>NW_026571036.1:34542877-34767877 GCF_026225935.1 Boleophthalmus pectinirostris | reverse complement strand
TGGTTTGAAATCCAGTGCAGGTTCTTTAAAAAGTAAAACTGCTACTAGTTTTTGTATGAGCATCAGACAGAGACACAACATGACTCTGAGCAAAGAGAAAATAGGCAGGGTTATGATCACATGAGTCAAAATCATCACTAAATGTAAGAAATCATGTGGGGAAATAAGGTAATGTAAACAACAAAGTATCAATCTGAATATATTTAAGTCTGAGCAATTTCAATACTCCTTTTGGTATTAATACACCAATACTTAGGATTGATTTGCACAGCCCTACACAACAGTTTGAGACAAAAAAAACCAAAAAAACTCTGTGTGAACATGTCCTTTTAGCAGTGCAATAAATATTAAAACAGCTGATGAACAATGTTGGCAAATATAGCAGGTTTTGTCAGACTATTTCACTTATTATGACTACTACAAAAAGTTTCAAAAGTACTTATCAATGACTGTTACAACACACATGTATAGATGATGGATTAATGTTTGATGATTTCATGTATTTGATTTTGGAAGATTGTATTTTATTTTTATGCAGCCCGGACACAAAATTGTTCACTTTCAAATTCCGCTCATGAGCATATAGAATTCCGTCGTCAGAGGTGTAAGGGAGAGTTTTGTTCCATTTGTCCACTTTCAGCACATCACAAGCTGTCCTCAACTTTTCAGCTTTTACAAATTACCAACCCAAACAAAGATTCAGCTACATGTTCTACTCAGATACGCGGTAAGTGGTCGTTGTAAACATGAAAACAAGACACAAATTAAAACAGAAATCACACTGGACTGCTCTGTCAACATGTTTTGGTCGGTAATGTTGTTTTTACATTTGAGTCATGAGTTTTAAAACGGTACTTCAGTTACTACAGAACAATATTACTTAAGTACATGTAAGTACTGTTTCAAAAAGTTTCTCAAGTGAGGGTAAAAAGTATTTGGGGAAACTAGTTCTCAAGTAAAAGTAATTATAGAGTAACTGTCTGGACATAACATCTGACTTGCAAATTGTAGCTTGTAGTGATCAAATATTTCAAAATGCACATGGTGTATTCAAAGGCCAGACTGTAGACAGTGCTGTTAAAACACCACAAACCAGTGATGTATGTGTTGTAGTAGTTTAAAGTGCAAAATATGATCTGGAAGTTAAGCACAGTACATGTTGGCTCTTAAGTATGTTGAGTTTAAATGTGTTTGTGTGTTTTTACAGATATCCACGCACAACATGAAAATGAAATCCGAAAATAAGGTGTTGGATGATATGGCAGCCCAAACTGAAGCCATGTTGGAAGGCCGTATCAGTATGGGCACTGAACTGGACTCTTCTGCCAAACCAGAGTCCCCTAGATCACATGGGCCTTCTCCAAAGAAAAACTTTTACTCTCCTCGGGGCAGTCCTTACGCCAGACTGGAGAGCCCTCTGCAGGTGGCGAAACAGGCCAAGAGTGTAAGAAAATCACCTAAAGCCAGTCGCCCTACATCCTCTGCATCGAAGATAAACTCCCGTTACACACAAACAAGACAGTGCTATTCAAACTTGCTAGGGCTTTCTTTATATCAACCATAAAATAGTTATTATAATGTGTTGGTAGATAATTTAAAGTGTTTTTTGTTTGTTTGGTTTTTTTTTTTTCTGTAGGACTTAAAACCCATTACAGAGGAAGAAAAGGAGACGGCAGCTGAACTTGAAGCCATGATGAACAGCTTTATCAGTGAGGACACTGGGAGCAACTCACAATCACAGTGCTCTCCAGTAAAACCAGTGTCCTCCAGATCACATGGGCCTTCCCCAAGAAAAAACTTTTATGCTCCTCGGAACAGTCCGCCATACTCCAGACCAGGGCCAAAAACATCGATGGTCCAGTCCAATCCTACGGAGAGAGTTGTGCTGTATACTATCGGGAACAGTCAATCAAACTGGACCCAGTATCAGCAAGTGCCTGGACCATCTACCCAAATGACAAATCCATGTGGACTGCTCAAACCCTCAAATCTTTGTCCAATTATAGTCACTGGGAGAAGAATGTTCCAATTAAGGGGACCAATAACAACAGCCAGTGATACAGCCCAAGCAGCAGTCAATCCTGTCAACAAGCTGGACATAAAGAAACCTCCAAATGCCTTCATGCTGTACAAGGCTGAGCAGCGGGACCTTATTATGCAGGAATTTAACATCAGAAATTCTGCGGAGGTAAACAAAATCGCCGGGGCTCTCAGACAATGAAAAAGCCCCATATTACGAGCAGGCGCAAGTGGCTAAGAGGGAGCACGAGGCCAAGTTCCCCGAGTGGTCCCCCAATGATAACTTTGGGCGGAAAAAAAGAAAAGGCAACGCAACAGCACCTGTTCAGCCTTCAGTCTACCACCGTGCTATGATGGTACCACACAGCTATCATCTAACAGTCCCACAAATGCCTGGCTATATCAATCCAGCAGCAGTTCCAACAGCTCCATTTCAGACTGTTTACTACAACTCAGAAATGGTGAGACAGATCAACCAGCCAACAAATATTCACCACTCTGCCCGCCTTGTCAAGCCTGCAGCCTATAATCCACTAAAGATGAATCCATCGGCCAATCAGCTACAACGAACCCAGTGGCACCCACAACACCTGGTCCAGTGGCACCCACAACAACCCACTCCACAGCACCCACAATAAGAGACCCATTGGCACCCTCAACAACCATCCCAGTGCTTTGTGTTGTCTTATCCTGTTTTATGAAAAACCATGTTATCCCCTGTCGTAAGACAGATTTCTCCTATGGGAGACAATAAAGGATTATTTTATCTTAACTTATCTTGTCTTATCTTATCATCCCAGCAGCACCCACAACAACAGACCCACTGGCACCCACAACAACAGACCCACTGGCACCCACAACAAACAACCCACTGGAACCCACAACAACTGACCCACTGGCATCCACAACAACAGACCCACTGGCACCCACAATAACTGACACAGCAGCACCCAAAATAACCAACCCAGTGGCACCCACAACAACCAACCCACTGGCAACCATAACAACCGACCCACTGGCACCCACAATAACTCACCCACTGGCACCCATAGACAATATCCTGAGAAGCCAGTATTTCGCAGGCAAAAGTTAGAAAAAAGCTACAAAAATTGTCAACAAAAACAAACTATATTATCTTAAAATCTCAGCAGCAAACACTACAACCAACCCACTGGCACCCAAAATAACCAACCCAGCAGCACCCACAACAACCGACCCAGCAGCACGCACAATAATCGACCTACTGGCACCCACTGGTGATATCCTGAGAAGCGAGTATTTCGCAGGCAAAAGTTACAAAAAAGCTACAAAAAGGAGTCTACAAAAACAAACAATTCATTGGTGGTCAAAAATGCAGGCGTTCAGAGCCCAAAAACCGGCCACTTAGCTAGAACTTCTGGGAGTCAGTAAGTCATTTGATGTGTTGCGGGTGTGAACCAAGAATACTCATATAATGGGCACTGCAGCAAATAAAAATAAAAAAAAACTATAGAGGTATATACATTTCTGTTTCAAAATATTAAACAATTGTTTGGCAGAAATATAACGAATTGGCAAACTCAAGGACAAACTGTTAGTGGCCTGGAGTGTGAAACAGAAAAATGACTCCAAAGTTTCTGTTTTGTTCAGACAAAAGTACAAACGTTAGGGCTCCCAAAACTTGACAACTAGTTGCTATAATGAAGCAATATTTGTATGTGAAAAATACTGATCTCAAAATGGACCTTTGACCCTTAATTGTCAGTTCCTGTACTCTGCCTTTGTATCATGGGACAAAAACAAGGAGTTGTGTAAAGGCAAATGGCAGTGACTGACATGATAATTATTTGCTTGATTTCCCCCAAACATTTTAGATTTTTGAATCAACATGATGTTACAGGGTTCTGCCTTTATAGGGGAGTATTGTGGAATGTCAAAATGCACACATATAACTCATAGATAATATTGCTGTAATTCAAATTATATTCTTGGCTCAATGTCATATAAAATTTGAACAGAATTAAATATTTGATTGAATTATGTTCAAATGACTGTTGGCGTACAGTCTGAGGGAGCTGGATATGGTATGGATGCCTCCATGTGTGGTCAGGAGCTTTTGTGTCTCAACAACTGTGGTCGGTATCTCCTCCTTTGGCCAGTTTATGTTCATTTGAACAAAATGAAATATTTTATTTCATTATGTTCATTTGAACAACATGAAATACTTTATTTCATTATGTTTAAATGAAACTCTCAGTCAGTGGCTATTAGGTTTTCAACCTGCAGTTTTCATCGTAAACTGGGGCAGGAGATTCTGTGCATTACAAATGTACACATGTCTAATTTGCATAACAGTATACTTGAAAACTGTTTGAAGTTGCTGAAACCTTTTTAAAATGTCTAACATTTGTTCTGTTAATTTCGCCTTCGGTCACACTTGTGAGGCAAGGACACGAGGAAGCAAAGGAGGCAAGGACAAACGAACATGTGATGGAAATGTTATGTTTTGAATAAAAGTTTTCTATCAATCTGTCTTTGTGCAAATTGTTGTATGTCTGTCTAAGACCGAGACCAGTTATTAATGATAATAATTATACATTTTATTTACTAGGCACCTTTCTGGACTCTCAAGGTGGCCTTACAACAACATAAACAAGTTCAATACTATTAGAACAGACAGTTGAGTCACTTTTTAATGAAATTGTACTTTTCAGAGTACTTTTCTCACAATATACCTTTACTCCTACTTGAGTAATATTTTTGTACCAGTACTCTTACTTGAATAAACTTTTTGGTTACTTTTCCCAATGTGAGTAAGTCTACAAGTAACAAAAGCTTTATGTTGGCAGTATTCTGTTTCTGGCACTGCTCTTTTGTAACATTTTGACATTAAAGTCATAATATTATGAGAATAAAGTCATAATTTTACAAGTCGAAATTTTACGAGAATTAAGTCATAATTTTACAGAAATAAAGTCATATTTTTACAAGAACAAAGTAGTCATTTTATGAGAATAAAGTCGTAGTTAAAATAAAGTCATTATATTCTGAGAATATAGGCTGAGTAGGCTGGTGCACTATGGAGAATTTGGAGCAGTTTGTAAAGGAGAAGAATCTGTGTATCATTCGTTCATATCGACCGTTTCCCGTTTCCTTGACTTCAGTGACTGCAATGCCAAACTTATATACGGTCTGAACTTGCATACGGACTGAATCAGGACTGAATCAGGACTAAAACAGGACTAAACCGTTTTCAGTCCTGGTCTCAATCACGGTCTGGTCCTGGTCTGGTCACAGCCTAAGTCCTGGTCTGGTCCCGGTCTCACTCCCGGTCAGTCCTGGTCCTGTTCCCGATCTCAGTCCTGGTCTCAGTTCTGGTCTGGTCCCGGTCTAAGTCCTGGTCTCAGTCCCGGTCTGGCCTGGTTTGGATCTGGCTGAAAACCAGGTCATGTGTAATAACTAGCTGCTACTACTGGCTGGTGCTCCACAGTCCGACTTATATATATATATATATATATATATATATATATATATATATATATATATATATATATATTAACCTAAATTGTAAATTTTAGCTTTAAGATACAGCGATGTTTCTGTTTTAGACCGATTTCTGAGGACCACATAAATGCATGTCATTCATTGCAATACATTATTGCTTGTTATCAAATGTCATCTTATTTTATATTTTGTAATTGTAAATACTACATTTATGCAGATTTCAGTCCCGGTCTGGTCCCAGACCTGGTTTAGTCCTGGTTTAGTCCTGGTTTAGTCCGTATACGGCGCAAAAGCCTATATATGTATAAATAATGAAGAAAAAAGATGTTTTCGTTTTATTTTTGGTTTTATGTAGAAAAACTGATGAACAAATGATACACGGATTGTGTGTGTGTGTATGTGTGTGTGTGTGTGTTGTGGGGCACACTGAGCCATATTTGATCCACAGAGCAGCCCAGAGCTTTTAAGTGATGCATAAAACAGCCACTATTCTCTGCACCACAAATGTCCCCTTTTTTTTTTTTTTGAGACCTTTAGAATTTACTAAAATGGTGAAAATTAATTTTGTTGCTTTAAAATAGTTGTGTCTGAGGATTAGATGAAGCCTCATTCCAGTACAAAAAAGCAAATGATAGTTTTTACATACCTAAACTTGAAAACGGTTCAATTTTGACCCAACACAATCCACACATTTAACACACAAATCCTGTATATTTAGGAAAACCTTACACTACCATGGGGTAACCTTCACTAGAATCATTTGAATGATTTCCAACTATTACATTCCAAAATAAAATAAATCTTTATTAACAAAAAGCTAAAGCCAAAATTTCTAGCATGTCAGACCATGATGTGTGACAGAAACCAAGTGAAGAGTGATTTGCATTGAAACAGCTTTGCAGACCATCCGTAAGAGCAGATCCACTAGTACTGATAGATTCCTCACCGCACAGAGATCCTGAGAGCCGAGCGAGTGACAGGCTGAAATTAACAACTGACATCAATTTACTGGAGGACACTTTCTTCCTCGTGGCCTGATGCTTCTGCAGACTCTCACCTGTCCCAAATAATTGCATGAAATTACCGCCATTCTCCACACTCACAAGCTGCTCAGAGCATGTGGGTCCAAATCGGCCTCTTCAGTGCCACAGGTATTTACGCTGTTTAGACCAGGCACTGGGCTAATGGGTATTTACTGCCACTAAAAACTCAATGTGGGGGAAGAGAGCGTCGGCGCTGTTCTGTTCGGATAAACTTAGAAACAATGTGACAAATGTTCTATTGTGAGGGAGCATTCAACCTACGAGGCTGGGGGATTTGACTTAAAAATACACACTGTTGCATAATTTAAAGGGCCCATACTACGCTGTTTCTGATCTATGTTATAATGTTTCCTCGTCAAAAACAGACCTGGAGCTGTGTTTTGTTTCAGTCACCCATGTTTAACACACAAATCCTGCATATTTAAGCTGAGTTCTTCTCTTAAACTGAAACTGTTACACGTTGTGATGTCTTATTGTAATGCAGGAAGTGCTCCATTGTGTTTTAAACTCTATACACCTTCACTAAAATAATTTATAATAATAAATCAGCTTTGATTATGAGGGCTGAGTGGGCGACAGTAGCTCAGTTGGTAGAGTTTGTCCACTGATCCAAAGTTTGGCTGTTCAAATCCTGCTCTGGACGTAAACATCATTGGTAGAGCGATCAGATCCAGTGATCTACAGCTCCCAGTGATCTTCCAGCTCCCACAGATAAATGTTGTCATTGTGCCCTTGTGCAAGAGACTTAACGGGACTGTCCGGAATTTTGGACATAGGACCTCATGTCCACATTTCCTAGTGAGTGTTTTAGACATGTGGAGACACTTTTTAAAATATTCCATCCAATCTTTTATATTTGCAGAGGTCGCTGGTGCTAGGCTAGTGCATGTCAATGGCCATAGTTAGCCCACTCCACAAAACACCTGAAGCAAAACTGTTATTATGACAGACTGTCGATGTAAATATCTGTATTGATAGAATAATGTTTGAAATAAAACTAAACTTGCATCGCATGAATCGTCGCATGTTGAGGGACTATTTTCTCAGCAGCAGCGGAATTTTGCTTTGCCGGTAAGGTATGTGCTAGATGATATCAGTCTGCCGCTGCCGAGCTTTCTATCAGGAAGTACAACTCATTGCTGCTGCTCAGACATAAATCCTTCAAATGCAAGGTTGGTTTTACTTCTAAAATTATTCTATCAATACAGACATTCACATCAACAGTCTGGCGTAATAATAGATTTGTTTTGGGTGTTTTGTGATTTGTGTTTTGTTTTTAGTGGCAGGCTAACTATGGCCATTGACATGCACTAGCCTAGCTGCTTCGAGTTCCTTGAAGGTGGAAAAGTGCTATATAATTAACTATTGTCTATCTCTACTGAACAAAAGGTAAAAGCTCATTGTTAACTTGAAAACTACCACTTCATGACATCACAAGATGGAACCGAGGATTATGAGCTTTGGAGATGTGGACAGACTAAGAATAAAGGGTAACTCCAATATGTGTGAATGAAACAAAACAAAAATACGTACCAGTATGTTTATATGTTAGGGTGTTTTTAATGGGGAAACATTATAACATGGTTTAAAGCTCACAAGAATCAATTGTAGTATAGTTCTTTCAAAGTATAAATGTTGATTTTATTAGTCACTGCAGTAAAAGCAGCCCCTTGGACCATCTCTCCCCACAGACTCACAGTACAGTTCTCCTGCTGAAAGCCCCACCTGAGTCACTCCTCCATCGCCTCTTTCTTCGTCGTTCTGCCCAGCTGTGGTAAATCGTTTGGGTTAAAGCGGGGGCCCATTCCAGAAGCCTCGGTCAAGTCCACGGCGGCGATGAGACGGATAAAGACTATGAATAGAGATCCCATTTCCCCCTAGCGATGCCATGACACGCAGAGCCAGCGAAAATCCATACATGCAAATAGACGATGCTCTACGGCGGGCTGCAGAGAAGAACTTCATATAATAACGCGGGCCAGTAGAGCATCGATTTCTGGCAACTGCCTTCATGTTGATTTGCTTATTCTATGCTGATGTCTTTTTGCTGATGCAGAGGCAGGCTCGTATTGGCGGTCTATAGGTTAAGCTGGAGGAAAATCACAGTTCATTTTTTACGAGGAATAAATAGGATTTGCGACAGAAATGTGGCTATTACGAAGAAGCATACATGCAATTTGGAAAGCAATCGAATGTACAGCAGCAGATAAAGGCGTGGGTATTGGGAGGGAGCCATTAAAATGCAGTTATGGTTTTGTAAAAGCAATAAAAAAGCTTGTAATGTTGCCATATGTGCAGAGATGGATACCAGTCGGTTGCTTAAAATACAGTGGCTATGAATGTAAAACATGTCATTGCAGCAGAATGTACTGTAGTACCAAAAGTAGATGGGACAGATGTTCAAATTTCAGATTCAAAAGTAAAGTGTGGATGACAGGTTCGAATGATTCTTAAATGTTGACTTAATTTGGTGGGATAATACATTTTGAAAATATGAATTATAGTTTTACACCAATCAAGAAGCAGTTTGTGAAGAAAAGTGTATTTTTCTTCCTTCTAAAAGTTCGTTCCAATTTATACTTTCAAAACATATTTTCTGATACTTTAAACATTATTTCAACAAAATAAGGGTGTTTTCTTATATCAGAGAATCAGATCAGATAATAATGTTTGGCTACACTGAGTTAGGTTTGACACTGTGTGCTACATGGTTGCTAGGTAACAGCTAAGAAATTACCTAGTGTGATGCCATGATTTCCAACCAGGAAGTAAAATTTAAAAACAACAAAATGGTCAAATTTGGATTTTTACTATTTTTACTGAAACCTTATGTCTTATGTCTCCTAAATGAAGTGTGTTTTAGTAAAATGACTAGTCTAACCTGCATAGGCACTTTAAGCTGACTTAGAAGTCCATTGAAATGAAGGCTGTGACTGTGCACCCACATTATATATAAAAGTTCTCAATAAACCAGTATGTTAATTCTAATACTAAACTGTGGAAACTAAAAAAAAACAAAATAATAAAATAAGTATCTTGTCCAGGAAAATGGTGTAGCAATGAATGTCACCCCACACTCTTCACCCTGATTTCACTTGTCAGTTTAAAAGTTTTAGAACACCCACATTTTTCCAGTTATTTATTGTATTTCAAGTTGTGCAAGTCTGATGGAGAGCTTGAAATGATACAAAGGTAAGTACTGAACAGCCAGAGGTTTGGAAAAAAAAAAAAAGATAAAAGAACAAAACACAAGTCTAAGCTCTGCCAAAAAGAACAAGATGGTAAAGCTTGAAAACATGGAGTGTCCAGCACAGTCTCCAGACTTAAACCCCATCGAGCTGGTTTGGGATAAACTGGACAGAAGAGTGAAAGCCAAATGACCTACAAGTGCCACACATTTATAGGAACTTCTGCAACAGACTTGGGAAGAACTTTCTGAAGAATATTTGATTTCTGTTGTAAAAAGAACGAGCCATGAGTGTGTTCAGCTGTTATATCTGCCAAAGGTGGACACTTTGATGAATCAAAAGATTAGAATACATTTTGGTCAACAGTAAATAATAAACAGTAAAAAACTGGAAAAAGTGTGGTGTGCTAAAACTTTTGACTGGTAGTGTATATATTTGGTACATTTTATAAAAGGCTTGGCACTTAGCTACATTTTAATTGAGATCAAGATTCATTCATGTCAATTTGTCAATTATTTTTTTGGATTTTTGTGTGTGTGTGTGTGTGTGTGTGTGTGTGAGAGATTTTTTGTGAGGATTTTGTGAAAGGTTTACAGCCAATCCTCAGTCAATTTAAGAAATGGAATGTTCCGGTGTGGTGCTAAACATATACATCTTGCATTTACTCTAACTCTAACATGGGTTTTTACTGACTCAAAAAACTTAGATTCTTACTGTGCTGGGCTTGTCTCTCCACAGATCTGACATGTAATTGGCCCTATGGCATCACCTACTGTCTCTGTAAAGATAAAAAAATATAATGCAATAACTGAGGAACATTCCAAGCAACACCTCCATGGAGAGAAGCTGGTGATGGACCCTCTAACAGAAAAGTTACGCAGTGCACCTTTAAAGCATGTGTTTGGTTCAGATTTTTATGGTGGAAATTTAACTATTTTTGTGTTAAATGGCCAAAAAAAATCTAAAGTTTGTTTATGTTCATGAAACCAATACTTAAAGACATTTTAATTTGTTTTTGAAAAAAATGTACAAGGAAATTGAGTTCTATTAATATTAACCTTTTTTTTTTGTCATATTTCCCATCTCTAAATATATCTCGCACAGTGCTATAAAGGATTAAAGTGCATGTGCTCTGTAGTGATCCTCCCTGACTATGAATAGAGTTCCTTGAGCCACAAAGCACATGACACACACAGACTCAGTCCCAAGAGAAATCCATAAATGTAAATATGGTGTAGACACAGAGATCTTTTATTGCTGCAGCCACTGGACAAGCAGGTCCTCATATTGAAGTACAAGGCGCTTCCTGCTCCATACACACTTCACTGGCTTTCATATTGATTGGTGAAGAATAGCCTTGAGGATCTAGCGTTGCTTTTTTCAGGTTGCTGTTTGTCGACTTTATAGTTTCTTTGTGTGACTTGTGACTCCAGCACAAACTCAAACAAGAAAGTTTTTGTTAAAGTTGTGTAGGAGTCATGCAGCCACCAGGTCATTGGAGGGGGAACTTTGGGCTTTTTTTGTTGTTGCAAAAATAAGTAGGAGTTTTGTTTAGCTATTAGTAAGCAAGATCATTTATCTTAACTAAAATACACAAGTGAATGAAGTTTCGACAAAATTAATATACTTTAAAAGGTCCTATATTCTGAGCGGTAAGCCATGTTATAATGTAGTAACCCTTTATTATTAGTCCATCTGGTGGCAAAGTGAGAAGATGTCTACCTATATATACTGACAACAACTGGACAACCTGCATTTTTGAGATAAGGTATGTAACTTTCTGGAGGTGGCATTTTGCCTGGAAATACAAAGTCAAAACAATATTTCATCAGAATATTCTCCATGGAGATAAATTGTTTTTGTGCCATACTGAAGATGAATACATAAGCAACAACTTTACCATGGAAACAAGCAGAAGGAGTCCAAATAAGAGTAAGGTTTGTGGAGATGCAAGACCGTTTGAATGCGTGTATCATTGGTTCATTCGTTTTTCAATATAAAACCAAAAATGAGAAAACGGAAAACAGCTGTTTTCTTCATTATTTGTCTCCAAATCCAAATTGAAAAAATGGATAACGATTAGTTTTTTTCAGTTTTCGATTTTGTGTTTAAATCAATAATGGAAAAAAACGGATAATGGACATTTCCCGTTTCTGTGACTTAAACTGCGATGTCGGACTGAAGCAGAACTGAAACAGGTCTAAACCAGTTCTTAACCAGGTCTAAACCAGTCTCAATCCTAGTCTCAGTCCTGGCCTCAGTCCTGGCACAGTCCCAGTCTCAGTCCTAACCCAGAACTAAACCAGGACTAAACCAGAACTGAACCAGGACTAAACCAGTCTCTACCTGCGTAGACTGTCGGGTGATCAGGAAACCTGGACTAGACTGGGACCAGACTGGGATTGAGACCAGGAATGAGACCAGGACTGTGACCGGGACTGAGACTAGGACTGAGACCAGGACTGAGACCTGGTTTAGACCTGGTTCAATTCTGGTTTAGTTCTGGTTCAGTCTGGCATCAGAGTTTAAGTCATAAAAACGGGAAACCGCCTTTTCGATTATTGATTTAAACACAAAATCAAAAAATGAAAAAACAAATCATTATCTGTTTTTTCATTTTGGTTTTGGAGACAAATAATGAAGAAACCAGTTATTTTTTTCATTTTCATTTTTTTGGTTTTATACTGAAAAATGAATGAACGAATGATACACGGATTTGTTTGAAACACAACCAAAATTTCTGTTTTTTTCTTGGCTAAAAAGGTACACACTGTAGCTTTAATTTAACTGTAATCATATTTTCATGTCAACACATTTGAATTTAAATAGGAAGATTATTACTCAAATCCGTCTCTGAATTGCATTTGCTGCGATGTGCCCGACATAGTGAATCTCCAAATATTATGTCATCCAAATCCCATTTTTGATGTTATGCTTCACTCTGCATGAATAAATAAACTCAGGCTCAGACAGCTCCACTTTGAATGAGTCTTGTGTAAGTCCAAATACAGTTCTGCTCTGTGTACATGTTTCTTTGTACTGTATATGTTTATGGTACCTGCCCTGTATCCAATACTCAACATGAAAGAGCTATTCTTAGAGGAATCATTTACATAACCTATATTCATTTATGCAAACTCACTCTATAGACATTTGTTTTGAGGCTTGCTTGTTCCATATAGTAAATATACAATAATCCTCAAGGTAATACTCCTGAGTCTTGGCCAGGAACCTCAAGATCTGGTTGAGTAACATAAAAATTCCCCTAAAGAGCCTATAATATGCTCTTTTTGATTTATGTTATTTCCTCTTCCATACATACCTGGGATTGTGTTTTGTTTCATTCACACATGAACCCTGCGTATTTAGGCTGAGTTCTTCTCTCAGACAGAAAACACTCTGTTCCACCTTGTGATGTAATACAGGAAGTGCTCCACTGTGTTTTTTTACTCCATACACCTTCACTCAGCCTTGGAATTGCTAATATCTACAGAACAAAAGGTACAAGGTAGCTGTTAACTTGAAAACTACAGCTTAATGACATCAGAAGGTTGCGTGTTTATGAAGCAAAACCCAACTTAGGCATGTTTTTGATGAGGTAACAACAACAACTAAAAGCTCATGAGAGTCAGCTTTGAGTAATATAGGATCTGTAATGTAACTTCTGTATTGTAAAGCATACTGCTATTTACTTATCTTAAAACTTCAATGTAAAGAAAAAATATGAAATCAAGAACAAGGAAAAAGAATGTGTTTTGTAAATTTGTCAGATTTCATGAGGCAGTGAACCAGGATTTCCGGCTCCATCGACTCTGGCTCCAATTGACATTACATTACAAAACTGTCACCCCTTTCTCTGTAACTGCTGCTGTCAGGCTCCTTATTTTAGTCTTAAAATGTTCATAATAATAATAATACATCGGACTTATAAAGCGCTTTTTTGGACACTCAAATACGCTTTACAAACAAACAAAAAAGTGACATTTTTGGGTCCAGTGAGCAGTTCTCTTTTATTGCTGTTAAGTTTGAGGAAGCTGTGGTCTATACAAGTTTTAACGCCAGTTTGGCAGTTTATAATTGAGGGGAGAATGACAAGGATATAGATTTGGTGGAAATGTTGACCTGAGTGTCATTGGCGTAACAGTGAAAATGTAGTCCATGGTGGCGGAGGATGTGACTGAGGGGAAGCATATAGATGATGAAGAGGAGGGAGCTGAGCACTGAACCTTGAGAAACTCCAGTGGTGACAGGGGAAGAGTGAAATTGGGAGTTGTTCATGGAGATATAGTGGTGGCGGTCAGAGAGGTAGGAGGAGAACCAGGTGAGTGCAGTGCTGGAGATGCACTGTCGACAGTGGAGGAGGATGGTGTGGTTGACGGTGTCAAATGTTACACTCAGGTTGAGGAGGAGGAGAATGGAGAGGGAATAAGCATAATAACCTACTCTACATGATTCTAGTGTTTTTTTGTTTGTTTTTTGCTATTTAGTCCATATATAAATTCCTGATCATTATATGGTCCCAAATTCATCCCTATAACTGCTGGCCTCATGAGCTTCATTTGACTGGAGCTGAACATTAAAGGTGATATCACACTCCATTAGTTCACTTCTTTATACAGTCTATGTGTAAAGTGTCTTTTTGTAAAGCCAACAAACACTACAGCTAATCTCTGTTGTGTTGTTATTTTAAACTATTCAAGAAAATGCCCATCCAAACCAATTTCCAGCAAGGTGTGCATAAAACATATAAGTGCGTTTCTTAGCAACTTGATTCAGAACTATATGTGCTTATTTTGCGCTGAGGGGATGTCAACTCATCTCCATCCATGCATTATTTATTTTTTACAGTCACATTCCCGGCACACGGAGGCACTGGTGTGGATGGGACCCATGATTAACTACAGCTTATAAAATGCTTTTGGCAGCGCACTGCATTTGCATGTTGTCACTCAGCGCAGATGTCATATAAAATGTGAAACCAAACTGGCAACTTGCATCAAACAGTTATTGTCCTGCTGCTGTAGATGCCCACAAAGTACATTTACATCTGTGCCAAATGGAACACGTCATGTAAGAGATACTAAAGGCAAGAATTATTAGACTGATATCAAGAGTGTTCTGAATGAGAGAGGAAGAACGCGAATTACAGAAGCAACTGCTCAAAGTGGGGCAATCGTGGAGCGGGATTCAGATAAAGAAAGCAGCTCTTTAAAATGACATTGCAGTGCTCTTGGATGAATTAGCTTACAGTTCATATCTATATGAAACAACTTTGCATTTGATTAATTTAATAACTAAGAAAGTAGGTCATAACATTACATTTCTGCTTTTGATGCAACCATAGTTCCCATGAAAATATAGGATAGTGTTGCATTGAATTTAATTGGATGGATTGTAAAAATTGTTCAAATTCAGGTTTTAAAGGTCCCATTATCTGCTTGTCTCCATGGTGACATTACTGCCTGGCCTGGAATGTTCCACAGTATGAAATTAAACAAATATATATTTATTCAATTACAGGTGTTTTTATTTCTCAAAACTACCGCAAAACATGTATTTCTGTGAGCAGGTCCATGTCTCCACAGATCTGACCTGTAACTAGGCCTGGAAATGTGGCCTGCTTGTCTCCATGAAGATAGTTAAATGTTGTTGAGTGTTGGCAGGTGGCGGACTCCTTTTCCAGAAAAGTTACACAGTGCACCTTTAACATGTAAAAAGATTAGATACCAAACATAGCTGGATGTTGTATTCAAGTGCTTTTTCTTCTCCATCATACTTATTTCAACTGGCATGTTTGAAAATTAAAATGCTGGTTAACAAAATAGTTAACATAGCAATTCTGAGCAATCTGGCATTCCTCTCTTTCCATGAAGTCTTTTTGAGAAAATGGTGCAGTGGCTAAAGGAATCATATTATGCTATTTTGTGCTATGTTATAATATTTTTTCCTCTTCCCAAACATACCTCGAGTTGTGTTTTGTTCATCTCTCAAATGGAAAAAAAAAAACCTCCATACACTTTCACTAAAATCATTTGAATAATTTCAGCTCTGGAATTTCCAATCTCTTCTGAACAAAAGGTAAAAAGTAGAAGTAACTTGAAAATTATCGCATCATAACATCAAGGTGGAACAGAGCATTTTTGAGCTTTAGAAACACAGACAAACTAATAATAAAGGATTACTCAAATGTCTAAATGAGAGATAACACAACTCCAGGCATATTTTTGATGAGGTAACAACATTCTAACATAACTTGCAAAAGCACAAGAATCAATTTTGCGTAATATAAGACCTTCAAGACACATGCGTCACAGCAAAAAGATCCTTGGTTTGATTATCATCCCAAAAAGGACCATTCTGCAGAGTTTGCATGTTCTTCCTGTGACTGCAAATGTTTTCTGGTACTCTGTTTTCTCCTTCCTCCAAAATGTAGGCCAGTTCCTCTTGGTTGCATAAACTCTGGAAGACCCACCATCAATGCTAAATATGTTTGTACAACTTGTATTTATTTAAAAAAAAGAAGAAAAAAAAAAGCCCTTTAGCTATGGTACTTGTTGCTATCAGTTCTTTATATTTAATGGGCCTGTAATTGATTTTTATTTCTTCTAGTTCAGTAAAATGCCCTTTCAATACTTGTGAAAGTGAAATTTAGGTAGATGTTTTGTTGGATGAGAAATATAAAGGAACTGCTAGAAAAAGAGATGAGATGACTTTAGTTGCATTGGATCTTGTATTGGATTTGAGAACTATAAATATTCATCAACAATTCATCATGAAATAATACTTTTTTCATTCAAGGTTCAAAATCGGGTATACCCTTTAAAGTCCCCATAAAAGGTTAGACTAATAATTTTACTAAAAGACAATTATGTTCATTATATTTTAGATTTTGGCAAAAAACATTCACACTTGTTTTCAAATTTTGTTAATTTTTTAGGTTTGAAATTATT
This sequence comes from Boleophthalmus pectinirostris, assembly GCF_026225935.1. Lineage (NCBI taxonomy): Eukaryota > Metazoa > Chordata > Actinopteri > Gobiiformes > Gobiidae > Boleophthalmus > Boleophthalmus pectinirostris. Next base: position 34,751,194 of record NW_026571036.1, on the reverse strand, counting down.
TACTTAAATAAAACATGACATCACACTTGGAAATTCCTTCACTTAATATCTGACAAATACAAATATAAGAAAACACCTTTATTTTGTTGAAATCATCTTTAAAGTGTCATTAAAAATGTTTTGGACGTGTAAAATGTGCTGAACTCTTGGATATAAGTCTTGTGGATTGACAAACTGACCGGTAAAGCTGGTCAGGTGATCGGCTGTGAGCTGGAGACATTTGTCACAGTGAGGGACAGGAGGACGCTGGACAGACTGCTCTCCACTGCACCAGACTATAGAGGGACAAAGGAACTCGTTCTCCAACAGTCTCCCACAGCTCTGCTCAAACAGGGAGAGATTCAGGAATACATTTATACCATACTCCAACTGTACAACAAGTCACCTTTATGTAACAGATAATACTCTATACAACTGTACAACAACTCACCCTTACATAATGGATAACCCTATGTCCTGTCAATCATCATATCTTATCGTGTTGCACTGTCTTCCTATGACCTCTTGTATATAGCTGTGATTTTTATATTTAATTACTTGTCTTTCTATTTTATTTTGACTTGCACTTTTACATTTATATAATTATGTCTTATTTGACACCTGTATCTTGCTATCATTTTTGCTACTTACTTAGAATTTATTATTACCATTTATATTTTTGCTCTTTGTTATTCTATTATACTGTGATGTGTGAGCTACTGTGTCCAAATAATTGTGGACCAGTAAAGTTTGTCCAAGTCTAAGTTTCTAGTGTAATGTCATTGTTTGAATTCTCTACTTTGTGTAATTTTCAACATATTTTTCAGATGCTCCTTGATTTGTGTAAACCTATCATTTATATTTACAGTAGTTATAATCTCACTATATTGGTAAAAATTTGAGAATCATAAAAATCTGTCAGACGTAACTTTTCTCATGGAGGGTCTGCCAACTAGCCAGACTGGCGCCACCTAGTGCCTCTGCTCAATTTCATTTCTCTCCAGCGACTAGGTCAGGAATCAGAATACACTAGACGGTTTGCAAGAATCCCGGAAGTGTGAGTCCGGGCACCAGGCAATCAGCGAAGAGCCACACATTCTGTGTTGGCAACAATTCCTGAGATCAAGGATTTAAAGCCGGAACAAAGAGAATGTTTGGTGAATTTTATCAAGGGGAAAGACATTATTGTCCTTCTTCCAACTGGACTTGGAAAAGCTTGATATAGCAGATAGCCCCGTTAGCGGTGCATTACATACGTCACGACCAAATAGCAGTGATTGGTTAAATAAAATAAAAAAAGTCAAGCGAATAAATCCTAATGCTGCGAGGTCAGCGAAGCCACGAAATGAAATTGGCTGATGAATCAAATCTGTCAACTGCTTGTCTCTGGAAATATCATTGCTTTGCCTGGAATGTTCCCTAGTGAAGCATTAAACTTATCTATCTCCATGACAATAAGCAACTAAAACTAAACTATGGCAAGAAACAGGTCAGATCTATGGAGTGGCATCTCAGTGTATTATAAAAATTCTTGTTTATCATGGTATTTTCAATCAATACAGACATCTGTAATGCAATAAGTGCACATTTAGACACATTTAATACCATACTGGGAATGAAAATTCCAAGCAAAACAATCACATCTCCATGGAGACGAGCAGGCGGTGGACCCTCTTCTAGAGTTAAGTTACACAGTGCACCTTTAAGCCACTGTCTAATTACTAACTCCAGCAGTACTGATATCACACAATGGCCTAACACTGCCTATATTTCCTAATGAGATTCTAGTTTGTCCTCTATCACAACACACATTAAACTGTTGCCTATTCAGTAGCTCAGTGGTATTCTGGGGAACACGCTAACTGACCTTTAGCCCTCATGCTAAATCAATACACTTAGCCTTTCAAACAATCGCTGCTGATTCAACTTAATACACAGGTCTAATTGGACTGCAACCAAGACCACTAACAATCCCGCAGACTGCACATTACATTGATTATTGGAAGGAAAATAGGTAAATATGTACGTCATTATCTACGCCAAGGGGTTTTTATTCAACGTTGTAAACACAGTCATTAGATTTGAATGCGTTTCAAAGAGGGACATTATCATAATCAGTTGGCACACTAGTAAAGCTTTGGAGAAATTATGAAGGGAAAAAAATGAAAATGAGCGCCGTTTCGTATTTGAAGGGTAAATCCGTTGGTTTCTGGTCAGATATCTTCGCCAAAACCATTAACTCTACTGAGCATTCCTTCATACACCAAATCCCAGAAGCCTTTGCAGTATTGGCCAATGTACAGTGGACAAATCCAGCTAGCGTGCGGATTTTAGCAGGTCAAAAAGTGAAACGATGACAAATAGGATGCAGTTTCCATCAATCACGAAGACAACAGTGTCCCCAAAAGTCCCCGAAGCAAAAGACAGTGCAACACCTGCCAGTTCCTCTCATGTAACGCCACTGTGTTTAATATCTCCGAGCTCACGGAGGGGTTGCAAAGTGTGCAGAATTAATTGGTGAAAGTGCAAAGACTTGGAGGCGGTGATGACGTGCTGTGGAGATGCAAAGATCAACCTCTATTGATGAGAAATGATGTATGGTGGTATAGTACAGACAGACCACGCACAGTATGAGCGATGGTGGCGTCTCTGAAATGGCCTTTGAATCAAGTGCCAAAAGTGAAGAAAGGAATCAGCATTTCCCCTAGTGCATATTAAGAGTGAATTGTTACTGGATTTGTTATTGTTTTGCCTAAAATGTCTCTCTGAAAGATATTAAAGGCATTAAAGATATCTATTTTGTATTTATTTGTTTAAGTGTTATTTATATGGCTAAAAGCTGGAAATTTAATGTGCATCGCCTCAACCACACCTCTACCATCTCCACTATGGACACAGCTAACCCGCTGGCCGCCGTGAAGTGAGCATACGGGCACTTCCGGCTCTGTTGGCTCCAATAGGCTCTACTCATACTTATGTCACAAACCAGGAAGATACGATTACAACTTCCAGCATAATTAAGGACACTGGGCTCGACTAATATGGATCTATTAAAACCGACTGTGATAAAACCCACTGAAGTAAATGTGATCAGCGGTAAAATGAAGACTGCATACATATGTGTTGTTTGGAATCTTGAATGTGGCGCCTCATCTCTTCTAATCGCATGTACCCAGTGCAATTGGAGTTGTGTGTCAGTGGGGAAATGATGAAAACTGAGGTATGGTTGTAATTGGTGATAAGCTGAACATAACTGAATGCTACAGTGACATTTGGATGAAGAAAGCTGGACCTGGAAAGTTGTCATTGCATCTTTCCAAACGTCTTCCTGGTTTGTGACGCAAGTGTGACTAGAGCCTATTGACTTAAAATTTAAAAATAGTCACCCATCTGTAACGATTGATGTGAGCCTCATCATGTTGGTATTAAAATATTTGCATTAACCCACTGTACATGATCCTTGTGTTTTTATTTTGCAGATTTATATCTCTAATATAGAAATTTGCTCCAATGACTGGTAGCCTTTTGAGCTTCATTTGACTGGCTCCAAAGGCAGTGGGTGATGTCATAATCCCTTAATCCACTTCTTCATACAGTCTATGCTCTCCACAAATCTGACCTGCGACTCGGCCTCATGGTGTCACCTGCATGTCTCCAGGGACATGGATAACTTTAAAGCGTCACCTGCTTGTCTCCATGGCGATGTACAACTTTAAAATAGCTAACCTGGACCAAGGAAGGGGTATCATCATGTTCTTGATTGGGTGACTCACTCTTGGTGTTGGTTGCTTTTCTTCTTTGTTTGGCAAACTTAAAATGCTTCTCCGATCATAGATTTGTTTGATGAGGATGAGGAAAAAAAACAAGCATAAAACAAATTCAATGAAAATATCAACTTTTTTTTTAACTAACTCTTTGAATTTATGATGGCAAAAGAAGTAAATCCTAGTACTGCTGGCGGTTCTTGCTTCTGAGTTTGTGATATGTTAGACAAAGTAACAAAATGCTGCTTTTACACTATAGCCTGCTCTGCGAAGGGAAACATAACATTTTCTTATTTACAAGAAGCTTTAAGACTCTGCAAACCCATTCAGAAGAAATGAACATGACAATGAATGACATATCCAACTACTATTTTGTGCATAGAAAAACAACCCCTGTTTCTCTGTAGGCTTGACAACGTGACTATGAAATGAAATCCATATGGTTCTGTCAATAACTGCCGACTCCACTCCTCCGCCGTTGTAAGTGGCTACACCTCCAGCAATACACGAGCTAATGAATAGTGCAAGCAACCGAAACAAAACATCATTCTCTAGCCTCTACGCAAATGAATAAACATGAGCCACGACGCTGTGACAAAATGTTTACTCCAGTTTCACTTAAAACCCTTTCGCTACTTCAATTTAACCTCGGTGGCTGTTGGTTTAAAATAGGTATTGGGAAGAGTGGTGCAGAGTAAATAGTTTGTGTATGGCCTGTGCATTCAAGGCCAGAGGGGAATTAGGAGTGAGTGGATGCTGCTTGCTCTCCCATGATGCTTTGGGCTATTCAGAGCTTCTTTCGTACTTCCATGTGCGTGTTGCTGAGGGAGGAAGTAAGTATTTTTAAAAGTGCATCTTGACAGCAGTATATTTTTAAAAGACGGATCACTGTAGAGCAAAGGCAAAGAGGCCAAACGAAGTGTAGCAGTTGAAAAAAAAAAACATGTGTCTGACCCTAAAGCTGCCTGCTGTAAAATGCCACTTGCTGTGTTCAATAGTGTTATAGGACTGGGCGCCTTTTTCACCTTAAGCACCAAAAATATCTGTATAGAAGTATAGAAGTATAGAAGCTTAGCTATAGTGCAAATGCCAAAAAATCAGTTTGTCATTTTGGTATTATGTATTTACAGACATTGTAGAGACATGTTTCAGTCCAATCAACATGATGAAGTAATTGTTATTAAGCATTTTTAGATCTTAACTGAACTATTTTGATTATGATAGAAACGCCTATACACAAAATATAGCAATAAATATCATACTGTGAGATGCATATTGTGAAAATATCGTATTGAGAGATTTGGATATCGTTACATCCCTAATGATCAATGTCCAGACTACCACCATTGCTCTTGGATAACTTTACTTTGGTAGCTCCTTTTTAATAACATAAAGGTTTTGCTTTTAACACCAGGCATTATTTTCTCATCTCTTTCTGGTCTCTCTGGTGTCATGCGCCATCTACTGGAAGCAGAAGGAATTACTGAAAGGAAATAAAACAAATGTTAGCTGATGAGCAACATGACCTCACATGTCAACCAGTGGTAATGAACACAATTAACTCAGAATTGCTTAAAACGAGTCTGAAGAAGATTTATGGATGTAAAAACTGTGCCGGTTGCTTCATCCTCGTAGATGCAACAGACTCCACAGGATAAGCAGAGGCATCATTTTAAAGCATAATTTGAGTTGAAGGACTTGATACAATTGAGGTCTGCAGTCATTCACATTGAGTTTTTTCCCTGTATCTTGCTTGCTTCCATGTGAGTTTGAACTTCGATCACAGGTCAAAATAGGCTATAAAATCTAAAATATGCAGCGTATCTGTTAAGCAAAAGAGTAAAGGTGAAACTGTGCAAAAAATATATATTATTATCAAAACCTATGATGAAGAAACAAGTTCTTCCCTTCACAAATGACATTTTTGAGCTCTACATTTGTTTTTATTCAGCTGTCTGTGGATAGTTACGGAAAATCAACAGCTAAACTTAATAGTCCGTGTGCACCCACGCCAGGCTAATTACACAACCATTTTTGAAAAGACAGCCTGAAAATATGACTTCATTACGGTGGTGAAATTGAAATTTTAAATATGAATATGCGCTCTCTGTTCCAAAAACTGAAGTGAAATTGTGCTTGTTCTGAGCGTAATAGCCACTCATACTTAGCCTGATTACACATTAGTATTCACATAAGAATAAGCTTTTGTCGCTAATGGCTAATCGGCCTTTACATCCATCATCTCATCATCAGTGTCTGCGGTGATTCTATTTGGGATTAAAACTTTGCGTTCAAATGATCTACAATATAATAGTTAAACATGATTTATGTGAGTTGTTATAATATGGCTTTTGGGGGCAAAATGTGACTTCTGTGAATTTGATGAGGTCACTTTCATAAAATCTACATTGTGGAGTGAAACAATACAGTGTGGATCAACAGACAAGAAGCCCTCTGGTAATTCTCCTTATTTAAGTGAAATATGTTTACTCCCATAGACAATCATAAACCCAAGTGAATGTGGCATTCAGTCTGCATATTGTAGCTCATTAAAGCATTTAAATTGACCAGGAAGACTTGCCTTGGATCCAGAATACACACTTTTCCAATTCGTTACAAAGATTTGAGTCTGGTCAGCAATGAATTTCAGTTTTCAAATGGTCATGATAGGCCAGTCAGGGGCACACACAATCTGTCTGTATCAGAAAAAAATCAAGTTAAAAAATGTCACAGGGGAGTGAAAAAAAAAAAAAAGAGGATTTCTGCAGAATCAGTGAATGAAGCACTCACTCTGATAATCTGATTTGCCAAACAACAAGAAGACAGAAATGGTCTTGTGCAAAAGTTGACTTGCATTCAAATATGTGCATGTGAAAAATCAGGATGTCAAAGTTAATAGTAAAAAATAAATAAATAAAACAGTTTACAGTAGTCCAAGGTTATGCCACTAATGCATTGCTAAAATCCTAATTACACACCACGAATAGTTACTAACAATTGTGCCATCACTGTAATGCTAGTATGCTAACAGTGCACCATCCTTTCTACTTGGTCTGCAGTTGATAAAAAGAGTTCATAATTAGAAGCAGCAGTCTCCTTTTGACCTTGAGGGCTGCTTTTACAATATATCTGTTGCAGAGACAAAACCAATTTTACTTTATTAGACTCCATGAGATAAATCAGATCCAGTGCTTTTAACAGTGAGCGGGTCAGCTCAGGTCCAGCAGAGGTTCAGATAGCGCTGACTCTGTTCTGCTGTGTCACTGTGGCCAAGACCTGGAGCTCACACAAAACCAGTGTAACCTCACACCTCCAGCACAGCCCGTCTCTGTCTGTGCTCACAATCAGATCAAATGACTCAGAACAAAAAGGAAGATACTGTTCTCAAGAAAATCCCTATCAGGCAAATGAAATGGATTCAATTAATCTAGATGGAGTATTTAAGAAGGATAAAGAGTTCATTTTGTTTTATGTCTCAGCATCACCCCTGAGCTTTGTCAGGAGTATGATGCTGGATATCGGCATTTTGTGCAGGTTTTAGATCATCAATGTTGGGCACAGGAACAAGATAAGATAAGAGAACCTTTATTTGTTACATGCAGTAATTCCAATGTTGCAACATAAAGGACAAGAATAGCAGGGGAATAGAAAATATGAAGAACATTAACTATTAAAAAAAAGTTAAAATTAAATTAGATTAAACAATTTAACTAAAATATGAAGGGTTATATATTGTGCAGAATTGTCTGTTGTGAACTTTTAGCCATGTTAGAATGCTGCTACTTCATCAAAAACATACCTGGATTTGTGTTCTGTTTCATTTATACATGTTGGAATTCAACTTTATTATTCGTCTACCATCTCCAAAGCTCAAAATGCTCTTTTCCACCTTGTGATGTCATGAAGTGGTAGTTTTCAAGTTAGTAGCTACCTTTTAACTTTAGTTCAGTAGAGTTTGGCAAGTTTAAAAACACAGTGGAGCATTTCCTGTAGTACCACATGACATCATAAGGTATTTTCTGATTGAGAGAATAATAAATATGCAGGGTTTGTGTGTTAAACATTGGGTTTTTGAGAAGGTAGCAGCATTATAACACGTCTTAAAGCTCACTAGAGTCATTCGCCAAATTATTGCAAGTACCACACACAATGTAAGACACTTGTTTTTCCCTAATGAAGGCGGTGATCAGACTCCTCCTGTTTAAGGATGCACCTGCAGCAGTACAGTCCTGTGCGGTGTGCAGGTGTGAGACAGGCTGTTACCTTGCTGCAGGTCCACACGTCACAACCTTGTCCCAGTTGTGTGGCACAGACGAACGAACAAGAGCCACTGAGTCTGGGGCGTTTGTGTTCAGAGCTGTGCAGAGAGAAATAGGAAGCAGAGGAGAGGAGAAAGAGGAGGAGGAGAGGAAGAAGAGGAGAGTAGGAAGACAAGGAAACAGGAGGAGGAAGAAGAGAGGAGAAAGAGGAGAGGAGGAAGTGGAGAAGAGAGAGGAGGAGGAGGCAGTCCTTCAGTGTGGCCCGGGACACTTTTATTTAGATTTGGTCTCCTCTGTGGTCGCTGCAGCTCACAGTAATGAGCTGCTTTTGTGCTGGGGATGAATTCAGAGAATAAAAAGGGAAAACAAACTGGAATCTGAAGCCAAAAGCAAAAGACGTTGAAAGTTTCTAAAGACTTCTGAAGAACTTTTTTTTTTTTTTTCCCAGTCTCGATCCTCAGTTGTAAGAAAGGATGTGAAATGTTAAGGTTGAGTCTTTAAGGAACACAACTTGTAACGAATGTGAAACAAAGAAGAAAAACCTTGCCAGAATACAAGTGTGTGCTATAAACTTGCGATTGTAACCAAAGTTAAAGGGAAATATATACTTGCTTTAGAATGATGTAATGCATAAAGGTTCTATATTACACAAAATTGATTCTTGTGAGCTTTAAGCCATATTACAATATTGATATCTCATCAAAAACATACTTGGAGTTGTCTGCATTTCCAAAGCTCAAAATGCTCAGTTCCACCTTGTGATGTCATGAAGCTGTATTTTTAGATTTTAAAGAGTTCAGTAGAGAGGGCTGAAATGATCCAAATGATTCTAGGGAAGGTGTATGGAGTTTAAAAAGACAATGGAACACTTCCTGTACTCAGGACATCACAAGGTGGAACAGATTTGGAACAGTTTGTTTTCAGTTTGAGAGAAGAACTCCAAATCTAAATCACAGAACTATAATAAAATCTGGAAAATGAATCAGAGATGGTGCCGTATTGTTTTCAATGACCTGTGCTCAATGGTGCACGGGCCCAAAAAAGATGTTCACTTCTGCATTTACTTCCTCAATAGGGGCTAGCGTCCAGTGTGGCATCTGTAATGTGCACGGCATTTAGAGTTTGGACCAATCAGAGCGAGAGCTGCTAGAGCTTATAGTGCGGGCTCAGAGCAGGTTGAGAGCGGGGCTATGCTAACTTTTACAAACTTAGGCACATTGAGGACTTAAAAAAATAAAAAAGTTTATGTTGTGAAAATAGAAAAGAATTCCAACAAAATCTGACCTTTGTGAAAGTTGTCGATGACCTGTCAGCGGAACAGGGGTAGTTTGAATTCCCAAAAAATGCATTGCGAGAATTCTTTCTGTGCCCAAGCTTCCGGGAGCTGCAGTACCTGGAGCAGCCATTAGTCGGTCTCGAGCCGGAACAGAGTGTTTAGATCCATGGCCTAAATACACAGGGTTTGACATGTGTGACTGAAACAAAACACAACTCCAGGTCTGATTGTGATGAGGAAACATTATAACATAGATCAAAAAGTAGCGAAGTACAGCCCCTTTAAGTATTTCATCATTCTAAAACAAATCTATATTTCAGCTTGAGTGGGCACCTTACAGTCTAACTCCACATTCACATTCAAACCTGAACTCATTTTCAGCCCCCGTATCACAGCTAATATCGTTAGAAGATGTACAGATCTACAGTGACCGTGACCACAGCTGCATACATGCTTTTACTATTCTCCGAGCACTCACTGAAAGAAGACCATGTTCCATTGAGAGGAATGAAACATACTCCGAATAAAGGATTTTCAATTTCAGACATGACCTAGTGGATTCAGAAAATACATTTGCAGCTATACTTGTCTTTCCCCTTTGTCCTGCTCGTCTATTCCTGTGTGTTACAAATATCTGTTCTTTGGAGCTCGAGGGCTCTCTCTTCTCAGACAGGAGGAGCTGGGGGGGCTGGAGCTGTTTTTATGTTGTAGTTCCATTTCTCCTCTCGGGCCCCTAAGTGACAAGAAGGCCAGAACAGGACGTATCGATCTATGAGAGAGGAGCAGGGGCCTACAGGGGGCAGCATACCGGAGGGGACACTGAAGGATTGGCACCTCTCCACAGACAGTGAAGAACCGTGTGTCTTTAGTCTCCACGGTGACAGGTCCCTGAGTGTCTCATTACAACTGTCTGCTCGCTCCCAAACCAGTGTTTTTCTCAGGTTACTCTTCCCCTTAAAGCTATGAAAGGGATGAGGTGAGCTGGTATTGCAGGAGGACTAAATGTGGTTTAAAGTAGCTAAAATGTTTTCTGATGGCCTAATATACAAGAAAACAACAAGCACATCTGATAAATCATGTGACTCTTACATCAATAAAGGCTGGATGTATGCACCATTTCATGAGTGCTCTGTTTTCAAGTTGTTTTCAAGTACTACTTAAGTCATCATAGTAGTATTTTATCACTTATAAATGCCTGACTCTATTATAATGCAGAGAATATGGCTGTCAGCAAACAACAAGCAACCACTCGATGGCTAGAACAGAACCCTGTGTTCAATGCAGTGTTTTTTTTAGTTTTTTGAGAGACAATTTTTTTTTTTTTTTTTTCTTCAAAATCACCCATACTGTGTACCATTATCAAAATGTTTCTCTTCAAAAATGAGTTATATATGAATGCTTCTTATAAAATTCAGACACATCTTTTTGCTTCAATTTTTGATTCTGAGAAAATTGACACAGTTTCTCAATCATTTATTTTATTTTATTTTTTTTACATGTAAGCAGCTATGTTTATTTTTGACACGAACACAGCATGAACTCTCTGATTGGTTTATTCATCTGTCATTCATGGCCTCTGAAATCAGGAAGACGGCATACGGTCCCCAATCCACTCATCTTTGTAAAGTTTTTGTTCTGGCTGGTAGAGCAAGTACAAGTTCACAGCTGAGACAAGACATGGGGATTATGTTCACTTGAGTTTATGAGGCAAGAAAAGCCCACGCATTATAAATGAAAGCCTGATAGTTTGTAGCAGAGTTGTTGTTGTTACATCCTTAGGCAAGACACTTCAGCCACTTTCTTTGATTTGTGGTGACAAGATGTTGAATGGCAGCCATGTTTATGTCACTCAGTACACTCAGGACAGATGTGGCTCTCTTGTAGGGGTTGTGAAGGCATTATCAAGCCACCTTATATTTATTTGAACCTATAAACAAGCATTTCTTTGGCATTGACACACCTGTCAACTTGACAGGCGCTTTTCTCCTGCTTCTCCCCATGGAGATGTTTTTATTTGGAATGGAAAGTTCTAGTGAGGCTGGCACGAACCAGTGTGCATTTCTGTCCAGCAACTAGGTTTTGGAATACACTAGACAGTTTGCAAGAACCCAGGAAGTTGTAGACCACACCCTGGCCAATCAGCAAAAGGCTGTGAAGCAATGACGTCAAACTCAAGCACCTGTCTGGGTCCCTCTTGTGGTACAGCACAACAGTAAACAAAGCCGTTGAGATGGATATAGACAAAGCCATACATTCTGCGTTGGCAATGATTCCTGAGATCAAGGATTTAAAGCCGGAACAAATAGAATGTTTGGTGAATTTTATCAAGAGGAAAGACGTTATTGCCCTTCTTCCTACGCATTACACATGTCACGACCAAAGAGCAGCGATTGGTTAAATTTAAAAAAGTACCCACCTACTATCAAGCGAACGAATCCTAATGCTGGTTTCACTTCGTAGAAACCGGTTGATGAATCAGGCTAGGAAAGTTCCACAGTATGTCATTAAATAGTCTATCTTCATTTACTGAATATAGTGTTTGTAGTGTAATAAATTCTTATTGTAAGTGTAATAAATTCTTATTATCCAGGCCAAACAGTGTCATCCCCATGGAGACAGTACCAAATCACCAAAACGTTACATAATGCACATTTAATGATAACAATATCAGTAAAAGTTTCATTAACACAACTTTCTTCCCCATTATTTAAACAGACTGGAGTGAGCTGATGTTACTCACAATGTTCTGCCTTTTTACTCGATCTGCTTTGTATTCCTCGTGGCAGAAGAACAAAGCAAATCTAACACATGTTTGAAAGTTAATCTGCATTTCTGATTGTCACTGTGGTGGGAAACTCATTTTCATTTTGGATTTCAGAGCGGTGCCGGTACAGCACCTTCCCAGTAATTGTGTTGTGTGAAGTAGTGCCAGACGAGGGGGTGGTCCATGCCTCACGTGGGCCCACCTCGTACCAGGATCCTAACCAGGACCACACTGGCATCAGCTGCAGCCATCTGCCTCTGACTGGGCTTTATTGTTTTCCATTGCCACAGGATATTTGTTTGGGTGTCAAGGCTTTAGAATAGCTGACTCCTGATGCATAATTAATGACGGTGGCAAACTTTCACTTCCATTGTTCTGCAAAAGTGCGCTAATCTAAAAATGCACTATGCAACTTTTCAGGTCATGGAGATGTTATTACTGTGTTCCAAAATAAGTAATTCAACATTTTACTACTATGTGAATATACATAAACAAGAATACGAGCGGAAAGGCAGGTGAAATGTCTTGGTCAAGGACATTTTAAATATAGAAACTGAACTTTATTATTTGAAGTAACTTATAAATGATTGAATATACACCAGATTTGAATCGAAATCGCTGAACAGAATCTTTGAAACTTTGAACAGAATCCTACAGAATCCTTCACAAAGCATGAATCAAATCGCAATCACAATGCATGTCAGAAAAATGGCAATTCCATATTTGTACAACCAGTTCTTTACATAACCCTTTATCATTCCATTATTGATCTCAGGCTTTTGAATAACATAATACGCACGTCTGTAAAATAGCCTTTTCCCCATCTCTGAGATGCTGTCATTCCTAATCACTCGACGCTGTGGGGTCAAAATATGTGCCCTGACGAGTTACAGTTGGCAGATACGATCACGCTTCAGAGCCCTTTCCTTCAGGACATGCACACTCGTACCTGAACACGGCTGACCTTTGACCGCTCTCTCCCACGGTGCATAACGCCTTCTTTGTGAAGAGCCCCAGCTGCTTGTCACGGCCCCACAGGGGAGACCGCTGGTGCAGATGGATGGACATGGACGCAGATCAGGAGGGCAGTGCAAGTATGGAAAATATATACTGAAAGAATCACAACTCATGCATCACTATATCAAATGCCATCCATGAAACCTGTATTCAGCAAATGCACTTTTTTATGTGTGAATATACCAACATGGCTCAATCTAAATTATGTTAAAAGTTTGCATGTTTTGTATTGGAGGGTAAACTTACATGTTATTATCTCAAGCAGTTGATTGCACAGTTACGGGTAACATGTGTGGAGAGACCTTCCACCTTCCACCTGTAATTGAAATTTATGCAACATGGAACACGCCAGACATAGCGATAAGATCATAATTAATTGCAGGAGTTTTTATTGAAGGAAAAAAAGGAGGGTTGCCTTTACACAGATTTGAGCTGTTACATGGTGGTGTCACCTGATTGTCTCCATGTACAGTATTTTTCAGACTTTAAGTCGCTCTGGAATATGAGTTGCACCATCCAAACAATGCGTAATGAAGAAGAAAAAGACATATTAGTTGCACCGGACTATAAGTCGCACTGTTTGGGTGAAATTTATTTTATAAAATCAGGAACTGGCATTTCATCTTGAAAGGCAAATTATAGTAGTAACAATAGAATAGTGAACAACAGGCTGTTAATGTAACATGTTATTCAGTTAACTATAGCATAAACAACACAACATAACAAGTTTACCAAACTCTCCATCTCACTCTAAATCACTAAATCCATTGAATTCTTCATCCTCTGTGTCACTTCGGACCAACTCTGTGACCTCCAGAAGTAAACTGAGTCCCGCTTCCTCTTCTGTGTAGCTGTCATCAGAATCAGCATCAGTTCAAATTAGAATTATTCCGGCCTTTCTCAGTCCTGACAGGATGGTTTCAGTTGTCTTTAAAGTTAGTTTAATTTTAACATTTTCAATGGAACAGAAGTAATGGTGTGATCGACTGACATGATCCCAGACAGGACAGAGGCTCTTTCTGCAGGAGACATGCACAGTAGAGCCAAGTGACAGTGGTACAGGAGTAATAGGAGCAGCAGATACTGACACATAAGCCCAGAGCGTCCTCTCACAGCTGTCAGTGTGAAAATTTTAACATATAATTTGCACTGGAGTATAAGTTGCAGAACCACCCAAACCATGAAAAAAGGTGCAACTTCTAATCTGAAAAAACAGTAACCCTTTGACACATCGCTAGTATTCACGTGCATTAATTTGTGGATGTGTGTAAAGCTTTAAAACAACTTTTTTCATATAGCAATGCATCACAGGGGTGGGTCGCCAATGTGCGTTTTTCTTCCGTGTTTGCAATTGATAAAATATTTCACAATTAGATGCAGATAGACACAGTGACTCATTTACAAGAAGAAAAGTCTATATCTCATTTGTTTCTGTAGAAGCCTTAGGTCCGGTGGATGAAACATTGCATCACTTCCCCACTATAAAGCTATTCTTGTTATTATTAAGCGTGGCGGGCATTGCTATTGATAAAGCATTCAATAGTGGGAAACAAACTGTATTTTCTGTGTCTCTCCATGGCCTCTATTAGCTCCACTTGTTTCTGTGGCATTTGAAGGATATCGACATCTTGTTTGCTCATGTGGTCTGAAAACTACTCCAGACTTGAGTGCTATTTCGCTTCTTCCCATCACATTGAATAAGCGTTAGTAAAAGAGTACACACACTAAACCTGCGTGCTTCGAGGTATTTGCTTTCTCCTCTTTTTACCGCTGCTCCATAAAAAAAGTTTTAGTGGGAGCCTTCTCTTCTGCTCTATCAGCATATCACTTTCCGCTCCTATTATGCAAATGAAATCCCAGCTCTATAAACCCTATGTAAATGGAAAACACAGGCATGTCCGTTGCAAATTAGGGCCATAAATTTGATCAAAAGTGCTCCAATAAATACAGAAGTAACTCAAGCTTTTCTCCTATGTACTTTAGGAATAGGAATATTGTCTGTCCTATATGTAAAGAGGTTTTGAAATACGTTACAATGACATGTGCTCTTTGACATTGTGAGCTGTCTGGAAAAGCGCTATAAAGGACTAATGAATTATTATGGGTAATATTATTGTTACCGCAGAATTGCTGATGCTGATTGCTGACATGAGGGTTAGGGTGGTTACTATATGACAAAGTAGCTCCGAGTCACACTGACAGGAGGAGTGCAGAAGCTTCAAACTCTCACTTGAAGACACAAAGTCGGATCACACTTCCCCGAATTCATGGAGAAGCAAATCGCAGCCAAAATCGGGCAAATTCTCCTGTTGTGTGTGGCGCCTTAAAGTAGGGCTGTTCAATATCATACTGTGAAATATTCAGTTTGATAAGGATAAATATTTTTCAATGGAATAAGTGTGTTCCATTGGTAGAACATTTTACTTGCCAAGTGAAATTTATTCATATCATGATAAAACTTTCTTTATTCAAGTAATCTTAACTTGGCTAGATTTTAGTTTTTTGCAGTGCAGCCAATAAAAACAGAAGTAACTCAAGGTTTTCTATGTGCTTTAGGAATATTGGCTGTTCTATATGTAAAGCGGTTTCAAAATATGATACAATGACTGCATGTGCGAGCCTTAAAATGCTAATATGACTGTTGTCTTTAAGCTAACGCCGCACACACATCGGGAAACTCCTTTCGCATGCAAAATGACATATTGATCAAATGTATGCAAAAATCCATCCCACAGTCCCATTTAAAATATTTATTCTAAGGGACAGAGCGCATTGGACGTCAAAGTGAGATGGAGAGCCAAATTTAAAGACCAAATGGAGCGAACGGATCCCATAAGCTACCGGACGCCCGAGCGCATTAATAATAAATACAGCCATTAGAAGGGCCCATGCCTGAGGCACAGTGCGGTGACAGTGTGAATATAAAACTGATGCATCATAGCAGATAAAGTGATACGTCTCATATTTTAGGCTAAAACAATTTTTACCCTGAAATATGACCAATTTTGGTAAAAACTACTGAGGCGGCACAATGTGCCTGCTTTTTACTTCGATAAAGTTTGGTTAATTTACCTGTCGTTAGAGCGTGCAGTGGCATGTTTATGAATGATGTTCTTTACTAGAGGCGCAGTTTATACGTTTAATGCCATATTGCGGAAAAAGCAATGACATCAACATAAAAAGAAGACCTACCTCTACCTTATTTATGGTCATGTTTTTCAGTTTACTACCTTAACTAGATCTACGTTAGTCCAGACAGCATTTCGTCAGTGCATTCATATAACAGCAATATAAACAATAGGCTCGGGTGCACAGTAGAATGCAGAATGTCACTTTTATCAAAATCGTAAAACATAAAACAACTATTAAAATTCAAATTAATTGAAATAAAGACTACTCAATTATTGTAAGTAGAATACTTCAATTTGTGGTGTTATTTTAATATTTATTGTGCCTCAAAATTAGCATTAGCTTTTGCATTCATACTAGAGAAGGTGGGTGAAAGTATCTTGCCTAAGGACACTAATACTGATCAATACTTGGATTGAACCACCAACCTTTTGGTTTGATTTCAGTAGGACAAAGTAGAAAAGTGCTTGAATGGGGTCATATTGTTGTTGTTAACCAATTTTTGTAGCCCAAATCAAATCCAAATCCACTTTATAAAGCACATTTTACAAAGAGAGCAGTTTCCAAAGTGCCGCACAGAGATCATAAAAAGAAAACAACAAAAGATAAAATTGCTAAAAAATTGTATCACACTAATCCTAAAACAATAAAACCAATATAAAAGCAAAACCAAAAATCATGAAGTAGTAATAAAAAAGTTCAATAAATCAAAAATAAATAAAAGACACAGAGGACCACCCAATTCATGTGGTGTTAAAAGTCAGAGAATAAAATATTCTTTAATAAGTCTGCCATATTTTGACTCCTATTACTTCCACCTGTGCTGATCCACGCTTTCCAAACTACATTATTCCCATACATTTTTCCAAAGGCATACAAAAACAATCTTTCATCCAAGACTTTCCACCATGCTATGATTAAATTCACTCCAAATCCTGCTCTGATCCTGTAGTTAGTCTGTACCTGGGGCGACCTGCTGCCCTTCTCTTATGTAATCCATAATGTGATTGTGCAGTGAACATAAAGCCAACCAAAGCCAATTTGTGACACGGTGCTGTCTGAGAGGGCTGTGAATGGACCTGTCGACCTCGTCCTCAACCCTGAACCTCCAGTGATAATGGGTCTGTGCAAAGTCTGACCTCTTTGTTCTCCCAGCAAAAAGGACATGACCTCCGCCTGAACCAATGTCAGTCTGGGAGCAATACTTGGTCAAAAACTACATAAAACGCAAAAGCTGTAGTCGACTAAAGAAAATCTTGATTGACTATAGACATGCCCTGACAAGCAATTAGTACACTAAGAAGAGGCGTGACAAAAGCTCTCAAAACTATTACATGTGTGTATCTGACCCAAACTGCACTCACAAGACTACACCTGCATGCAAAAACAAATTGTTTCTGGAGACAAAAAGTACAAGGAAAGCACAAGTGCGGATGTGGTGTATTTATAGATTAAATCTGTGAATAATGCACTAATCTGCCGTTTTATATACATGTTTATTAGTAAATACCAAAAAATAGCAAATCTTCAACTATCTCATTCACTCTCCTTTCTGCTATTGTCCCATATAAATCCTTACTATCCGAATAAAATGAATACACATTTGGGTCGACTAAGACACCACCGACCGATTAAATGGCTTAAGCCCTATAAAGGCCTAGAAGTACATTCACGATATCCCACAATACAAGCTTTGGTCAAATAGATGGATTTGAGTCTGGCAACGACCATGAATGCCACAATCTTTTTTTCTTCTTTTGTTTCTTCTTTAATTGTCAGTGTTTCCCACAAACCAAGTAGCATTGTGTGGCGCATTGTGTTAAAGTCACAGAAGTCAAATCAATAGTACCCACCTGAACAAAGTTGTAAAAGGCTTTTCTAGTTGCGATGCCCAAATGATTTTGGGACTGGTGTAAAGACTTCTTTGATGGGGGTTAGCTTAAACAGAAATAAACACTCCCACTTACTGTAAGAAATACATGGTGTTTACTCAAGATCATTTGATAAACATGTTTACAATGAAGCGAACCACCATATCGGAAATGATTGTGAACGTTTCTGTGTCCCCAATCAAAGCCTTCCGTAACACAAAACGGCCTAAAATGCTAGTCACATGAATAGGCTGATGTCATAACATCATGTGGGCGATAAAAACAAGGAAGTGGAGCACCGTGTCTCAAGTTGTAGCAGCCGATTTCGAGCTGAGGAAGATGGCAAGTGTGAAAGTAGTAAGTACTTCTAGCTACGCCGTTTCCCATTTGTCTTTGGTTTTGTTTTGTTCTATTTTCTGCAATAGCGTCACATGACCGATGTCACAAACCCAGCAAATTAAGAAGGAGCAAGTCTCAGTGACGTGGTCCAATAAAGAGAGGTCCTTCGTCAGTGTATCTATGTTTTAAAGCATCCACACAGTGCCGGATCACATCCATACTTGGATGAAGTCATTCCGTCTCTGTCCATTTTCCATCTGATTAGTGTGGACGAACACTGCATCCGCAAAGAAAACGACTCAAATACGTACTAGTGTGGACTGTGCCTAAAATTAACTACAACTACTACAACTTAAAAAACTACTGCAACTACAACTACAGGTACAGCAATTACTAACAACTACAACTATTAATACTACCTCCAGTCCAATTAATTGAACCTTTTGGAACTTGGAACAATTTCTGAATTTCTTTGCAACAGTATTTCTCACCGTCTGCCTATGGATTTTTTGTCTTTTTAACATTCAGGCTTATAGTTACCACAACATTGTAGAGCGTAACTTTGTACTGAGTTCAACCACTAGTTTGACAGACAGCTCTCACAGATTTTCTATCCATCTCCCTGAAAAATAACAAACACATCTTTACAGTAGTATAGAACCATTTTCCGAAGCCCATTTGTATACATGTTATATCTCATATGCTTGTTAAAAAAGATTTGACCGGCCACACAACCTACCTCCAGTTTTCTGACAGCGTTGCTTGGAGATTGATCAAAAGCCCAGTTTGAAATGCCATCGGTTTTCCCCATATATGTCATCTTTGTGTGTCCATCCCCAGAGATCCACGAACTGCAGCGCTCTGGCATCTTCCACTTCTGAAGAGTCTAGAGATGAAACAATAATTATCGTCATATTGGGGTCGCATGTCTCTTATCACACACTATGGATTTTGCCAGCACACTGTGATCAGATATTGGCATGACAACAAAAGAACTGCTCCTGGAATTGAATGCTCAGAAAACCGAAAACTAGATTCCAATTTCAATGTTGAAATTGGATCGCGTATTCAATTTTCCTTATATTCCTTACATGCTCCGAACAGCAGGCGCATAAGCCACGTTTTGAATTTTGGAGCATAATCTCATCTTTTCTTTCCATAGATGTGTGCAAATATAGAAACCTTCTGTAATGGCTCTGAAAAGCATGCAATTTTCACGCTATTTACTTGCATCAAAGGCGGCAGAGAAAGGACAATTTGGGATAGCATCACAGAAATGTTATCCATCGGCATGTTTTTACCTCTGTATCTTCTGTCTGAGAAACAGCATGAAATAAGGTATAAAAGGCACTGTGTTAGCCTGGTATGACCTGATGTGGGTGAGATTTCAGGATGATTCAGCGAGGATTAGCAAGCACTGGTTTAAATGCAACTTAGCAAATAATGGAGTCTAGATGAGTGCTGCATACAGACATACATACATGCTGTGATAATATACTCTGAGGGTTTATTTTGAGCAACAACATTATAATGGGCTCTTTAAATATTTGTAATTTTTGGGCTCTATACACTTTTACTTTTAAAAAAACTGAGTATTGTTGCACTATTGCAGAGAGAATAGAACAAAATCCATAGTGCACAACTGTAGTCAGAGTTTGAAAGGTATATATAGGGCCCAACCGATGTATCGGTTTGCCGATATTATCAGCCGATGTGGGCACTTGGAGACATATTGGCTATCGGCCTAAATCTTGCCGACATGGGCGGATAGTCCACATGGGCATGTTATACCTCATTATAAAATTTAGACTCTCTATATTATGTCCATTTAATCAAATATACAGACAGATAAATGTCCTAATATTGCATCAATATTTATCTGCGGAGTAATTTGTCTGTGTCTGTGACACCATACTGCCCCTGAACTCACCCCCAGAGTCACATCACTCACGTGCACTTGTTTACACACAGAGCTGCTGTCAACATGTTAGATTATATTCTTTTTATGGACAGTTGTTTTGAGTCAGGATTGAAAGGACACTTATTTGTGAAGACTTGGGGTGTCTGTGTGAGCGGTGAGTGTTGCAAATGTGTCAGTTTTGAAGCTACTTTTGGTTCTTTCTCATTGTTTAGCTGCTATAGCTCCCACACATGAACAGCCTGTTTTCTCTGAATAGAGGTGTGAATGATCAGTATTTACACATATAATTACCGTGGCATGCATGCATTTACCGCTAAAGGCTGATAGCTGTAGTTTATTTACTTTTTTTATTGGCTAGAATGGCATGCAAAAACTCCAATAGTCCTACCTACCGTCTTTAACTATAACAGTAAAGAGGAGAAGGAAAGAAGAGAATTTTTGCATCACTAAATATATCAGCTTTTATATTGGCTATCGGCACCTCCAGCTCCTGTTTTATCGATATCATATCGGCTACAATAAAATCCATATCGGTTGGGCCCTAGTCATGAACTCTAGTTAATAGAAAAAGAAATGAGTTATCAATACAAATACATTAGCATTGTAAAATAAATGTTAGACTTAAGATGGTAAATATTCTAGCACGATTCTGGCTAAAAACTTTACCTCATACATATCGACCTGTATGGTTATGTCCTCACTCGGTTTATGTAAATTATAATTTTGTCATCTCTGTTTTATTCTGGCTTCTATATCACCACATAATTATTCTGTTATTAGCCAACTCCTACCTTCAGCACTATTCCCCACATCCACACATATACCTCTGTGATTTGCTCGTCTTATAATTGCACTTGAAATCAGTTTACCGAGATCAAACTGGATGTAAAGTTAAATCTACATAAAACTCCCACCATCTTTTCCAGCCTGTGCAGAAATACCTAAGTGAATGAGACATCACAGTCAGAGCGCTTTCATCTCACTTTGGCCCAAACACCACATATTTCCTCTGTCCGTCATCCACTATAACTCTTTCTGACGATTTGAACAGCTGTGAATATACATTTCAGGTACCTATTGAGAAAATGGCTATACATGGTTATAGAGTGCAGAAGCAGACCGGGGGATGAATGGTAGACTATAATATATGTATTGGACTAAATATAGTAAAAGAGCGCCATACTGTTCCTCTACCTGCTGTGTAGATGGACTGTTGAATTACAGTTTGCGGGTTAGCTTCAGGTCAGTGTGGAGGCTGTGTGGTGCTAAAGGGAAGGCAAGAAGCTAAAAACAGACTGAGAATGAACGGTCTGTGCACCAGTATTTATCAGTGTATTTATTTCATTAAGTTTAGCTAGTTATTCTTAATGGTATTTGGGAAACACACAAAATAATTATTCAGAATTAAACTTGATTCCAAAGTAAGTGAGTGGTTTATTCCCATTTTCAATTAATTAATTGAACTGAATTAATTTATTTATTCCTCGATCATGTAAACGTTTATTCTTCTTAAAAATAATTGCAGTCATTCAGCGGATGCTCGTTGTGTCGCCCTTCTGACAAAATCTGGACAATCCAGCTCCACCAGTCCTGGCTTTGGACTTTCATCCACTGATCTTTGGATTTGCGAGTGGGATGTGGGAGTGGGAAGCCGTTGATGCTGTTAGTTTCCCTTCTCCTCCTCAGCTCACATACGTAAAGTGTGATGATCTCAAGCTGCTGCATAATTATCATCGGAACGGCTGCGAAAAAGTTTGTATCATGTTTGTGTCCATGACGTAACGACAAACGAAGATGACAAAAAGCAGGATAAATACAGGTGATTTTAAAGTCTTTTCCATGTAAACCTCAATTCAGAATTATTATTTCCATGTAAACTTGAAGGAGAGTATTTTAATTCCAAACTATTTAATTCAGAACAATTAATTTGGAAAATTTAATTTAAATTTAATTTCTTACATAATTTGTCCACTCATCCGAATGTTGGAGGTTTGAATCTTGCTCTCGACATAAACATCACTGGTGAGCAGTTAGATCCATTGACCCACAGGTTGGTGGTGCAATTCCAGCTCCCACAGATGAATACTGTTGTTGTGTCCTTGGGCAATACACTTAAACTACCTCACCCCCAGTGTCTGTGTGTACACTGGTGTGTGAATGTATTTGTGATTGGGTGAGTGGTTTCTTAATGTAAAAGTGTAGACCAGGCTGGCGCCACCTAGTGCCTCTGCTCAATTTCATTTCTCTCCAGCGACTAGGTCAGGAATCAGAATACACTAGATGGTTTGCAAGAACCCCAGAAGTTATAGACCGTGCACCAGCCAATCAGCGAAGAGCTGTGAAGCCATGTCTGGGTCCCTTATTGTGGTACAGCACAACAATAAACAAAACAGTTGAGATGGATGTAGACAAAGCCATACATTCTGTGTTGGTAAGTTGGTAATAAGCCTAAAAATGCAAGGTTTGTGTATTAAACATGTGAATAAAACAAAATACAACTCCAGGTATGTTTTTGATGAGGAAACAGCATTAAAACATAAATCAGAAAATAGCATAATTAGGTAATTAGGGTGACCATATTTCCGTTTGTGAAAACCCGGACCTCCGTGAGATGCAGAGCTGAGCCGGTCCTTTCTCCTGCGGTCACCGAGCCCGTCCTGACGGTGAGTCCTGTTTCAGTTCTGGGTTAGTCCTGGTTTAGTCCTGTTTTAGTCCTAGTTCAATGGTGGATTAGTCTTCCTCTTCAGTCCTGGAATCAGTCCTGGGTTAGTCCTGGTTCAGTCTGTGGCGTATGCCACAAAAGTTTGATATAATCTCGGGTTAACGGGCAGGTGCGGTCCTGTTCTGCGTGGTTGCGGTGTTGTACTGGGGGTCTCCAAAAATGGATCCGTGTGGGACTCTGCGCTGTAGGCTCCATTACGGAATAAATGAGTCTTCAGTTCGTTACATAAAGAAGGAGGGAAATAACACAAGGACGACAGCAGCAATAGGTTTTAAGAAGAAAGTAAAAAGGGTTGCACCTGTCCTGTCTGAGAAAAGTGTATAAAGTTTGTGCTGAGGGGTTTTACAGCCTTAACACAGATAGAATAATTGTAAAATATAAAGTTGATACTTCGTGGATTTCACCTATCGCGGGTTATTTTTAGAACGTAACCCCCACGATAAACGAGGGACACTGTACTCTCACCTCACAACCTGTGCATATGGACTCACACGGAGAATTTCTTGTACAAGTCATTGTTAAATGCGCATTTGTGCTTCGGTATGTTGCAGACTGACCAACTGTTTGTGTCTCGCTCCTTCTGAGTCACAGACGCTACGAGAGACGCTCAGTTTAATGCCCCCAATGAACGGTACTGAAAACCCGGACATTTGCATCACTTTATAAAAAAAAAAACCCGGACGCCCAGGACAGGACACAAAATACGGACATGTTCGGGGAAAAACGGACGTTTGGTCACCCTCAGCATAATATGAGCACTTTAACGTTATCCACTCTCTCTCAGACTTTTCATTCTTGTTCTCAAGTTTTGTTTAACCGGTTTCTCCATATGGTACATTTCACCCACACACCCCCCTCCCCACCCCACCCTGCCCCTCTAAAGTGCACCCTCATGCTGGCCTTGCAAATTGCACAGTTTTTACTTAACGCGGTGCTTAATTGCTGGGACATGCTTGAGCAGTCCGTGTACCCATCGGAGAGGTGGTGAATCACAACAGCGCTGCATAAATTATAGTGAAATCTGGCAGCGCCGCTCATACCCACTTGAACCAGCAGTAGTCCGTCCCCGAGGCAGCTGGAGCAGATGGTATGCAAATGACAAATACAAAAAAATATAATGCAATGAAACAGGGTGGCGCTTCTCAAACTTTTAACTCTCATTGTAACCTCAAGAAAAACTGACTGTATCATTATAGCATTTGGATAATCTATTCAAATTGTAAGTTACTTTTAAAAGTGCACTACAGAACTTTTCTGGTGGAGAGTATGCCATTTACTAATCTATGAGGAGAACTTTTTGTTTTGCCTGATATGTTCCTTAGTTTGGTGTGAACTAATTCTCCATGGAGAGAAGCAATGGGTATGAGCAGGTTGTTTCAATGTTTTTATTCCCTTTAAAATCTCCCTAGGCCAGGGCTCGGCAACCTGTGGCTCCAGAGCTGCATGTGGCTCTTTCATCCTTCTGTTGTGGCTCCCTGTGACTTTGGAAAATAAATAATGAGTATTTAATTACAACTTTTTATTTTAGTTTGTTCGTTTTTAAATGTAATTCTAAATTTGTAGATAATGGTAATCTTGTAACATTCAAATAAAATGTTAATATTTTTGTCGCTTAAAATATGCGTCAAAGCTACCGATGTGCGACACCCGGCAGATATCTGGCAACCTGGACTTACCGGCACCTACACTAGCAACATGATTTATAGAGCTTTTCCACCCCTTGCGGGTCAATGATGGATAAATCCAAGAAAAGAAACACTTCTGAAAAAAACAGAACATTGCTACGTGGGCAGACTCATTTGCTTTCATAGCTGATGAGACTGCTACACGCGATAAAATGATGCTGGAACACAGAAGCAGATGGCATTTTTGGTTCACTGCAGGTGGATAATTTAAGTTTTTATTCCTACGAGGAGGACTCAAATTGACACTGAGTAATAATGTGTTTAATGCAGCTGTGTGCACATTTGTTTATGTTTTACAGAAACAAAACTTAAAACTACATGGCTCATTTACATAAACTATAAGTGCTGAAAAAACAGCTTGCTCTTTGTGCGCTGATGCGCAGTGGAATATGAGTGTTCTCTCTGTGACAGAGGATGTGGCTGATGGTGAATCTGTTCTGTGCATATATCGCTTTGGAGATGCTCATGTTAAACTTCAGATTATAGATCTGCAGGTGATACAGGTCATACGCATTGACTGTATATATAAATGGACATATATTCTGTGTAGCATTTCATTGACTTCATAAATGCAACACAATATAGTCTTTTATACTTAGCATACAGGTTAAAAAAATGATATGCAGTGTTATCCTCATTTTTTATGTCAAAAGGTTTTTGTGGCTTCGAGTGTTTTCTTTTCTGTGGGAGACGCTCCAAATGGCTCTTTGAGTATTTAAGGTTGCCGACCCCTGCTCTAAGCAAATAAGAAACTCAACGTGGACAGTACATACAGAAGAAATTTAGTTAAAACTATATGTCTATATGTCCTCCTACCTCTGCTCTCTACTAAACAGTCCCAGCTCCAGTCTCATATTGAGTTCCAAGAGCTCCATTAACCTGGTCATTCCTAAAGCCCGCACAGTTTTTGGCTGCTCCTCATTTCAGTTTTCTGCAGCAAATGACTGGAACCACCTACAACAGACTTTGAAACTTACTTTCTTTTTACCTCTGCCTACTTTTAAAAACTCGATCCAGAGTATTTTACAGGATCAGTGCATATGCTTTTAACACTTCTATCTTTAATCTGCAAATGTTTCCAAGATTCATAGTTTCACATTATGATTGATGTGTGTGTTTGCGTTTGTATTCTCCTGTCCTGGACACATCTAAAGCCCGTCCATTCATGGGAGTGTATCTCTACTTTAATGTGGTTCTCCTTGATGTCTTTAGCCCTATTCGCATGGGATAAGTACAACCTGGGGACGTCTGGTCATTTGTAAGTTACCGCCCCGCCTCTGTGACACTTGCAGCGCATTTGCACGGGATAAGCAAAGTTCTTAAATGACTCCGTTTTACTGACATTGACACAGAGATTGAAAGAGAAAAGAACACAGAAAGAATAGGGAGATAAAAAAGGTGTGCAATTACAACAACAAACACTGAGATGCAGATTCGTATGGAACTAGTATTATCACCAAACGTCTGTAGTAGGTAATTTGCGCCAGAATTTTTACTTTACAAATTACAAACATGGCACATTCGCATGGATCCCCGACATCCTCCGCAAATATTACCAAAGGTTCACAGGTAATACTGATCCTGTGCAGATAGGGCTTTTCTTTTTCTCCACTGGGTTTACTTGGAGTTTTTTTCTTGTCAAGAAGAAAGGTCTAAAGATGGGGGGCACTCTAGGACAGTTATCCATTAGCTTTCAAGTTTACAGCTATGTTTTACCTTTTTTCAGTAGAGACTGGCAATTCCAGGGCTGAAATCATGCCACGTGACATCATAAGGTGGAACAGTTTCAGAGAATAACCCTAAATATGCAGGATGTGTGTATTATTAAACATGTGAATGAAACAAAACACAACTCTGGGTAAGTTTTTGATGGGGAAACAACATTATAACAGATCAGAAAATAGCAGAATATTGGCCCATTAACTCTTTCACCATCTGGCCCACTTTTCATTCTTGGAGCGCTTCTCTCCTTGAGGTTTCTTCTGTTTTTATTCTGAGTTTATACTGGGTTTTTTCTTGCGGAGAAGGAGCGTCTAAAGATAGGGGGCGCTCCGGAATAGTCGCCCATTAGTTTGTTTCCGTGAATTGGTCAACCTGACTATTTAATTTCCCACCTTTCTATCGGTTACATCAACAATTCTGTGAAGTGAAGCCACTGCTGTTGTGATTTTCAAACTATCCAAAAATAAATTGAATGGAAGTAGCCTATCACCAGTTGCATAAACAGTGTGCGAGCCAGTGTCACAGGCAACACGCGAGGAAATTGGCAGATTGTGAGAGAAGAGAATGGAAAACTCTCAGGCTGGGAACGATCATTAGATTTTGTGAAGTCGGAGATCTGTGGCTGGATTTGCATAGCCCCGGGTCGAGGCTGGCCCACTTTCTCTCTGCCTTCTCTGTGAAACTCTGCCAGTGCATCCCTTTATTTGTGTCAAAGCGGGCGCTGTGATGAACAAAATAACAGGGCTGGAAGATCGGCACTATTTCTACTCCTCCTTCTTTTCACTTTTCCGAGCGGTATTCCGTGTGGCTACCTCATTCCGGATTTATGTGGAGAGGAGAGAAGGAGAGAAGGAGAGGAGAGAGGAGAGGCCTGCAGCAAATAGTCCCCGGCACAAATGGACTGGATAAAAAGAAGGTGGTAAGAGATGAGGAAAAGGAGAGAAAAAAGAGGTAGACAGAAACAGGAGTAAAGGCAAGTAGAAGAAAAAAGGAGAGATGCGGAGCACGAGTGTAAGAGAGAAGGAGTGTGTGAAAAAAGAGATTAGGAGCAAGAAGTGGGAAAGAAATGATCAGGATTGTGTGCGAAAAAGAGAGAGTTTGTGTAATGGGGAAAGAGAAGGGGAAAGAACGAGAGGCAAGCAGGAGTGTGCAAAAGACGGATAAGAGAGGGAGAGATGTGGGGCATGAGCGAGAGTAAGAGAGAGGAGCAGGAACGTGTGAAAGATGAGAGGAAGAAGGACAAAGAGGAGCATGAGTCAGAGAGAAGAAATAGGGAGAAAGATGGGAGGTTGTAACGGAGACGAGCAGGAGTGTGTAAAAGAGATGAAGAAAAAAGGACAGATGTGGAGCAGGAGTGAAAGGTGGAGGGATGGGGAGACAGAGGGCAGAGAGAGATGAGTAAAACACGTAAAAGAGAGGGAGAAGAGAAAAATGTGGAGCAGGAGCATGAAAAAGTGACACAGAAAGAAAGAGTGAGCGAGGAAAGATTAAGAATGAGAAGGAGGGAGAGAAAGTGAGCAGGGGTGTGTGAAAGAGCGGGAGCAGGAGAGAGAGAGAAAGAGAGGTATGAGTGAAGGAAGAGAGAGTGAGATGGGGAGATAGCGGTGGGCACAGCTTAGAGGACAGTTTGCTGTGAAAACCCCCGAGGAAAAAGCAGCTCCACCTGTTCAAACGGCTCCAGGACACACTGCACACAGCCACGACCAGGGACCCAGACATGAAGGGCGCAAAGCCAGGGTCCATCTGCTTTGCGAGTTTTATCTCACAAAATAAATATTGTTCGGGGTTTGCATGTCCATCCAGTGTCATGGTGGGTTTAAGATGGCAATGTAAAAAATGCAGATAATTTCAGGGTATACAGACACAAGCCTTGACAACACATGGAGACAGGTCCTCAAGCGCCGTACTGCTGCTCCACAATTCCAGACACAATCCAGTCAAATGCAAAAAGAGAATTTTTGAGGGCTCAAAGAAAATTTATGGATTAATGAAGTGAAGTGTGAATGACACAATATACAATTTTGGGTATGTAAACACAATATAACATGTCTAATTGGTTTTCTGCTGTTTATTGTTTACAAAAGTGTCTTTGATTGTCCAAGAAAGTGCTGTAAAAGTGTTATGTATTATTATTAGAGCATGACAGATATATCAGTTGGCCAATATGGGCACTTGGAGACATATCTGCTAATGGCCTAAATCTTGCCGATATGAGGTGATAGTCCACGCGGGCATGTTACACCTCGTTATAAAGCTTAGACTCTATATTATGTCCATTTAATTTAAAAATAAAAAAAATTAATCCAAATTACTGATAGGAGTAATTTGTCTGTTTATGACACTGTACTTCCCCTGAATGCAAAAATCACTTCACTCACGTGCGCTTGTTTACATCAGTGTGCAGCCATAGACCCACGTGCACAACATTGAGGTACTGCTTTAAACGCTCTTGTGTCTGATGCACGATATAGTGTTTTTTTTAAATCAAAGTGCGAGTACAGAGCAGAAAGGACTGTCCCATAGACAGAGGACTTATATTATTTTTACCGACAATTGTTTTGAGTCAGAATTAAAAGGATGCTCATTAGTGCAGATTTGTGATCTGAGAGGTGCCTGTATGAGTCTTACAGATGTGTCAGTTTTTGAAGCTACTTTTGGTTATTTCTCATTTGTTAGCTCTTAGATGTTGCAGCTCCCACACATAAACAGCCTGTTTTCTGTGACATTGCCTGCTGTAAAGTGACTATAGTAGCTGTGTACATGTTACTGGACCTGCATTGATATGTAAATGAGCTGTGAATAGAGGTGTGAAAGATCGGCATTTATGCATATAATTAATTACCGCGGCACGCACGCAGTTAACGCCTTTAAAGCCTGATGCCATTAGTTTACTTTTCGCATGACATTATAGCCAGTAAAGAAAGTCCCATTAGGGCTTAGGCTGACCTGCTGTCTTTAAATATGACATAAAAAGGCAGAATAACAATAAGTGTAGACTAAACAAACCCAATTTAAAATCCAGTAGAGCCAGACCTAAGTTTTATAATCAACTGAAAATTTTATGTGAATTTTTACATCATTAAATATATCTTCTGTTATATCGGCTATCAGCAGCTCCAACTCCCATTGGCTATCGGCAGAAAAAAAGTCACTCTAAGAATTGCAATTCTTAACTCTTATTTTTATATTTTTACATTTTTCATAAAAACATATTTGTGGTCAGACCTTCAGAAACCTTTGGCCTTTGACTTTACACATTCAAATTAGTGTTTTGAATTATCAGGTTTAGTTTTGGTCGTACCTTCTCCTTTCTTAACCATTGTGTAATATTTGCTAATATTTATTAATTTGTCAGTCTATGCTCTTGACGTCTTCTAAATCTGAAAAATAAAAGATTGCTGAAAGTCTTTGTAAAAATTGTCAAAGAAAGAACGCTTCTAATTATGTTTCTTTATCAGTTAAATTACACTCTTACGTCACAATGGTACTTAACTCTTCTGGTTTGAGTTCAGCTCATTGATCGTAAGCGGAGTCACGTGACATCTGTGCTAATGTCTCAGTAAAACACATGTCAGAAGCAGTGAGTGAGTGGAATAATGGGATTTCTGTGAGGACAAGAGCTACAGCTCCTCCATTAAGCTTCATCCAGGCTGTCCTTCATTGTGCTGTAATTTCCCTCACAGTTAGACTAACTGCATAATCCATTTTATTTCAGTCCGAGTGTTAAAACTCTGCATAGATCAACTGCGCCTACCTGTGTAACATGTAAAAGAACAATATATGATGGTTACTATTATAAACGTGTATTATTAAAGGTGCATTGTGTAACCTTTCTTGTGAAGGGCCCATCAAATGCTTTTCTCCATGGAGATGTTATTCCTTTGTAATGTTTCACAGTGTGGTATTAAATCCTTCTATATTCATGGAGACCAAACCAAACCAGGTTACATGTCAGATCTGTGGAGAGGCAACCCCACTCACAGTCAGAATGCCTGTTTTTCAGGTATTTTTGAGCTATAAAACCACATGTAATTTAATAAACGTAAGGTAGAGCATAGTGTGGAACAGGCACAGTAATGACATCTCCATAGAAACAAGCAGGAGGAAGCCTGATTTTTCAGCCAGTTTAACTTCGTGAAAACTGTCTGACCTTGCAGCATTAGGATTCGTTCACTCAGTGGTAGGCAGGTATTTTTTAATTTAACCAATTGCTGCTATTTAGTTGTGACATATGTAATGTGCCGATAACAGGGCTAACTGGTATATTAAGCTTTTCCCAAATCCCGTAGGAAGAAGGGCAATAACATCTTTCTCCTTTAAATCCTCAATCTCGGGAATTGTTGCCAACACAGAATGTATGGCTTCGTCTCATTCATCTCGACCGCTTTGTTTACTGTTGTACCACAAAAGGGACCCAGACAGGCGCTTGAGTTTGACGTCATGGCTTCACAGCTCTTCGCTGATTGGTCAGTGCGTGGTCTACAACTTCCGGGGTTCTTGCAAACTGCCTAGTGTATTCCGATTCCTGACATAGACGCTAGAGAGAAATGAAATTGAGCGGAGGCACTAAGTGGCACCAGCCTGGCTAAGGTGACAGACCCCCAACCAAAAAGTTACTTAGTGCACCTTTAATAGTACGACTACATGTAGTATAGTATATTATTACATCAGAATAAAATACTAACAGTTTGCCCCAAAACAACACTGCATATTACAGTATTATTGGGGTTGGTTCCATTGTGGGGGGTACCATTACTTGAATCATACCCCTAACTGAATACTTATTTGTGTACCTACCTATTGCTGTAATGGTCATTATTTAGAATGATACAGGGCCAAAACTGAATTATAATGTTCATAAATCCAATTAAATGCTATTTTGTTGGAGGAAAAATCTGTTTTTTTTATCATTTATGTGTGTCGAAACTGCCATCAGAACTTGTTTTTTTGGTTTCCTTTAACAGTAGCCAGTCCTAGGTGTGTGGAGACTCAAAATGGACTACAGCAGGGTCACAAACAACAGTTCATTCTCACATTCTCCATATTACATTGATTCACTATGACATGTTCCATCCACAGCTCCACTCCAGCATCTCACTGTCTATGCCTCAGTTTACTTTTTGTTTTAAAATGGCACTGTGCTGATTTAACAGTGGGGGAAAATTAGTGCACATTTGCAGCCTGGTAATCAGTTGTGTTGATTGGTTTGTGATTGGAATATTCCACCCACAGACAGCCAGTCTCTAAAATTAAACAAAACAAGCGTGCCTTCCTCTCCATCCAGCATTTGCACTGACATTTCCAAAGATTCTTAGCTGTTAATAATTGTCCCTGGTCCCTGGTCACCCCCTGATACTTTGTAACATACATTCTGACCACGAGATCCAACTAATTTATGCAGTTCTTGATCAGAATCTTTTTTTTTTTTTTTTTTTTTAATATATTGTATATACATAAAACATTACTTCACAAAATTCTTAATTACTGCCAGATGATTGATTTCCCAATTCCTTAGCCTCTATGTTGTCTAAATTAAAGGTCCTATATTACGCAAAACTGACTCTTGTGAGCTTTAAGCCATGTTATAATACTGTTTCCTCATCAAAAGCCTGGATTTGAGTATTGTTTCATTCACATATGTTGTAGTAAAACAGGTACCTTTTGCCTTTAGTTCAAGAGATTGGCAATTCCAATGTTGACATTTTCCAAATAATTCTAATGAAGGTTTAAAAACACAGTGGAGCACTTCATATATTACCACATTTGTTTTCAGTTTGAGAGAAGAACTCAGTCTCAATATGCAGGGTTTGCATGTTAAAAACGTGTGAATGAAACAAACGCAACTGCAGATCTTTGATGAGAAAACAACATTATAACATAGATCAGAAAACTGCATAATATGGGCCCTTAAATACTTGTATAGTAAAATAGTTAAATATTTTATAATAAAACTGATTATTCTTTGCATAGGAATCCAAGAAAAAGTTTGTAAAAGTAAAAGTTAAAATTTATTTTGGCTTTATTTTTGAGATTTTTGGCGCAAAAATATTCAAATTTGAAAACATTAACCTTTCTACAACCTTTTACATATATTTTTAATGGCGTCAATATTGGTAAATAGCCTTTTATATACACCCAACCGCATGGCTTGTTTACCCCATCTTATTTATGATGATGCACCATTCTCCCCTCACATATTTATGTATTCTGTCAGCAGGTCCCCATCTAAATGCATGCAGCAACTTTGAACACTTTACAAAACTGCTTACTGTGGGAACATACAGTCTGCCTGCCCTTTATATCCCTGGCACTTCTTTCTCAGATCCCATAGGGGGAGGCGCGCACCATTTAAGAACCCTTAAATGATGATTGATGATACTTCGGCACAATGAACACAGCCCCCTTTCCTCTTACTTTGGAAACAATCTGTTATCCTCCAAACACCAAAAGCAGGCCCACTTTGGAGTATTAGCTGCTCATTTCTTAGCATCAGGGGAATGGGAGCTATTAGGGGTCTAAGTGACAGGGTGGAGAGGAGAAGGGCGAGCTGTCCGGAGCGGAGAGGGCTGGTTAAGTAGGGGTCAAAGGTCGGCGGTCGGTCATGCTCTGGGGGCCTACCATTGCACTTAAATGCCTCATGTTAAAAGATAGCCCCCCAAAACATACGGGCCCATGTTGTTTATCATTCTTTGACTTGTGCTGCAGAAGTCGACGAGGTATTCAGACAAAGATGGAACTATAGAGAGTCTGCTCACAGGTTTGGCCTTTGTTAGATGAGTGGAATTAATTGTTCTAAATATATAAACAAATAAATATGAAAAACAAATAATATTGCAAAAGTTTACTGAAGTTAATTCTGTCTTAATTGTTTTGTGTAGGTGTCTCCTGGTGTCAAAAATTTTAATAACAATAACAATGGCCGTGTTATCTAATCAGACATGTATTCAATTCAGTTTGGTACATTTACACAAATTTATAACGTTTAATTTCTAATCACAGATATTATCGTCTTGAAGGTATGTATGTTTCCTGTTTGAGGGGTACTCCATTGAGATGTTTTTCTATCACCTGGAATGTTCCACAGTATGACATTAAGCGTATCCACCTTGCGTTTATTCAGTTATTGTGTATTTATGAGCTGAGTTATCTCTGGCCTGTAATGTTGCCTGGTAGCGTGACCTGCTTGTCTCCATGGAGGTAGATAAATTTAATTCTATACCACGGAGCATTCAAGGTATAATAACATCTCCATGGGGACAAGAAAACTAAGGACCATCAACCAAAAAATATGCAAAGCGCACCTTCAGGATCAGCAAGTATAATAGGTGTAGGATTAACCTATACTGAACATATGTTATTAGGTTCATTTTTCAGACCAAGAGTTTGTTTTCATACTTGATAGTTTCATCTGCTCACTAGTGGTCTTCCTGAGAGTGGTCACATGATGTTGTGACATGTCCAGTCAGCTGAACAAACATCGTCGCTGGATTAGAGGCAACTGAAATACAGAAAGGTGCCCACGAGGCTATAAACCATGACGAGGGGGCTTTTTAACTCTCACACACCTGGAATACTGTTGTGAAGAAGTCGGACTGCAGATGGCGCTGTTGTCCTGCCTCCACCGGTATGAAGACGGCGCCAAAACCTGTTTAAATCAGCTGATCGGACATGTCACAGCAATATCACATGACCCCTCTGAGGAAAACCGCTAGTGAGCAGTTGAAACTGTCAGGTATGAAAACAAACTCTTGGTCTGAAAAAAGAACCTAATAACATAAATTATCAGAAAACCAAATGAACCTCATTGGACTATATTGAAAATAGACAGCTTGAACAAACTCTTCATAGAAAATTCATCCCATGCTCTAAGCACTGAAACTATGCATGACCTTGTTGTTATGAAGCAGGCATTCTAAACCACATGGCTGTTGGGTATTTTGTTCAATAAACCTTTTGAATAATGAATATTGCATTGATTTGATACACTACTTTCAAGCACCTTTGAGACTTTCTATTCATACTTTGCAGCTGATGCCATCAACATTCCCTGAAGGTGTGACACTAACTTTAGGCTCTGCTCTGTCTAAGGCTTTGTTAGGCTTTAATCTGTTCTTCGTTTTAGCACAATCTGATCAGAAAGAGCTGATGTAGTTGGAACTACAACAGATGAGATCATTTGTGCTGTTAAACGAGTCTGTCACACGTAAAATTACAGTAACAAGCCATTTCTGTTGGAAATCAAATGCCTAAACAGTACCGTGAACGCTTGTGTCAATCCTGTACCGGGTCGGGTCCCCGCAAATATTTGCTAAAATGGGCAGGTTTTAACCTTCCGGAATTTTACGGGGGGTATGCGGGCGGGTAGTGATTACACAAGGACGGGTCAGGTGAATCAAATGAGCGACGAACGGGAGAAAAATACTTGACGCAAGTCCAGGACGTCCGTTGCCCTGGAAACAAGAGTCATTTCCTGGTCATGTCCTGGAACGATGACAGAGAGTGACTTTAGTGTATTTATTACACTAAAGTCACTCTCTCATACACTTATTATTTATTACTAAAAACCCATCAGCAGAAGTGATTGGTTTAGCAGTTGTGCTCCTGGTTAAGTCCTGGTTTAGACCTGGTTCAATCCTGGTTCAATCCTGGTTCAGTCCTGGCAATCGGCTCTGTGGTTGCAGTGTGTATATATTTATAATCTACTAATGACACAGCGTAGGTTCAGTACTGGACTATTGGGCTCTCGGACTAATGGGCTGACCCCGATTTATCATGGGCATGGGTGGGTAACGGGTGAAATGTTGACGGGTCTGGGTGGGTGTGGATTTAACTTTGATATAACCACGGGTTAACAGGCGAGTGTGGTGCTGTACTGTGCAGGTGTGAGTGGGTGCAGGTCTCCAAAAATTGATCAAAGGCTCTGGGATATTAGTTGTTTAAATCCAGTTTGTATTTTTTCTATCTTCAACCATTTTTGACAGTGTGTGTTAATGTGCGCATTGTGTCACAATAGTAACTGCTGAACATTCCACCACACACATATACACATAGAACATCCCTACCTTTTTTTTGTTTTGTTTTCTGAACAGTGGAAGGTGAAATTGTATGCACTTTTGGAGAGCCCACTACAAAAAGGCATGCCTACTCCACTCAGCCCCTCACACAAAATTGGAGTTGCCTTTTCCAGGAATCTCTGAACCTCAATCTTCTTGGTGAGAGGGAGCACCACTCAGCCACACCGCGCATCCACAAATTTGAGTTATAAATCAATTGGACTGTATACGATTGTGATTGAACTTGACATGTGACACATATCTATGCCTGGGTGAATTACTTATCTCTGGCAGCAGATTGCGAGAGATAAAATCAGAAGAAAGCGCCTCATTCACAGAGACAGGCCTGGGTTTTCGTACCTGCACAAAACATGGCTGAATCAACAATGAAGACAAATATGATCCAGAGCGCAGTCTTTGGCTCAAATTGATTGTCAGTTTGGTATTTTCATTCCCTCCACTCGTAATAAATTGTCCTGTGTGGATCTCTATTGACAGTACAGTGTGTGAGAATAGGAGTGCGGAATCGAAAAAGCCAAGGAGGACAGTGAGGGATGAAGAGACAACATGGGGAAAAAGTTCAGTTGTTGTGGGATGAGGAATTGCAAAAGATGAGTAGTTTTTTAGTGTGAAGGGAATACATTTGTGGAGTACTTTCAGCAACAATATCAAAACATCATGGATGATAGCAGCATTTTGGAATAATATATGTCAGCAAATTAGTTGTGCATTTAAAGGGCTCATATTACGCTATTTTCTGAGCTATGTTATAATGTAGTTTCTTCATCCAAACACCTGGAGGTGTGCTGTTGAAGAATTGCCAAAAAGAGAGACAGAGAAGAGTGATTTCATCAAAGAATCCTGGACATTAACAGCATTTTGGAATATTATAAGCAGCAAATTGAAATATTTAAGACCTTAGATCACGGGTGTCAAACTCAAATTCACAGAGGGCCAAAATTAAAAACTGGGACTAAGTTGTGGGCTAAACTAAATATTTATTGAAAATTTTCAACAACATCTGCATATTTTCTCTTCTTTCAAGATATGTAAGATAAGATATGTGCCTTTTCTTATTAAAATAAATGTTTAATAATAGTTTTGCTTAAACATTGAATCCAGAACAAGCATAATATAAAATAATAACACAATTTTAAATAAATAATGTCTCTATAGTCTATCTAGTTAGCAGGCCAGCTCTAATACATATTTGATATGATCTCGCAGGCCAATTATAATTAAATCGCTGGCCAAATTTGGCCCCCAGGCCTGAGTCTGCCTTGGATCTGATTTTGAAGAATTGTAAATCTTGAAGGAATATTGATTAAATGTGAAAAGACATATCCTGCTTTGTTTTGGAGGTTTTAAGCATGTCATAAGTAAAAATAAAATTTAAAAAATAGGTATGGAAACAAATTTTGAATACTGAAAGAATATGGACTCGCTGGAGCATAATGTTCATACTGTAATGTTCCCTCATCCAAAACATTCCTGGAGTTGATCTGTGGAGAGGCAAACCTGCTCACAGTCAGAATGCTTGTTTTTCCAAGTATTTTTGAGCTATAAAACATGTAATTGAATAAATGTAAGGTAGAACCATTTGTTAGACTCCGCTGAAGACTGAACACTCCAGACAGAGCAATAACATATCCATAGTAACAAGCAGCAGACAAACCCAAAACCAAAAGTTATAGTGCACCTTTAACTTGCTTTTGCGCTCAATCCCATTAGTTTCTCTCAGCTCCCTATCATTTCTTTCTTTCAGACATTTTTACAGTTTTATTTATTTATCTATTTAGCTGTCTGTTTTTTGTCTGAATGAAATAAATGAGAAAAAACAGCAGCAAAATAGCAAATTCTTGTAAACCTGAACAGCGTGAAGACTAAACCCTTTAAAAGGATTTTTTCATCAATGCTCCTAACACAAAATAGCAGGGCTTATCGGAGCGCCTGGCGAGCCCTTTGCCCTCACATTACGGATTTCCAAACAAGAGACAAATGGGAAAACCTGATCCTTTGTTTCTGCTCGCTTCGGGACAACAAATCTTTGTGTGTGATTACGGCCAGCGCGAAGGGACCTCGAATTATTGGGATATTGTATTTCTCTTACCAGAACTGCAGCTCGCTCTGGGCTTATACAGACAAAACACGAGCTATTCACAATACAGCAGATCAGAGAGGAGGATTTCAAACGGAGTGTTCTCATGGACAATGGGAAACAGTGGCATATGCAATGAAATGTTCTAAATTAAAACAATACAAGCAAAAATGTGTACAGTTAAATGGAACTCAGTCGCATTTAATTTGACATTTAAGTCAAAATAGAATTGTCTTATTATTAGCTTTGAATTTTATGGTTTTTCACATCTCTGAAAGCTCATAAGGCCGTTCTTTTACTCAGTTTGTGAGGGTTTTGACAATGCTACAATATACGCTATTTTTTTCATGAAAAGCCGATATCCATTGTTTGGAGTCTAGAAAAATTGACAGTTAATAAGCTCTGCTGATATTTTTGTGACAATATATAGGCATACTTTGATTTTTTTCTGTAATTTACATTTACCACTAGGGTTGGGTAATAGGGCTGGGTATCATTAAGAAGTTACCCATACGATACATACCTCGATACATAGACCACGATGTGAAACATATCTCAATACAGTGCACTTTTCATTCGATACGATATATTTCAAAATGATTCAATATGGTTCTATAAAAATAATGGCTAAATCATGGCTGTGATACTATAAATCTTTGTCAAATATTTTAATCTCCAAAACTTTTCTCATAAACAAGTTTCCTTCCTCTAAACAAGCAACAATACCGTAGTGCTGTAATAAAATAATTGAGTAAAGTATACCAAAAAATACTCTTGACAATATATCAGTGCAGCCCACAACATCGATACTGTATCATCACATTAAACGATACGATATATCGATATTTTTGTTCACCCCTACTGGGTATCATTACGAAGTTGCCACATACAGACCTCGATATATAGGCCAAGATATGATACACATCTCGATACAGTGCACTTTTGATTCGATACGATATATTTCAAAATTATTCAATATGGTTCTATAAAAATAAAGGCTAAATAATGGCTGTGATACTAAAAATCTTTGTTAAACCACTTCTTGTGCAAAGTGAATATGAAACACACACATTTTAATCCTCTAAACAGTGAAAATGTCAAATGTGTCACATAAACAAGTTTCCTTCCACTAAACAAGCAGCAAAACTGTAGCCCTGCAATGAAATAATTGAGTAAAATATACCAAAAAATACTCTTGACAATATCGATACTATATCATCACATTAAACAATATGATATATCAATATTTTTGCACACCCCCACTGGGTATCTTTACGAAGTTGCTGATATGATACATACCTTGAAACGATATGATATGTCGATACAGTGCACTTTCGATTTGATACAATATATTTCAAATTGACTCAATGCAGTTCAATAAGAAATAAAGGCTAAATCATGGCTGTGATACTAACAGTTTTGTTAAACCACTTTTTGTGCAAAGTGAATATAAAACACATTTTAATCCTCAGTGAAATATCAAACGTGTTGCATGTTCCAATAAAAACTGCCTGAGATCTAGAAAACACACTTCTCCAATACTTTAGGAAGATGCAAGTCTGGTCTCTGTGTTTTAAATTGTTATGTATTATTTTTATGGACAACTATATTTCATGTTAAATAGCTATTTTAATTGATGACAATACTGCTAATGAATACATATAGTCTAAAATATAACCAACATTAAATTATAGTGTTTTATGGGAATCTACCTCTGCCTATTTGAACTACTGTGCATTAAAAGATTACAGTCATGTTTCATTCTGATTACGTCCAAGTCCGTCTTACTGGGCTGCAAAGTCAATCTGAAAACTATTTATTCTGGAGGATGACATGATGGCCATTATTGAGGCTTGATGGCCAATTATAACCTCCTCCGTCACCATCTGTGCGAGCGGTGGAGACAGACTTTCAAACGTTCGAGCTGAGTGCTGCCTTTTTAATGACAGTTTATACAGAGGACGTCTCTTCATCACTGAACCGTGTGGAGCATTCAGCCAAAAGTGTCAAATACCAACAGCAGACTCCAGTCCGCCTCCTCCAGACAGCCCCTCACTGCTATAAATGAATTTGGTCACTGTAAAGCCTCGCCTGACGACAGTTTAAAGAGCAAGTTGGACGGAGACGCAAAATAGGGAATTTGAAACGCGCAGTGATCAGTTGAACGGTAGACACAGACAGACTGATGAAAATTTCCTGGTTGACATTTGTGGTGTATTTTTAGCTTACAGGGCTGATAAAATTCCCTGAAATCTGGCAAGCAATCTAGTGTTAAAATGGTGGTGATTCAGTGGGAGTAAAAGCAGGCTTTCTGAATGGGCTTGGGGTACGCAGCGGTGTACAAGAGCGCGCTGACCCGGAACCTCTCCATGGGGTGATCTTGACATTTAAATGCACAATGTAATCAGGCAGTGGGATCCATGTAGCCCCCCCTCGTCCTCTCTCGCTGTCTCTCTTCCTCTCTCTGTCTCTCTCTCTCTCAGAGCCCCTGTGAGTGAAGACGAGCAGAACAATGGCAGAGATAGTGTCCAATATGTTGCTATTAAAATGCAGTGGGATGAGATGAGTCACTATGAACAGCTTAAAGAAGAAAAATGATTTCTTATTGGGAACAATGCCAGTAAGTATCAACAAATGAGAAGAAAAATGCCTTGTGAAAATTTTATTTATAGCTACCTTAAAATGTATAACAATCAAGGGGCGGAGGCAGCAGTCTAAGCAGGGACTCCCAGACTTTCTTCACCCCAGACACTTCCTCCAGCTCGTCCAGGGGGACCCCAAGGCATGTCCTAGGTCTTCAACAGAGCCTCCTTTAAGTGGGACATGCTGGGAACACCTCCCGAAGGAGGCACCTAGGAGGCATCCAGAACAGATTCCCGAGCCACCTCAGCTGGCTCCTCTTGACGTGGAGGAGCAGCGGCTCTACCCCGAGCTCCTGTGCGTCTGAGCCCCTCACCTTATCTCTAAGGCAGCCCCCCTGCAGAGGAAACGCAGTTCAACTGCTTCCACGATCTTGTCCTTTCAGTCATTACCCAGAGCTCATATCCATAGGTGAGGGTAGGAATGTAGACTGACCAGTAAATCGAGATCTTCGCCTTTCGACTCAGCTCCTTCTTTTACTACAACAATTTGATACAGCAACCACATCACTGCAGAAGCTGCACCGATGTGCCTGCCTGTGCAGCGGCGGTGGGCTTCTACCCATAAAAGTTAATGCCGCTCTGCAGCTCAAATCTTACAGTGTCACAACAAAAATCTCCCCATAATTGTACCAACAATAAATATATTGTTCCAGAGTTTATATATTAAAAGGAGAAGTTGATGGTAATTATCGTGACAGGCCTAGTCACAAGCAGGTATTAGACCCTCCACCAGAAAAGCTCCACAGTGCAGCTTTAAACATTCCTGGCAGGTATCTTTTGGAGAAATATACTGTGAACAAAGCTCCTTGTCTCTGTGTAATGCGCTTCATTAATGTCATAAATCAGAGCACAGCTTCAAAGTTGACTGGTTTGTGTCTAATTGTGTTTACCAAAGTGCCATCATCTACAATCACAGTTACGGTTTCTGATGAATTACCCTCCAGATGTGAGCGTATCCAACCCAACTCAAGGACAGACACCTGGCATCCCCGCTGTACACTGAAAAGCCAAAATCTAATGCTTTTTTCTTTCTATAAGGGCAGATAATTATAGACAGCAGTGATGGAACAAGATCTCGTGAAACAAAATTGCCACAAGAAACGATCTTGTGAGATTTAAGTTTCCAGAAAAGTGCTAAATAAATACAATGTTTTTTCCTCATATTTTTACATTTACCTTGGATTAAAAAAAAGGGATCAATTTGCTGAGTAACTGCTCTTCAAAGGCTGTACTGTGCTACAATGACAGCAAAACTATAAAATTAAATGAGTGAAAATTGTGAAATGAATAGCACAATTTATTAACAGTCCTAATTAACTTGTAGCCATGTTACAATGGTATCTCCTCAAAAACATTCACACATGAGTATCTTTTAATCTTTTATTATGAGTGTGCCTACATCGCCAAAGCTCAAAATGCTCTCTTCCACCTTGTGATGTCATGAAGCAATAGTTTTGAAGTTAACAGCTACATTTTACCTGTAGCTCGTAAGAGATTAGCAATTCCACGGCTGAAATCATCCAAATGATTCTAGTGAATGGTTCTGGTGAAGATGTGATGAAGAAACAACACTGAAACAGATCAGAAAATAGCGTAACCTGGGCCCTATAAAAATTTGACTGTAGACTGAAACTCATAACATGTCTCATCTCGTATCTCGGCTCATCCCAAATAAACAGAGAGAAATCGTGATAGGAGATCATTTGTACATATTACGAAAGGTATGCGCAGGACCACACAACTGCAAAAGCATACAGAAAGAGGGAGTGTTCTTGTGTTATCATTACCCATCCATCACCACAGACAGGACGGGCTGGAGCTCTGCAGTGTCAGGTGGGGACAGACCCTCCACCGGCCCCAATCTGCGGCCTCTGAACCCGAGCAGCTCTGTTTGTTTCTTCATTCATGCAGTTAGATGGAGTTAGGGTTACAGATATTTCAATAATGTCAAGCTATTTCAAAGGCGTTTAGTAGCTGAAAAACAAAATGAGACAAGCCTAAGTCCAGTTGATTTGTTCACATGCTTTTGAATCGCTACTTATGATCTTTTGTTTTGTGCTTTTGGTAAACAGTTCAGAAATAGTTATAACGAACCGAAATAAAAGGACTTTTTAGGGCCCATATCACACTATGTTCTGATCTGTGTCACAATGTTGTTTCTTCATCAAAAACCTACCTGGAGTTGTGTTTGCATTCACACATTTAACACACAAACCTGTATATTTAGGCTGTGTTCTTCTTTCAAGCATAAAACACACTGTTCCACCTTGTGATGTCATGTGGTAGTACAGCAAGTGCTCCTATGTGTTTTTCAACTCCATACACCTTCACTAGAATCATTATTTTATCAATCCCTACTGAACAAAAGGTAAAAGGTAGCTGTTAACTTGAAAACTACCACTTCATGACACATCTAGGTGGAAAAGAGCATTTTCAGCTTTCAAGATGTAGACAGACTGAATAAACTCAGACATTTTGCATAATATAGGACCATCAGTCTAAGTTACAGGTGAGATTTGTATAGAGGCAAGCCCACCAGTGTTTCCAAAATTTTTTTTCTGGGGAACCATATTTTAAAAATCACAAACCTTTATGACCCAAGTCAATAGACATTATTCATAAATCACAAAATAAATTTGTGACCATTATTGAACATTAATGAGCATACTTTACTGTTCACTGAGTGCTCGTGTCTCACTGAAGAAGTATTACCGTATTTTTGGACTATAAAGTGCACCAGTTTATAAGGCGCATGAAGCAAAGTACTCAAGTTTTAAACAAGGCAAAATAGTAATCAGTGTTTCCCACAGAAAAATGGTTAGGCAAGACAATGCTGCCCAAAAAGTGAGGAGTGGGGGTGCGTCTGACCCCCCCAAAAAATCTCTTGCAACCCAGTCTTTGGGAAACAATGCTGTACACCACACACGTAATTGTAGTTTTAAGTTTAATGCCCAAATATGTAAAAAAAAAAAAAGGACTTACTAAACACAAAATGAGGGAGAAAGTATAAAGATCTAAAATATAAAGATCTACAATTTAACAACAGAATAACAGAATAATAAGAAACTACAGTGAAAAATTATAACTACAATTAAAATGATTTCTTTTTAATTTATCATGCATTTATAGTTTTGCTCTTATTAGTTTATATTGCGTATAGTGTGAGCTACTGTGTCCAAACAGTTTCCCTT
The DNA here is from genome assembly GCF_026225935.1 of Boleophthalmus pectinirostris. Taxonomy (NCBI): domain Eukaryota; kingdom Metazoa; phylum Chordata; class Actinopteri; order Gobiiformes; family Gobiidae; genus Boleophthalmus; species Boleophthalmus pectinirostris. The sequence continues at coordinate 34,707,762 of NW_026571036.1, read as the reverse complement.
GTGGATCATAAAGTTTGTCTAAGTTCCCTTCCATTTTCATACACAGAACTTCTCCATTCACAGTAGTATCCACTATAATATGTTTAGTACTTGTTGACTTGATCAAAACATTACTTCCCAGTGCAGTCTTTCCCTTTTCAAACACCCATCACTCACTTTTCCCATATGTGGATTTTTATCTCCTTTCCCCAAAGCACCACATTGTTTCTCTCCGTCTTGCACTGTCATGATGTCAACAGACCATTCTCCCGTCTCGACTTCTTGGCACCACTCATAAAACTGCTTTAAAACTGCTTTCATACCATGTTCTTTTTGTCATTTTCCCAGTATATGTCTGTGCTGCCATTAAAATAAAATCCGAGCTGTATAAATTATTGCAAGTAATTCCCATCTTCGTGACAGCGCTGTGAGGTTTACTTGGTTCAAACATAGACTTCGGAGTGAGAGCAAGATGGGAGCGTTGATGTGCCCCATTCATCTTGATGTCAGCAGCCCTGGACTTGCGTATACGCTGAGTGTGTATTATTGATAGATGTTCTGACATGTCTTCCAACCTGTCTGAAGAAGAGGAGGCACGAAGCAGGCTGTTTGGATGTGAAGAGAGCTCCAAAAGTTGTCAAAATACTCAAGCGTGAATCTCGTCTTGAAGGTAAAATAGAAAAAAAAAAAACATGCAGATATTGTTGGGTCTGTGCAAAACTACTGCAGGGTATTATCTGAGGAGTAGTCGGCAGAACTTCAAAATAGAAAATATTTTTTAAAGATAAAAAGTGGGTAAACAGAACAACCCTGGTCAGTATTTGAGGAAAAGTTAAAAGCCATGTTGTTTGTCAAAATTATTAACTGCACTTGCTTTGATATCTTAAAATTTCATACTGGACATGAATGTTTCTTCTTCTACTTCCACAAAATACTTTTTACTCCATTGCCTGAGATCCAGAATGCACACTTCTCCAATACTTTGCAAAAATGTAAGTCTGGTCAACGTTGAATCTCTTTCAACATTTTCTGATGGGCATGATTGACAGCTGTATTAGCCAATCATGCAATCAGGGATATGTATGGCCCTTCTGTAACAAACAAAAATGACTTTTATGAGGAAAAAAGAAAAAATATACCATATTTTTTTAACTATAAGGCACAGTTAAAATCCTCAGTAGTGTGCCTAATGTATTAATTCTGGTTGTGCTTACGGACCTCAAGCCAATTTTACGTGGTACGTGGTTAAAATGTTTTAGTACAACTTTGAAAAGAAGAAACCCAGAGCCCCAAAACCCTTTTGACATCTAAACTGAGGATAAATGTATGCTATGTATAAAAGAATATGTTGTGTTGGATTTATGACATCAATGAAATGCTACAGAGATTATTATATATGTGTGTGTGTGTGTGTGTATATATATATATATATATATATGTATATATAAATAAATAAATATATATATATACATACATACATATATACACATATACATATATATGCATACACATATACACAGTCTATGGTATGAACTGCAGATTGCAGACGCCATTGGCAGCACATCCTATTTCACAGAGACAACACTCATATTCTACTGATTTGTGTCCTTTAATCTGACAGAAGGTGAAAGCAGCAGAGCACAAGGAGCGAGCTGTTTTTTCAGAGCTTATAATTCATGCAAATTAGCCATGTGGTTTTAAGTTTAATTTCAGTAAAAATGTAAACAAATGTTCACAAAGCTCCAAAAAAAACCTTAAACAATCCACCCACATTCACATTCATAATAAACATTCACCAAGACAAGGAGGCAGCGCCGGGAAATTTACGCCATGATCTGCCAATGGATCGTGGACGTCTGGGCTAAGGGATCAGTCTCAAATGTCGTCCTTTTGCTTTGTTTAATGCGCCGTATAATCCAGTGCGCTTTATGTATGAAAATAGAAGAGAGAATTCAACATTGTTGATATTGCGCCTTATAATCCAGTGTGCCTTATAGTCAGAAAAATATGGTATATCACAGTATCTGAAAAAGCTGAAAGAATCAACCATCGAGGTTTTAAATTGAGGTGAGACAAGTTTCACTTTGTTCAAAATGATGGGTCACTGCAGTCAAGGGTGTGGTGACCAGACCAATATCACTCACTCTATAAAATAAATCCAGAGATGTCATTCTGAACTTCCCAGGGAAGAAAATCTCACTATTTGTAATGCTGAATGATATTGCCATTTTGCCAAGGAAATTCTGCTGGATGAGAATCATGAGGCTGCGAAGGCAACTGCTGTGAAGAGGTAATGTTATCCAGGCACAACATTTTTGGATGAGCTCTGTGTGTAAACAACTGCCAGTGGCTACCTAGACAGTTGCTTCTCGGTCATGGTTCAACTTCAGTGTTAGATAAAGTAGAGCAGGGAATACAGTTCATTCTGAAAGTTATTGGTTCAAAATAGGCAAGGCATTCAAGTTTATTTGTATACCACAATTCATACACAAAGTAATTGCTTTACAGAATAAGACATACATTAAAATCACAATACAAACAAGTCAAAACATAAATAAGCTTAATGAAATTAAAAAGAGAGAGAGAGAGGCATTAAATGAGAGAGAAGAGTGCAGAATGAAAACATAAGATAAACACTTAAGATAAAATTAACCCAGATTGTGAGCTTCTGCCGTTTAATCACATCGTAGCATGATAAGATATATCCAATATTCACTAACGTACAAATGGTTAACTGAATTTAGTATTTGCTCAGGAAATACTAATGAATGCTATATTTAACAGGTAAGCACTAACCGTACATCTGTTTTCCCAATCTACATGACCTCCCACTTGTTTAATTAAAAGGAGCTTTAATGTAATTTGCTGTCTTATATCCCTCTCACTGCATTTCTATAATCACTGAGCCGCGGCACACGTTTTAGTTTATCCTAATCAATCCCATTGATTCTGATGCTTAATTACTTTGTTCTATCAACAGCAGCAAGGTAAGCAGCTCATGTCTCCTTCCCTTACTCCTCATGTGGATGTTTGGATCAGCACAATTTATTTTCACATGGTGGTTACACGGGATCTGATTAGACTGTGGAGATTTACGCAGACTGTGGCATAAGCAGTATAGGCAAATGCTAAAGGTGCGCTGTGATGTGATGGGAGGGGCACCAGTCACTAGTCCTGTCATCATAATTACTGTATTGAGTAATCATTCAATATAATATTAGATCAAACAATTTTTATTTATAATTTTTATTGTGGGCGAGTTTTTGATATTTTTCTGTTCTAAGATTAGATTAGAGCTGTAGAGGGACGAACTCACTACTTATATTTATTTATCGCCATTCATGCTTTTTTAACCATATTATACATTTAGAATCGTTTTTTGGGGAGGATAATACTACTTAAGGTTATTATATCAGTGTCATAAATTAGTTTCAGTATTATCAATTATCATCTATATTTTCTTCAGTAATATGTATGTAAGTTTGTATGTTTGTATGTAAGTTTGTATGTTTGTATGTATGTATGTATGTATGTATGTATGTATGTTTGTATGTATGTATGTTTGTAGCTGAATGAGCCTGATCATTAACAGTGAATGGGCTCAAGACTCTAGAAAGTTTGAAGTACAAAATGATGTCCTACAATTTCATTTGATACAAATTTTGGACATAGGACCTCTTTTCCTAGTGAGCCAGAGTGTTGGAGGTGAATGGAGACAGTTTTTGAAATATTCCATCCAGTCCTTTTATTTGCAGAGGTCGCTGGTGCTAGGCTAGTGCATGTCAATGGCCAGAGTTATCCTGCCACTAAAAACAGTCTTACCCACTCCACAAAACACTCAGCAAATCTGTTATTAAGTCAGACTATTGATGTGAATGTCTGTGTCAATAGAATAATTTTAGATGTAGAACCAACCTTGCATGTTAAGGATTTATGTCTGAACAGCAGCAGCGAGTTGTACTTCCTGAAAGCTTGGCAGCGGTGGACTGATATCACCTACCAGCAAAGTAAAATTCCACTTCTGCTGAGAAAACAGTCCCTCAACATGCAGTGATTCATGCAATGCAAGGTTAGTTTTATTTCAGACTTTATTCTATCAACACAGACATTTACATCGACAGTCTGGTATAATAGACTATAAAAATAGATTTGCTTCGGATGCTTTGTGGAGTGGGTAAGACTGTTTTTAGTGGCAGGCTAACTATGGCCATTGACATGTGCTAGCCTAGCACCAGCGACCTCTGTAAATACAAGGATTGGATGGAATATTTTAAAAAGTGTCTCCAGATGTCTCTAACACTTTGGCAAACTAGGAAAAGAGGTCCTATGTCCAAAATTCTACACTGTCCCTTTAAGTTCAGAACTAATTGCTAATGTAATATGCTCCATTTATCAGGGTTTGGAATACTGTCTCCCATTCTAACACTGAACCATGATTTACTTTAATGCATTGGCAATATTATTCAATGTAATCTTCCTGCTGCTACAACACATTGCATAAACAAGTCTTTAATGTGAATAGCAAATACACTTATATAAAGTTTTAGATTCACAGCACCACAGAGATGCCATATGGAAGTCAGGCTTGTACAAATCAAAACTATTTATTTTAATACTGATAAGAACTAAAATGCATGGCCGAGTACCAAGTCATGACAGCATATAATAAAATGTGTAATGTTCTGACCTAAACTATTTCAAACGTCTTTGTCCAATATCAATCAATCACCTTTTTGTTGCCGTATTTACAATAAGTAGGTTTTTAATAGATCAGCATTCAAATGTGTCTTGACTGTCTCTTGTAGCAGATCTTGGCCATCCAAGGTAGTACAAGCTTGAAGTAATTTCAATGCTCATTTCAATGCAGAATGAGCCTCTTGAAGAAAAAAACTAAACAAAACAAAAAATAAGGTGGAGTAAAATTGAATTGTTAAATCAATTTCTCCAGAGCACATCCTGCACATGGTAAAGCTGTGAGTGATTTTGGCCGGGGTCTCCTGTCTCAGTGAAAGCATTACGGCCCTCATCTGTATCAATAAGAGTCACTGTGAAGCACACTGGATTCTTTAAGAGCACATGCATCACTGAAGACGCTCTCCGAACACATTTGAGGCTGATGTCAAACAGGCACAGTCTATTAGAATGGATGGGGCAGGTTGGGGATGTCATGAGGGTGGACAGACTAAAAATCCAAATGACTCAATTTCCCTCTAAAGCAATTTTATTTTATTTATTTATTTATTTTCTTCTTGTTTTTATTACATGGTTCACTCCAAATGTTGCCTAAAAGATGCAAACCTAGGTGATGTTCCACAGTGTAGCATTTCATAGATAAACCTAAACCGCTACCACGATGTCTTCTGAGCAAGAAAAACAACAATAAACTGAATAAATGCAATACTGTGGAACATTCAAGGTGAAGCAATAACATCTCCATGGAAACAAGCAGGTGACAGACCGCCCACCAGAGTTTTAAAATGTAGAGCAGTTTAAAATATCACAATATGGCATAATACCTTACATGAATACATTCTTGAAAGTGCATATTACTTTTATTGACTGTTTTATTTAACTGTTTGAGACCTGTTTCTTCACTTTAATTTGCTGCAATTCTTCGATCTTTGGCTCCGTGTTTTGTTTATTCAATCACAATGAGCTTCTTTAATACAGAATACACAAACAATAAAGGAGATAGGGTTGTGTAGATGCTCTCAGTTTATAGCGAAACTATAAAATATGAATAAAATCATTTGAAGGAATATCAAGTAAACATAGAAATAAACAAGATTTGGTAATATTTATGCAAATGTGTATAATGTATCTTGTGTTAGATTATGTCATGTGTAGAGTGCAGAGCTTGCAGTGTCGGAGGTGCTGATGAGGAACAGTGGGATGAGGCTGGACTTGTTCTGTGAGGTGATAATGAACACGGGGCCTGACATGGAGCAAATGAAACATCTATTTGTAAAAAATATATAACACTTCTATTTTCATGAATGGTGTTATTTATTGGTTTTCAGATTCCAGAGTGTGGCGATGTTTCGAGAGATTGAACTTTGGTATTGAATATACAAAAGATAAATTCACAAATGTTGAATCTGATCATTTCTATGACTTGACCCAAGAGCTCATTGTATTACATAAAAAATCAGCATATTAACAATACAAATTTTAGCTGTTTCCATCTGTATTAAACATTACTGGCCAATGGAATGTTGTGATGACATCTGAAACCCAACAATTACTTTGGAAACTGTCATGTTTATAAAATGTGCTATATAAATAAAGTGGATTGGATTGAATTTGCCTTTTCTTGACTGAAATTGAACAGTTTAGATGAATGGTGTAGTGCTAACAATAGCTTTTGCGATGTTTTGTAACTTCACTTTGACCTAAACAATAATAATTAATACATAACAAATCATTATATATTTTAAACAACTGAAAACAGACACTTGCATATTCTGTTTTGATGTGAAACTCATTACTTTGGACGAACTTTGCCAATACAGAAACACACATGGATAGCTGCACATTTTCATGGAAACACCACTTTCATTTTGACACTTTCTTTTTTTCTAGATTTTGAGACGTATTTATGTTACATATATTAGCATTGTAAATTGTTAGGGTTCAGTCGGTTGTCCTTTGGCTCCATCTAGTGGCGAGGTTACAAACACTGATTTCAAAACAGTTAAAAAGGTTCCTTTTAATGACCCTCACAGTATGGTAGCCCAGCAGGGACACAATTTTCAGTAAGTATGATAATTCAGAACAAGTGCTTGGTCTGCTTTATCCATCTGGACAGAAACACTGTAGTTTCTAGTAGCCAAGTATCTTTTATTTATTCCTTTAATTTCACAATAGAACCATTTGATTTGAATCATATATTTGGCTCATTTGTAGCAACTGACAGGTCCACAAAAACCAGCAAGGCTCTCAGTGTACATCAAAACTCCACTGATACTTCTTGACAAGACAACAGAACACAATGCACTTTTGATTTATTTTTGTTGAAAAGGCCTAAACTCATTCTTCAGGGTTGTGGTATCAGGTGTCCAAGGCTGAAGTCCATCATGAAGACAAAAGATTGTTTTCCCCAAATATATAATTGAGAAGATGGACCATTTCTCTTCAGGACACTGTGCCAATCAAAGCTAGACTCATGGGCCAGATGTACTGAGAAACACTCGCTCAGGCTGTATATGTTCTTCAAAAAAAAAAGAAGAAGAATGTATAATTGTAATAAATGAGGACAAAAATACTTGTTTACATATGAGATATCGTTGAAATTTTAAGAATGATAGTTCAGAACAGTCAGAACAAACCACGTTTCTTTTGCAATTGCCTCATTTTTAGAATAATACTGTAAAACATTTCATACTGTTCTCTGTGGATACTGTTCACTGACTTGCACCAAACTAAGATTTCAGATAACCCAAAAATACTTGAAATAAAAACCCATAGCAAAAGTGAATTACAGAAAATGGTCACATTCATACAGCGCTCCAGTGGAAACTCAAAGCATTTTACATCAAGGAAACACTCACACCCATTTACACTAACAACCACGAGACTATACAAACACTGAATGTGAGGGGGCCTGGGTTAAGTGTCTTGCCCAAGGACTCAATAACAGCATGAACCTGTGGGAGCTGAGATTGGATCTATCAACCTACCAACCTATGGGCCAGTGGATCTGACCTCTGTTATTTTTGTAACCGTATTGGATCATTGACCAGCCACCAGAAACAGAAAGTCACACCCATAAAGACACTAAAATTTTTCTTAAAAAGTTTGATTGAATTATCGTATTGAAGTAACACTATACTCTACTGTTTGGTTCTATTAGATTTTAAATTGGTTTATTTAGACTACATTTATTGTTATTCTGCCTCTTTACAGTCATATTTAAAGAAAGTATGTAGGACTAATGGCATTTGTGCATGACATTCTAGCCAGTAAAGAAAGTAAATAAACTACCTCGATTAGCTTTTAGCGGTAAATGTATGCATGCTGTGGTAATTAATTATATGCGTAAATGCAGATCATTCATACCTCTACTCACAGCTCATTTACATATCAATGCAGGTTCAAAAACACATATACAGCCACTATAGTCACTTTACAGTAAGCCAATGTCAGAGAAAACAGGTTGTTTATGTGTGAGAGCTACAGCAGCTAAACAATGAGAAAGAACCAAAAGTAGCTTCAAAACTGACACATTTGCAACATTCACCACTCACACAGACACCTCAGGTCTTCACAAATAAGTGTCCTTTCAATCCTGACTCAAAAAGATCGTCCGTAGATATAATATAATCCAGCATGTTGACAGCAGCTGTGTGCACACGAGTGATGTGACTCTGGCGTTCAGGGCAGTATGGCGCATAGACACAGACAAATTACTCCGCAGATAAATATTGATACGGAGCCACATATTAGGACAATTATCTGTCTGTAATTTGGATTAAATGGACATAATATTGAGAGTCTAAGCTTTATAACGAGGTGTAACATGCCCACATGGACTATCAGACCATATCAGCAAGATTTAGGCCGATAGCAGATATGTCTCCAAGTGCCCATATCGGCTGATAATATCGACCAACCAATATTTCGGTTGGACCCTGCTATATGGAATGTGGGCTTTGATTCTGATGCTTCCTTTAGTACAGCAGACATCTTCTACAGAACACTAGTATATGTATAGAGAATTGCAAGTTATTGTTATCTTTGAGTACTGCAAAAAATCTAGTTGCCTTTTGTGCATGTGGAGTTTGAAAAGCAGAAAAAAAAAGAGAGATCTATAGAGTTGTCTGCCGTTTCTTTTAGTACACATATAATGTACAAACTACTACTATGCAACTAAATTAATTTGAATCAAGATTCTGTCATTTCTAATCGGCATATTACCAACAGCCCTAATCCAACCTATAATGCGTGATAGAGTTTTGCCCTTTGCTAGTTTCCCTCTTTCTCAGGGCTCACTTGCAAAATCCCTTCTAAAGTATGGTAAGCAGTGGGAGCCTTTCATCAGCGCAGCTTGAGTCCAAATATCCTGTGAAATACTATTTAATATTAGCCGCCCCTCAGTGACGTTTCCTTTGTAGTGCAGTAACGCGCGGTGTCAAGGCCCATTGTACTCTATGTGAAAACTGCAGCAGCTTGCCACATTCGGCTCTCACTTAAATGTGTAAAAGGATCTATTCTTCATCATGGTGGATTTCTGTGTTTGGGCACAGTTTGAATTTCTGCTGGATTTTCAAACAAAGAAAAACTCAACTGTTGGACATATCTTTCACTTTCAAATGTTGTATTGGAGTAGTAGTACTTCATTTTGGAAAAAAAAAAAAAAAAAACAGGACTTCTTCAGTTTGCAATGGTCCAAACTTATTTCTCATGTTCCAAACACATCCTAGCATCCAGATTATTCAACTCCTCTTCCCAACATTCAGAGGCCAGAGTGGAGTTTTGGCATCACTAATGACTAGACTGCTATCAGTGCACTTCCTGGACTTTTTGGACGATAAAGCATTTTATAATTAGATACAAATGGCACACAGTGGTCTCATTCCTATCTTAAAGGCTGTTTTTAATATTTGTACCCTAAAATAAATAAGACATGCTCAAATGTGGAGAGAAATCAGGTTCAATCACTTTTAATACCGATATGATTGCTTAGAATACAAAGAAACTAATGGCCGTTGTGGACTGTCGATATTTTGGGCACATTTAGATTTTTACTCCAAACTCCCCCAAGGCTTTGTTTTAGTTTTTAGTTTTTTGTTAGTTTTTTTTAACCATAAACCTGTAAGAGAGCTGTATAGTTATGTTTTGTGCCACTATTTATTCATATTAAAGTGTTGATTTAAAGCTTTGTGTGTTTGTAGGAAGCAGATCGACCAAAACAAATTATGGAGATTTAAGGCAGATAGTCGATACACTAAAAAGTCCAAATATCATCACTATCCCTATTCACTATTCCAAAGCAATATTATACAATGGTCTCTGCTTTTCAGGTGAGATTTGATAGACTTAGACTTTCCCACAGAAATTTGTTTTCACTGTCAGTATCAAATACATGCATCACAAACATACCATGCAGCAACTGGGCAAAACACACTTCAATGAGGAGCGTATTTTATTTATTTTTTCCCAGAAAATGTACTAGTACTACATTTTATACTTTGCTCCAATGGAAACTCAAAACACTTTACAACAAGGAAACCCATTTGCACAAACATCTATACACTAGACTAGGGGTGTAACGATATCCAAGTCTCACGATACGATATCCTCACAGTATGATATTTATTGCAATATTGTGGGAAAGCTCACAATATGGTGGGGAGGCTCACAATTAGGGATGTAAGGATAAAACTGTTAATGTGCTACTTCTCTTAAAATGCCTTGACAAGACTTAATCCAAAGAACTAAGACTTAAAAGAGCTTAGAAGTGTTATTTCTTCATGTAGTCTGCACTGAAATGCACTGATTTTTTTTTTTTTTTAAACTATTGCTGCACCATAGCTCTTCATTTAAGCAAAGAGATTTGTAATTCGATATGATGTGATGGTCCACGATATTATTGTGAGAACTTTGAAGAAACGATATCACAATATTTGGGTTATTGTTACATCCCTACACTAGACTATACAGACATTGGGGCGAGGTGGTTAAGTGTCTTGCCCAAGGACACAATGAGAGTATGGCCCTCACTTTTTTAACCATATCTGATCAGTTTATGAACACTCTCCCAACCACCAGAAATTGTGAAAGTTATGGTATTTTCAGACAGTGTGTGCAAGGACACGTTAGGGTCAACTAGTACTAGAATTTTCTTTTGTAATGACATAGCAATTAATAATTCAACTAAATATTATATCATTTAAATGGTCAACCTTCCCCAAACTGGCAAACTTGAATACTTTTATTACACTAATAGTTTTCGAGTCCTTCATTTGATTTGAATTATTATATTTTTGTAAAGAGATCTGTGGATAGCTCTCAAACCCAGTGCCTGAAAAAGCTAAGTAATATCATAATTCATAAATCCACTATTTGGATAGAGACGGACCTTGAATGACATGGAGCTCCGAATTCACAAAAACTGCAGGATTTGAGCGAGCGGAGACATCTGCTGGAGTGGTACTGGATCAACCACACAATAAAACCACATTTATTCTGTCAAAGCAATGAAGCACTGTCACCAGGAGTATTAGAAGGCCGTTTTCAAGTATGTCTATCATTACTTAAAATAGTGAAAAAATTATCCAGCAAGTTAATAAAATACTTTACTTCATTTCATCTGTTCCTTTAGCTTCGTCTATCAAGGTTTACATAGTTCTTTTGTCCCAGATTAATATCAGGTCTCTTATTCTGACATAGAGGAGTTTATACAAGCCCGAGTGGAGCTATAACTATGCAGAAACAATGGCCCAACGGAGGAAGGGCCCTGTCAACGGCACAGTTAATATGAACATGATGGATGTCGTTATTAAAAGATGGGGGAAAGTTGAGTGCGGAGTACAATAAAGACACTTTGGAAAGACAAACTGGACACGAAAGACGAGGCAAGTACAAATCTGTGCTTAAAGAAATGTCTTGTGATACTGAATAATGTTAGTTTTGTTTAGTTGAGATATTATTACAGTGGAAATTACGGTCCATGAAATGTTAAATATGGATCATCTATAATGCTTGTCAAAATTTCACAATGGCAGTCTGACTTGCTTTTAGTCTTTGCCAAGGATTGAACTGTAAATTCTCTGGTTAGAGACGGAAAGACTCAAAGAAATGAAGTGCTACATGCCTTGTGCCCTGGAGATGTTTTTGCTTTTCCTGGAATGTTCCACAGTTTGACATTCACATGACCCCGCCAGGCCAAGTTCCAGATCAGATCTGTGGAGACGCAAACGCATTCACTGTAAGTCACGTTTTTTCAAGGAAAGTTCAAGCAATAAAATCACCTGCAATGAAATAAATTCTAGCTAGAAATGCTTAAAGCTATATTGTGTTTTGTTTCATTTGCACATTTTTGAGTAATCTTTTATTATTTGTCTGTCTATATGTGTGCAAAGCTCAAAATGCTCTGTTCCACCTGGTGATGTCATGTAATTAGGGAAGTAACAATAACCGAAATATCGTGATATTATATCATCAAAGGTCTCACAATAATATCGTGGACATTCACAATATATCGAATTACAAGTCTTTTGCTTAAATTAAGAGTTATGGTGCAGCAATAGCTAAAAGACCATGATCCTTTGCTCTATTTTGGTGCAGACTACAAGAAGAAATAACAGTTCTAAGCACTTTTAAGTCTTAGTTCTTTGGGCATTTTAAGAAGAAAAAGTAGTAAATTAACAAAATATCGCAATAAATATCATACCGTGAGATGTATATCGTGAAAAGATTTGGATATTGTTACATCCCTGATCGTGAGCCTCCCCACCATATCATGAGCTTTCCTACGATATCGCAATAAATATCGTACCATGAGGTTCATACTGTAAAGATATCGTATCGTGAGACTTGGATATTGTTACACCCCCTAAATGTAATGGTAGTTTTCGAGGCAACATCGTACCTTTTGTTCAGTAGAGACTGACATTACAGGGCTGTTTGAGAGAAGAACTCTGCCTAAATATGCAGGCTTTGTGTGTTAAACAGTGAATGAAACAAAACACAACTGTGGGTATGTTTTTGATGAAAAATAACATTATAGCATAGATCAAAAATACCATAATAAAGGCCCTTTAAGTTCATTACCCTTTGTGCTTCTAGTTTAAATGCCAACCAGGCCCATAGCAAAGATGGGAAACAAGATGCAAACACAATAAAACTTCTTTGGTTCAATTTACTTCACATCTCCATACTAAAACCGAGCGCAAATATCAAAACATCAATAGCCAGCTTACCTCAAATGGCATCAGAGAGTTCACCCAGAGTATAGCGATAACACTATTTCTGTCAGTTTGCGTGTGTTTACTATGGCTGGAACATTGAGCTATTTTTCCCCATCACAAAACACTTATCTGACAGTGTGCAGAGCTCACAGCTGAATAAACTTGCTAGTAAGCTTCAACAATAATAGATGTGTCTGTGTGGAAATACGGCTCCTACGATTCAGTGGAGTCAGACGTTGTGCTTATTTCAAATTCCCACAAATCTGTTCCTACTTAGTTACCTTATTTGGTGCAGTCAAATAAAACCCACATGCTTCTGTTAAATCAAACCTGCATGGATCAACACGCTATTTTCTTTCTCAGACTTTCTAAAGAGGTAACTTACTTTCAAGTACTAATGGTTTGGTACTATAGTTGGACAATATACCACAATCAAAACGAAATGTTTGGGGGTGTGAAATTGGTGAAAGTATCTAACCACAAAGACTGCAATTATTTAGATCGATGGTTCTTAAACGTTTCACACCAAGCACCACCTAAGAAACAATTTGGCTTTTGAACTACCACCAGATCTAAACCAGAAGTATAACAGGACTATTCCAGGTCTAGTCTAGGACTAAACCAGGTCTAAAAGTGGACTCCAACATTTCACAGTAGTTCTAAACAAAACAAAAATCTAAAGAACAACAAATTGATAAAAATTCACCCTACATTAGACGCACAAACTGAAGAGATGTTAAGAACCACCTCAAAGAGCTTGTACATCACTGTGGTGGATGCCTCTGTCACCGCTCTATAGTGTCGGTATAATTTCATTTCATTTACATTAAGTTAATCACATTATACATACTTTATTTAGACTTATATTCTAATTTGAGTGCACACATTTTTGTTAATATAAGTCTGATTTACTTACATTTGTTTTTTGTTTTTTGAGCACCGGACAGAGGAGTCTCGGGAGAGACCATCGTGACTCAACAAGGGGGGGAGGGAGCACTATTTAGTTAGTTAGTTTGTTTAGTTTGCTTTAAGGTCACTTTATTATCACTTATTATTTTCTGTATTATAATTATTTGCCTTTTTGTTACTTTGATTAAGTTAGTAGTTTATTTAATAATTTTGTGTGATTCTCTCCTCTTGTGTTTAGCTCTAGTTGGTCCTCATGTATTTAAACACCCCTGTTCCTTTGTCTGGTGGGGTTAGTTTTGTTCTGTTCAGTTTGATTTGAGTTACCCCAGATGTCTAAGTAACTAACTAACATTTTTAGACAGCCAGAAACATATTCTGAAATGCCTGCGATTCTTGTATTACTTTATCAGTTCTTATTGCAGTCTCTCACAAATGCTCCTAAAGTGGTTTACAATGTGCACTCCGAAAAGAAAACAAATATTTAAACATTTATCGCAAATCTAATCACAATACTTATCAGAGAAATTGTAATTTTATTTTTCCCCCAAATCATGCAGCCCTGACTGACTTCTGAGCAATCTTTTTGACTCTTTAAGTATTACAGATTTGCCTTACATACCTGAAGTGATGTTTTGTTTCATTCATGCACATTTGAGCAATTCTGTAAATCTAATCTGGCTCACATTTCGGCTCTCAAAACGTGCAAATCCGTTTTGTATTGTATTGTAAAGCTCCTCCGTGTTTTGTTTTTATTACTTGATACTCAAAGAAATGCCTTAGTTAGAAACCTGATTTGACCTGTTCAGTGCATCTTAGTTCAAGGTGGACAAATGTAGTTTAGAACTGTTCAGAAGCCAGTAAAAGGTTAAATATGGGACAATATAATGTGCTCCAAAAATAACACGTATACTTCTGAGCAATGCCAACTAGGCCTGCCCTGATAATTACTATAATTACTAATTACTTATAAACTATACTGATTTATCATTCAGTACATATTAGATGGAACGATAATTTTGGAGGTCAATATTTATCATGTGTACCTTTCTTTGTACTAGTGAGGGACTTTTTGTTATTTTTCCTGTCCTACAATTAGATTTGAACTACACTACACTACACGTCATTAGATAGATTTAATTCTGCTGTTTATTTATTGCATTTTGGGGATAATTCTACTTTTTATTCACTATTATGCTACTATATGTCAGTGGCATAAATTAGTTTTAATATTATTGTTATTAGGGATGCAACAATAACCAAAATATCGTGATATTGTATTGTCAAAAGTCTCAAAATAATACTGTAGGCTGTCACAATATATCAAATCACAAGTTCCTTTGCTTAAATGCATTGTTTTATAGTAGCAACAGCTTATAAACATCGGGAACTACATAGCCCATGATTCACTTCAGCGCAGACAACATGAAGAAATATGTTTTTTTTACTTGAATTCTTGCAATTATGACAGTAAGAATTCACACTAAAATATTGTCAGGGTATTTTTAAAAGCAAAAAAATAAAAAAAATTAAATCATCCATCCATCCATCCATTTTCTTCCGCTTATCCAGGGTCGGGTCGCGGGGGCAACAGTCTGAGGAGGCCTCCCAGACTTCCCTCTCCACACACAAGTCCTCCAGCTCTTCCAGGGGGATCCCAAGACTTTCCCAGGCCAGCCGAGAGACATAGTCCCTCCAGCCTGTCCTGGGTCTTCCCCGGGGTCTCCTCCCAGTGGGAGGGAGGCGTCCAGGAGGCATCTGAAACAGATGCCCGAGCCACATCAGCTGGCTCCTCTCAACGTGGAGGAGCAGCGGCTCTACTCCGGGCTCCTCCCGTGTGACTGAGCTCCTCACCCTATCTCTGAGGGAGCGCCCAGCCACCCTGCGGAGGAAACTCATTTCGACCACTTGTATCCGCAATCTTGTCCTTTTGGTCACTACCCAGAGCTCATGACCATAGGTGAGAGTAGGAACGTAGATTGACCGGTAAATCGAGAGCTTCGCCTTTCGACTCAGCTCCCTCTTCACCACAACGGTCCGATACAGCGACCGCATCACTGCACCGATCTGCCTGTCAATCTCACGCTCCATCCTCCCCTCACTCGTGAACAAGACCCCGAGATACTTGAACTCCTCCACTTGAGGCAGGGACTCTCCACCCACCGGGAGAGGGCAAGCCACCTCTTTCCGGTCGAGGACCATGGCCTCGGATTTGGAGGAGCTGATCTTCATCCCAGCCGCTTCACACTCGGCTGCAAACCGCCCCAGTGCATGTTGAAGGTCCTGGTTTGATGAAGCCATCAGGACAACATCATCTGCGAACAGCAGAGATGAGATCCTGTGGTCCCCAAACCGGACCCTAAAAATTAAATCAGCCTCTCCAAAATTTCGCAATAAATATCGTACCATGAGATGCATATCATGACAATATTGTACTGACAGATTTGGATATCATTACATCTCTAATTGTTATACATCTCTACATTTACTTAAGCAATGTGTAGTACTGCAAAATTTGTCATCGTGACCTAATGCCTGGCTCGCAGTGACTTCACAGTAAACCAACCAAAGACCAAACGAATAAAATTATGAAAACACACTGGATAAACGAGACAAGCAAACGATTCACAGTTCACGTTCATTGATAGCCAAGTAAGCTTTTCAATCTTTAATGACAGCAACCTTTGGAAAACACAAAAGATGTATTGGAGAAGTTGTGATTCTACCCTTTTCAAAAATCTATAAATTTGACACCTGAAGATGAATAGTGTTTTGCCAATGAATAGCTGACCTGGACACTGGGATGACGGATTACAAATAGGATGCTTACACTGGACTGTCACTGCTGATAATGGAAAGGTTGAGACAAAATGCAATTCAACAAAATAAATAAACTGAGAAGACTGGTCACAAATCGTTGTATACAATTCACAGTCAGCAAAAAGAACTAATATTATAAAAAGGTATTGTCCCACGTGTTCAGGTGTTTAGAGACATTCTGGTCCATGAAACATTTACATAATAATGCTTATCTTACATACAGTTGGTCTACTACTAATCGACTTTCTTTAGTGCATTGTTTAGCTTTTCTTTTCTAGTGGAAGGTCCGTCAAATGCTTTTCTCCCTGGAGGTGTTATTGCTTTGCCTGAAATGTTTCACAGTATGGCAATAAAGCTTTCTATCTTCATAGAGACCAAACCAGACCAAGTTACAGGTCAGCTATTTTGAGAGGCATCCCTGGTCACAGTAAGAATACCTGTTTGTCTATTTTTGAGCTATAAAACTATCTGTAATTGAATAAATATAAGGTAGAGGTGTTTAATGTTATACTGTGGAACATTCCAGGCAGAGCAATGGCATATCCATAGAAACAAGCAGGTAACGGACCCCCAACCAGAAAGTTACACAACGCACCTTTAACTCACTTATTAATAAATATTTAGGCTGAATAATTTGTGAAAAACATGTAATGGCAACTTTTTCAAAATTGACAAAAAGATTCAAATATGAACTGACAAACTAATACAAGAATCACATTTCAAATCTCGCTTGAACAGATCTAAACTACAGGGTCAGCAGTTTTTTAAGCAGTATACAACAGGAGATTTTGTTGTTTCTGGAGGACATTATGGTATTTTAGAAATTGCAGCCTCTGCAATTTGCTCATTTTGTCCATTCAAAGTCCAATTTCAGTACAATTCTTATTCATTTTGCAGCCCTAATAAAGTTTACAGCAAACTGAGTACACACCTGAAAAGAGCTGCAGTGTTGGAGATACTTGAATTTCTTGGATCATTGCTGTTGGTGATATTTATGCAACTATTGTATTATACTATTATTCTCAGCTAGCTGAGCTAGCGTAACTTATATCAGATTGTTATGGGTTAGTGTTGTAGCCTGCCATAACCTTTTGGATTCCATACCATAGGGCAAAATTAATTAAAGCGTCATCAAGCAAATTTTTACTGGAAATTTCTATATATTTTCTGCTAACATCTCTAGTATTTGCAGAATCACTACTAGGCTGTGATGCTGGGTTTGGGTTGGGCCTGCGCTAACATTTTGGATTCAATTAGGTTATATCATTTTAGGCTAACAATGTCTATTATATGAAAAATAAATAAAAACTCAATATTAGACAATGCCATAGACTGTATATAAATGGACACAGCTAACCCGCTGTGATCCAAACAGGAAGTCAACATGCACAAGCTTCCAGCTCCATCAACTCTGGTTCCAGTTCACGTATTAAAAAAAGTCACCCACTTTGTAACTTTTGCCATCAGGCTCCTAAATGTAAGTATTAACCTGTTCTACATGAATGCAGTGTTTTTATTTTGTTGTTTTTTTTTTTTCATATATATGTCCATCTATACAGTCCGTGGACGATGCCTATATTAAATCTACTGTTTTTTTCTCCTGGGCCTACACCCTAGATTTCAGTAAAGTAAACCCTTAAAAAGCACACATGTATTTTTCATGGAGACAGCTGCTTTTACATCAGATGACATCAGCACAAAGAGGTACGCCACACTCATGAAACATTCAGACACAACACTGTGACTGTGGGGGAACTGCATCGACTTGAATTAAAATGCTGTCACTTCAGTCCTCAGCACGCAATCTCTCTGCATAGTCATGTTTTTCTACACGTTTACATATTTTTGTCAACTTTATATCTGTTGTTTGTTCCTTCATCAATTATCTTTAAAAGCATTACAAGACAATAATGAAATATTCGACCTTACAGACTGATAACATTAACGCTACTCACTGCAACTCTAGTGGAGCAATACTGACATCTAGTGGTGATAGAAGGTAAGTGCAGCTATCCAAGAATACAAGATAAATCCATTTTATTATTAGATTAGAATCAATTAGAAAACATATTAACATTTTCACGAACAACTTACCGGTATTAAGTCTTCAAAAAGTCAAAGCTGATTGGTTCAGAGAGACAGCACAATCCATTTATTCAGCCAACCTGAAGGATTGCAACAAGCAAACATAATTAACCATGCATAATCTCATATAAAAGAGCAGAAATTGACATAAACTTAAAGAGTTATATTTTAGTATGCTAAAAGTAGTAGGCCTAGGCCTATATTTTTAGTACGCCCAAACACATAGTCCGTATGTCATCTTTAAGCCTACATAGGCCTGCATTGTAAAAGTAATGCCATGTGTGTCCTGTTATAGCGTGGGACTTTATTTCTAGACTTTTAAACGGGATGGATCAAGTCCTTTTTTCTTTGTTTTTTCACAAAAGCCTGTATTTCTTGGTGAAAAGGGCCAATAGAAGGACAACTTTCTGCGGGCCGTAAATATCAGCGTACAAACATTGTTCCATGTTCTCGTGGAAAAACAGAAATTGGGATCTGAACAGTGAACTTTTGCATTCCGCGCGCTGAGCGCCGCATTGGGGATGGCACAGGCGCACAGCACTTCCGGTGCACGCAGTGCGGAGGAGAGGCGTAGTGGGCGCAGCATCCCGGGATACAAAGAACGCAGCCACAATGGCAGATATCTCTCTGTATCTCACCAACGTCAACGTGTCTGTGACGCGGAACATGGATGGAGAGGAGGTGAGTGACGCTCCTGAGCGCTCTTATCTCGAATGTCGGTGCTGTTGGTTTGTGTTTATGTCCCGGTGCACTGAGAGGATGCCGCCCTGAGCCCTCCACTGCTCCGCTCTGTGCACGTCACTGTCTTTGTGACAGGGACATTCCGCTTTTGTCTCTCTATCAAGTATTATTGTCCTCATGTCTACTTATTCTTGAGTAAAACGTGTTAGCTGCATTTGAACAGACCGAATATATTTAACCGAGATACGATACTGTTTTTCACTTTTACCTTCCAAGGTAGAAAGAATGACCCTATCCTATACCCTATGAAAGCTTATCTTTGAGCCGCAGATATTGGCCATTTGTCATAAAGCTATTAAACTTTGATGAAACAGGAACCAGGTTTAGGGACTGTCATTCAGGCTTCACCAATGGTTAGCTTTTGTCTGACCCTATGTTGTTGTGGTCGCCTCTGAAGAGTTCCAGCCCCAGCCCGGTGAGGGACTTTGAGAGTGTGGAGCTGGGGGAGCTGGAGAGGCCAGAGGAGCACAGCCCCAGGCAAAAGGAGAAGGTTCCTCGAAGGATCATTCACTTCTCCAGCGGTGAGACCATGGAGGAATACAGCACAGATGAGGAGGACGAAGAGGAGGCAGAGAAAAAGGACCTGCTGCCCCAGCCCGCCCCAGTGGTACGTATAGGAGGTCACTTGATTTTCTACATGAAGATTTTAAGTTTTTAAAGTCTGAAGTTTAATGCCATACAGTGAATCATGGCAGACATGGGGATCAGCAAGTTGCAGCTTATCCATTACACATTGCATAAAGCACTTTTAATGAGACTAATTAGTGTATTCATGATGTAATGGCTAAAATCCCATAATATATGTCATTTTTCACAGTTTCACACATTTTGTATGACTAGCCTCTGGTGGCGAGGTCTTTAGTATGCATTTTGACAGATTTATTTTAACCTCATTTAGATGTTCGTTGTTTTGTTTCTTTTCAGTCCAAGATGACGTGGGGACCATATTTCTGGTTTCACATGTGGAGGGCTGCAACTTCCACCATTTCAGGTTTGTTTGACAGTTTGACTTTACAACCTCTTCATGGCGGTACGGTGGCTGAGTGGCTAGCACTCATGCCTCACAGCAAGAAGGTTCTGGGTTCTGGGGTCGCCTGGGCCTTTCTGTGTGGAGTTTGCATGTTTCTCCCCGTGTCTGGATGGGTTTCCTCCGGGCACTCTGGTTTCCCCCATCAACCCAAAACATGCTACAGGTCTCCATAAACAGTTGATAGTCATGGTTAGTTAAAATACAATCAATTCAGTCATTGTGTCCTTAGGCAAGACACTTCGCCCACATTGCCTAGTATGAAAGTGGTGTGTGTGTGAGTGATGGTGGTGGTCGGAGGGACCGATGGCGCCGAGTGGCATGGCAGCCGCGCTTCTGTCAGTGTGCCCCAGGGCAGCTGTGGCTACAATAGTAGCTTACCATCACCAGGG
The DNA here is from genome assembly GCF_026225935.1 of Boleophthalmus pectinirostris. Taxonomy (NCBI): domain Eukaryota; kingdom Metazoa; phylum Chordata; class Actinopteri; order Gobiiformes; family Gobiidae; genus Boleophthalmus; species Boleophthalmus pectinirostris. The sequence continues at coordinate 34,686,901 of NW_026571036.1, read as the reverse complement.
TATAGAGTGAATGAATAACGCTGTATGAATGAATGCTGAATGAATAATGCTGAATAAAGTGTAAAGCGTCTTTGGGGACAGAAAATGTCTGTGAAAGCGCTATATAAATAAAGACTTACTTACTTACTTGCCTCAGTTACCATATCACACACACACCAAACCTTACCCAAAATATAACATTTAATTAGTCAGTAAAAGTTAACCAACCAACCAATAATCAATGTCAGTTTCTTGTGATGATGTCAAAATATTCCACCATTTTCATATTTAATCAATTAATTATTTCACAATAATTAATAGATTAAATAATCAATATATAATTTAATAATAATAACAATAAATTTAAACATGACTATTTTCTTCCAGCGTGTGATTACCTGGGTGAGAGAATGGCCAACCTGTTTGGCATCACATCTGCCAAATATCAATACGCCATTGATGAATACTACAGAATAAAGAAAGAGGTATGTTTTAGTACCTTCGGTTTCACAGTACTGTATATTTTAAGCTTTTCTTAGTACTGTTTGCATGTTTTTCCCTGGGAGGGATTTGAGGTACTCCTGTGGGCCCCATTAACTTAAAATATTCACCGTAGTCCTCAGCAGCTTCTCCAGCTACTGCACTGTGATGAGCCACTATACAGGGCTGAAATATTTTTGATATTTGTGGTTATGTTCAATATTTAACAAACAAGGGGATTGAACAGACACAGACTAGGTTAAAGGCCCTGTATTACTTGTGGGTCATGTTTGAGTAACCATTTATTATCTGTGTGTCTATGTCCAAAGCTCCGAAGCTCAAAATACTCTGTTCCGCCTTGGGTAAAGAATAGCAATTTTATGGGTGAAATTATCCAAATGGTTCTAGTGAAGCTGTATGGAGTTTAAAAACACAGTGGAGAAGTATATGTATTAGCATATGACATCACAAAGTGGAACAGAGAGTTTTCTGTTTGAGAGAAAAACTCAGGGTTTGTGTGTTAATGTGTGAAGGAAACAAAACATAACTCCAGGTATGTTTTTCATGAGGAAACAACATTATAATATAAATTGGAAAATAGCGTCGTATGGGCCCTTTAATTTAGACCTCAATTTTTGCCCTGGCTTCATTAAAAGAATTCATTAAATACCATCACATTTCCCTATGGGGCAATAAAGACTGCCATACCCTTATTTTTTGTCTTATTGTTTTCTTTAATCAGAGAGAAGAGGAGCAGGAGGAGACGCGTCTGTCTGAAGTGGCTGAACGAACCTTCGACCAAACTGAAGAAGACGAAGAGGAGGAGAAAGAACAAACCCCAAAGCCGAGAAGAGAGAGGGACACTTCTGCATCTGACGTGGGCTTTCAGATCGAGAACGAAAACCAAGTTGCCTCAAACACAATCAGAGTCCCGGCTATTGTCACGGCAACCTAACTGGATAGAAATGGACTGCAGCAGTAATGTCGTTATGTCACAGAAGAAGGAGCACTGTTTTATCTCACTAAGCACTATTATGGTTTGTGTAATGGGCGAGATCCACTCACAGTATACAGTAAGGCAGGCTGGTACAACAGTGAAAAAAAGAGGTACAAGTAGCTCATTGTACTGCAAAAGTAATATCTAAGTAAGTTAAAATGACTTAAATTAAGAAGATTTGACTTTATTTGAGTAGATGCAACTTCAACCACAAGTAAAATGATCTACCAGTGGATTAAGTGTGTTTTCAAGCAACATTAGAGTATGTTTCTTTAAGTGCAAGCAGTTATTTTTCTTTTCTTCATTCATATTTTAGGTTAAAAAAAAAAATCTTCATTTCCACTGGTAGATCATTTTACTTACTCTTCAGTTGAATTTTGCTCAGACCATGATCAAACTTTCTTAATTCAAGTAATATTAACTTGGCTAGATTTGAGTTGTTGTGCAATATGACAAAAAATACAGTATAGGCCTATCATATTTTTTTCCTCATACTGATTGATCACAGTTTTCAAATCAGTTGTATTCTGTCTTATGGTGCTTAACAGTGCACCCTCACTCAGGTTCTGAAAGTACATTTTTCCATTCAATTTTCCATAAACTTTCAGAAAAATTCAAAGATTAAGAGTTCAAAGGTTCAAATCACGAGGCTAACCAGCTGCTATTATCCATAATGCGAATGGTTTAAGCCCAGAAAGAATATTTAAAATACAAAATTTGTCCAAATGCTTACTTAGCGGTTTATAACATCTCAGAAACCGATTTTAAATACAAGTATAGGGCTTGTGGTCATTAGTTACCACATAACTGATTAACCCTGAGGAATGTAATATTATTTTCTTTTAGGAATGACATGGGAAATTTACATCTGGAACCGGGGAGTGGGCGTTCACATGAATTTCCTGAACATAAATAATGCAGACTTTTAATCACTTAACCCAAATACATCAAATTCACTTTTCTGAAGTCTGAACTCTGCCCCAAACCACATGTTTTTAGTGACACAAGATTGGCTGTGGACCATAGCATATCATTTAGGATTAGAAATCACTGAACCTCAATCTTTATTAAAATGAGATTAATTGAACTACATTTCAAATGCAACCATCCAGAATAACAATGGCAAAAGATCAATGTTTGCTAATTATGTTTGAGCTGTACTGCAGAGGAGTTGTATACAGTATATTATTGTACCAGCCCAGCCATGTTTTACTGCTTAGTGGAAATTAGGCGAGATCTTAAGGGCATTTTAAACCGTTGTGGCTTTTTCAACATCATAGCAACTGATGGAACTGGCACTTAGTTTTTCTTTGTGTCTTTTTGTAAATGTAACTACTTATTTTCCACAATTTCTGTATGCAAAACGTGATCCTAGGTAATGTTTAAATTACTTAAATGACAATTACTTTATCTTAATTTAAGACGATTTGACTTGTAGGTTAAAAAAAATCTTCTAAAATAAGAAAAAAAAAAAGAAAAAAATTACGGTAAAATACATTTGAATTTCAATTTTACACGTCATATATTCTTAGTTGCACTGTGTAACTTTTCTGGTGGAGGGTCCGCTACTTGTCTCCATGGAAATGTCATTGCTTTGCCTGGAATGTTCCATGGTATGACTTTAAACATTTCCATCTAGCATTTATTCATTACTGGTGCTTCTACTGCTCAAAAATACCACAACACCTTATGTAAATAGAGGCGAATCTCCGCAGATCTGAATTGTAATGTAGCGTAGTGTAGCCAGCTTATACCTCTTGTGATTTAATTTATACTGTGGAACATTCTAGACAAAGCAATACAATTTCCATGAAGACAAGCACGGGACGGACCTAACACTAGAAATGTTACACAGTGCACCTTTACGTTATTAGCCAGTTTTTGCAGTTTATTTTGCCATTTCATCAGTTGCTACGGAGACCTCCCCTGTAATATTCTTATCTGGGGAGAGAGGTTAAAGGTTGCTCTTACGTGCACCAGACACTGTGCCTAAAACTCTACAACAGCCAAGTGGATCATATTTTTGAATAGGTCTTTGTCTTAACACGAAAAGTTCAGTATCTGGATCTGAACAAGTTTACACCTGACTGCACTGTCTACTTAATGTGACCACAACGTTAGTCATTGTATGAGTGGATTAATGTGTGTAGATGATTTGTAGTTGTAATTATAATCAGATGTTGACAACCAATGAATTCCAGTTGAGTTTTGATAGCCTTATTTTGTCTAAAACACTAAATGTTGTGTGATCACGTATGCAAGACTACTGACTTGTAATTGTTCTATAATTGGACAGTTTGACACTTTTCACATCGGTTTGAATGAACTGACAGAGCACTTATGTTTGAATGGGTTTACTGGTATTTTATATTAATGCTTTATTTATACAATGTTTTGTTTAATAAAATATTTCTCTTGATTATTATGGCTTGTATATTTGTCATTGTGAAGATTCCTGGGAGTTCAATACACTTTTTTTCTTCTTTCTTTCTCGTTTTGTAGTAGTTTGTACCACAAAATATTTGGAACAGACTTACATGTTTACAAGGAAAGTAAATGCATCTGTTTCTAATATCAGTTTAAGCGTTATACATTATACGCAAATACTTTGTCTGTTGTTAAACCTTTCGGTGTTCATGGAGATTAAACCAGATCAAGTTACTGGTGAGATCTGTGGAAAGGCAACTCCACTCACAGTCATAATGCCTGTTTTTCTAGGTATTTTTGAGCTATAAAACCACCTGTAATTGAATAAATGTTAAATAGAGCTGTTTAATGCCATACTGTGAAACATTTGAGCAAGAGCAATGACATATCCATAGAAACAAGCTTGTGACGGACCCCAAACTAAAAAGTTACGTAGTGGACCTTTAAGTTAGAATGTACTGCTAAAACTTAAACCTAAATGAGTTAACATTTTTTTAAGAGTATATTATCTTGATGTGAGTGGATTTGACTTGGAAAGTAAAATATCTACCAATGGAACAAGATGGTTTTTTTCTTACAACAATTATCATTAGAGTTATGCATTCTTTTCTCTTATTATAAGTGGAACAAGATGTTATTTTTTCCTATTGTCAGTACAAAAAGTTCCAATGGTAAATAGTTTTCCTTGGCAAGTCATATGTACTCAAGTCAAGATAATGTGTTCTTAATTCATGAAAATTTAACCTAGATATTACTTTTGTCAGTGTGGGAGACAACAGTTCCACAAAAATGCCACCAGATCCCAGTGTTTTCATTTGCTTTGTCATTAAAGGCCAACATCTGACAGCTGAAAAATGAAATAATCATAACAATAATTGATCATGGAACAATATAAGAAACATGATATTTAAAAAAAAGGAAAAAGTTAACGAAATGTATGTACTTATTATGATCTCATCTTGTATTGTTCTTGTGGACCAAATATGATGTCACCTTTTCCAACTCATAGTTCCTAGCTTGCTGTAATATAAACAAAAACAGCTTACCTAATTCTCTCTGTGTCTGGTTCTAAGAGTGACATGTGATTTTGAGCTGTTACAATGATCCAGTGTGGTGCGGTCTCCAGGCAGATGAGGTCACAAACCCACTGGCCTTTCAGCACAAAGATCCCATTCTGAGGTCAGAGGGGGACGCAAATGACACTGGCTACTTCATCCTACGCATGCCCCAGTCTGCCCATCTCAGTACATGGAGAAGGATAGAAGGACACTGTGTGAATGGCTAGAACATGAGAAGGGGATGACATGAGTGAAGAGTTTCTGTTGTTACATATTTAGTTCATTGGAGTTCGATTTACAGTAAAAATGACTAATCAAACTGAAAAATACACTTAGACGCCACAAGAGGGCAGTGTCTGTCTAAAAATTATGCAATGTTCTCTATATTTCCATGCTGTATACTGCCTTTTTTATTATTATTATTTTTTATTTTTTTTTTTTTTCATTTTTTCATACTTAGAGGATGGAACATTCCGGGGAACGCAATGATACCTCCATGGAGACAAGTAGGTAGCAGACTCTCCACCAGAAAGGTTGCGCAGTGCACCTAACTTAACTAGAAGTAAAGCAAACACTACATACATGGGTTAATAACAGGCCTAATACTCAGCCGGTGAACATCTACAGATTTAAGATGGTATTTGCAAACCTACCCACATTTGTACAGTGCATTTTTGGCCACCCACTTATACAAATAAAAAAGTTAATCATAAATTAGACACTAATATTGTTTTAGTTCTACAGAGGGACAGACGCTGACATGATGCTGACTTACTGAAACATATTAGTCACACAGACAGTCCAGGCTGACACAGCTCCTCTATTCAGACTTACAAGCACCACAAAACAGCCCAACAGCGCCATCTGCTGGCTATAATGACAGTTGCCTACTTAAATTGCCTGTATCAGGATTCTCCAATTTGTAGTTCAAGAGCTACCAGTAGCTCTCCACCCCCTTCCAAATAGCTCTCCAAGGGATTTCTGAATTATATATTGCACTGAATAAGTCCAATTTGATTAGTTAAATGCTTATTTCCTATGTAAATGTATAATTTTGATGCCTAATTGTGTGCACTGATAACTGGATAATGGGTTATGTTTCATAGACATCTAACTGTACCTCATTTTCGGCTTACTATGGCTTAGTAGCTCTAGTAAAATAGTAAAATTAGTAGCTCTCTGGCCTTTTCATTTTACAAAAAGTAGCTCACAGAAGGAAAAAGGTTGGAGACCCCTGGCTTACATTATGCAAAATTGTCTGTTGCAAGCTTTAAGTTGTGTCATATTGCTGTTACTTCATCAAAAACAAACCTGGAGTTGTGTTTTGTTTTATTTGTGCATTTTTGACTAATCCTGCATTATTAGTCTGCCTACATCGCCAAAACTCAAAATGCTCTGTTCCACTTTGTCAGGTAGAGACTGGCATTTCCAGGGCTGAAATTATCCAAATGATTCTAGTGAAGGGTTTAAAACACAGTGGAGCACTTCTTGTATTACCGCATGACATCACAAGGTGGAACAAAGTTTCTTATGTTTAAGTTTAAGTTTATGTTTATGTTTAAGTTTTTTAAGTTTTTTATGTTTGAGAGAACTCAGCCTAAATATTTGTGTGTTGAACATGTGAAAATGAAACAAAACAACTCCATGTATGTTTTTAATGGGGAAAAACATTATAAGATACTTCAGAAATAGTGTATATAGGCCCTTTAATGAACTCTATTATCCTGCACTATGTACCAAATCATAATGACTTTATTCCATAATTGTATTCATTTGTTATCAATGTTAATAACCTCTAGAAGGTATTGTGTTTAAACAGTTTTGCTGCCAGATATAGTCACCGCAGTTTCATACTTTTACTTGAGTACCATGTCGTAATATAATGTTCAACTACATGACTCATACATTGGTGAAGTTGAATTCCATGAAGCCCAGTCAAATGGCATCCTGCCCCTTTATAAAGATACATAGACTCTGACTCATGTGTAATTACAGCTGCACCAGATCCAACATTCTCTTAAAATGAGGAGCATGCAGTAACACAGTTGGTACAGCGCTCTCCCCTCACTCGAAGGTCTGCGGTTTGATTCCCATTCTCAGTGTTAGTGCATAGGAACGTGCTGTTGTGTCCCTGGGCAAAAATCTAAATCCACCTTCTTCCCATGTTGGTGTAGTCTTATGAATGTATGTGTGACTATATGAAATCTACAGTCATTTGATCATGTTATCTATTACTGTATAGTAGTGTCGTAGTACTCGATACTGGTCTTGGTCTCGAGACCGGCCTCGAGACCATTTTTTTTTACAGTCTTGGTCTTGTCTCGGACTCGACCGCATTTGGACTCGGTCTTGTCTCGGTCTTGAAGGTGCCTGGACTCGATCTTGTCTCGGTCTTGAAGGTGCCTGGACTCGGTCTTGTCTCGGACTAGAGGTTTGAAACTCGACAATGCAATCATATTTCATTATTGCCACTGCTGTCGACAATTAGGAAAACGGGTTTAAAAATCCTACCCATTTTCTTCACTTTCTTCACAGTTTTGTGTGAAGTGCCAGTGGAAGTTTTCTTAAAGAAGGGGTTTTCAAAGTGTGGGTGAGTGTCCACAAAATGTTCAAAGATAGAATGAAGATAGATTTATAAAAACATTGATATATATGTTCCAAAATACCAGTAAAATACAAATACATGTTGAGAATGACAAAGATAGTCTCGATTTGGTCTCGATGGACCAATGGTCTTGTCTCGACCCTGAAAGGTCTTGGTCTTGTTTCGGTCTCAGGTACCTGTGGTCTTGGACTGGTCTTGGTCTCAATTAGTGCGGTCTTGACTACAACACTACTGTATAGACAAACAAAATTATTCTACAGAGGCCAATATATGCTTCAAAATGTGTTATAAATTTAAATACAAATTTAATAAATCAAATAAAAATATGTTAAGAAAACAATTTTAATATATAAAACCATGCAACCACTAATAATGTTGTCATGATACTAACTTTTCAAACTCAACTTCAATACCAATGACCAAACTTGACACTCACTGCCGATTCTGATAGTCAAATGATCATATTAAAAGTTATTTTTTAAGACAATACTGTAATTTACATCACAAAAATAATAAAATTTGTTTATTATAGCATGTGGTCTTACAGTAAATTTGATAACTCAAGATGAAACTGTTCAGTAAAGGTCAAATTGTACATGATTTTTTAATTTGATTTTTTAGTATCTGCTCAAATGACTATATAGTTTCAATACAAGTGTTAGTATCGATAAACATCTGATTTTAGCTACTTTTGACAGCTCTGTATTGGACAGCATACTAAAAAAAACCTGATTTGATAGTTTGCACAGCTGAAAGGAAACTGCTTCCTGCTGGATATGAGAAATACACCAGTCACACATTAACTTTAGGGGGAAACCCAGGATTTACAATGGGCTTCCTTGAGACTCATGTTGACTGTTTCTCAGCCTGGTCATGAGTGAATGCCATTTGCCCTGTCCTGGTCCCAACTGATCTGAAAGCAGTTTGAAAGACGCCATAGTCCCATGTGGTGCACTTATGTAGCATGAGGCATACCTGACATTTTTGTGGGCTGAAGAATTTTTAGGGGTAAGAGGAGGGGGAGTCCATATTTGGTTGCAGAAAATGTCCACACGTGCTTGACAAATGCTTTGGCATAACTACACAGACTTTCTCAAAATGATTCAGAACGCTTTGTTTGACATGTGAAGTTAATATTTCAATGCTATGATGGTACGATATCAATACAACAGTTTCCACAAAAACAAGCAAGTATGTGGCATCTGACATTTTTTCTGTTGTTGTTTTGCGTAATATGAATTTTTAAACAGGAATGAATGCCAAAATCAGTCATTATAATAAGAAGAACGTCTAGACACACTATTCAAGTGTGGCCCAGATAAAAATCTAAAATATACTCTTCCCATTGAGTTCATAGACTGTAAATATAAATGGACATAGCGAACCCACCAGCCGTCACGTTCCAAATAGGAAGTGAGTAAGGGGGCGCTTCCGACTCCATCCACTCCAGTTGGCTCCAATTGACCTCACACAGAAAGATCGTCACCCCTCTTTCAGTGCATTTTGGTCTTAACATTTTCATATTAACCCAGTCTACACAATCCTGGTGTTTTCATTTTGCTATTTTAAGTTTAAAATTTAAATAAATTTCAATTCCTAATATGTGAGCTTCATTTGGGTGACATCACACTCCCCTAGTCCAATTTTTTATCCAGTCTATGCTTGAAATCAGGGTTAAAACAAGGTAAAAGCAAATGTTGCGTGTTATTTCGTAATATAATGAATCACTGATTAACATTTACCTGACTAGACTTGACCAGATGTGTTTTATAGAAGATGCTTGAACAATGACCAATATTGGCCAGGTATTGAACAGCTGTTGATGTGCATCTGTTTTTTTGTGTTTAAAATAACAGTACGCCCTCTGCTGGTCTAAAAGTATGTTGATGCTATAGAATTAGGTATATTAAAATAAGTCAAAGGTGCAAGTATTTTTAATGATACATAGAGACATACACTATCGGTCAAAAGTTTTAGAACACCACGCTTTTTCCAGTTTTTTTACTGTTGACCAAAACATATTCTAAACTTTTGATTCATGAAAGTGTCCATCTTTGGCAGATATAACAGCTGAACACACTCGTGGCTTGTTCTTTTTACAATAGAAATCAAATATTCTTCAGAAAGGTCTGTCTGTTGCAGAAGTTTCCATAAATGTGTGGCACTTGTAGGTTGTTTCACTCTTCTGTCCTGTTCATCCCAAACCAGCTCCATGGGTTTAAGTCTGGAGACTGTGCAGGACACTCCATGTTTTTAAGTTTACCTTTGTTTTTTTTGTTGTTTTTTTGAGGTAGTTTTGTCAGAGCTTGGACATGTGTTTTGTTTTCATTTATCTTTTTTAACCTCTGACTGTCCAGTACTTACCTTTGTACCATTTCAAGCTCTTCATTTGACTTACACAACTTGAATTGCAATAAATAACTGGAAAAATCTGAGTGCTCTAAAACTTTTGACCGGTAGTTTACATAGTGTGGCGAGCGGGGCATCCGGGAGGGGTGTGAGGAGCACCCCAAAGTAAGATAATCAACATAAAACCAACAACGCCACTGGGCGTAGCCCAGAACTAAAACTAAATTTACTAAACTAAAAGGCTCACAGGTTCGTTAATTGACAGACAGAGACAAGTGACTTACAAAACATGAAATTATTTATTATTGCCATAATTCATTTGTTAGATTAACTTTAAGAGTAGACTATTCACTGTTCACATAACTGCCGATAACACAGTCACCAAAAGCAGCTGTACGGTGATTTTGTCCTTAAAATTAAAAACACAGTAAAACAAAGCAGCAGCTCGTTCACAGGGCCACCGCTCCACCAGATGACGTGCCGAAGACCACCCTGGACCCTAAAATGAACATTATATTTTATCTTTCACTTGGTGGTAGCCCCATACATGAACCTAAACCAATGACCAGCCAACGTACCACAAAACACACGCTTCTACATCCACGAGGCTTGACGCCGAGCGGCCGGGGCGTCTGACAGCAACACCGACCCAACCGTGGACAGCGGCTAACAGTGGCGCTTGTGGCGATCAACAGCAAATACATGCAGGACCTTTACTCACGAGCCATAACTTCGATCAGGCACGTCGAGACTCTAGGAGCGGTGGCACTACAATAAAGCCACACATTAAATTATAAAATTGTAATTAGAGAACAGCGGTTGTTTACCTGTGCGCGACAAGGCGGAGCCCTATCCCGGAAGTGCGCCGAGGTCAGAGAACGAGACGCTACGGGGAGTGCCCTTTTATAAGCCCAGGCGCCACCTGGTGGCAGAAGGCAGCAGGCGCGCACTGCTACAATAGTCCCTTATAAATGAGTTGAATACCAGACGCAGCATATATTGGGCATTTTCTCATAGTGCCATTCCCGTCTATCCTTCTCATTTCCTGTTTGAATCTTCATTTAATCTAATAAAACAGAATAATCCCCCAAAAGAACTTCATTATGTCAACATTCACATTTCCCATGTTAGTACACAGTGAGTCTGTTGTGTATTTTAGACCGTTGTGGTCAGTCAGATTCAGCTGTTATCTTACCTTTGACACATAAAACCACAGACACAGAAAACAATGTATTTTTGTACATCATCATCATGACAGCCTCAAAATAAATTTCCCCCAGAAATTTCAGAAATCAACCCATCCCTCAATGACACAGGGGCAACCTGTCAGGAGAAATACGCCCATTTCCAAACCTTGACCTTAGATGGAGAATTTTACCAGGGTACCAAACTAGTATGGCATCTGTTTTTTGTTTATTTTTCCATGGTGTTGTATGTTTTAGCCTAATATTGTTGTATGTTAGCTGGAACATTTTAAATATTGTGCATTTTGGGTTAATGGAAAAACTTAGACACGGAAACGCCCAGAATTTAACCTGGAATCCTCTTGTTGTGAGGCTTGTTTTTCTAATATGATTTGTTGTTTAATAATAGACTTAGACTCAGACTTAGACAAACTTTATTGATCCACAAAGAAAATTATTTGAACACAGTTGGTCACACATCACAATATAATATAATATTAAAGTGAAACTAAGTGAAAATATAAATGATAATAACACATTTTAAAATAAGTAACAAAAAATAGCAAGAGACAGGTTTCAAAACAAGACATAATTATATAAATGCAAATGTACAAGTCAAAATAGAATTGAAAGATAAAAAAGTAATAAAACATAAAACCTCTAAAAGTGATATGATGATCCATAGGGCATAGGGTTATCTGTTACATAAAGGTGAGTTGTTGTACAGTTGTAGGGAGTATTATCTGTTACATAAAGGTGAGTTGTTGTACAGTTGTAGGGAGTATTATCTGTTACATAAAGGTGAGTTGTTGTAGAGTTGTAGGGAGTATTATCTGTTACATAAAGGTGAGTTGTTGTAGAGTTGTAGGGAGTATTATCTGTTACATAAAGGTGAGTTGTTGTACAGTTGTAGGGAGTATTATCTGTTACATAAAGGTGAGTTGTTGTAGAGTTGTAGGGAGTATTATCTGTTACATAAAGGTGAGTTGTTGTAGAGTTGTAGGGAGTATTATCTGTTACATAAAGGTGAGTTGTTGTACAGTTGTAAGGAGTATTATCTGTTACATAAAGGTGAGTTGTTGTACAGTTGTAGGGAGTATTATCTGTTACATAAAGGTGAGTTGTTGTACAGTTGTAGGGAGTATTATCTGTTACATAAAGGTGAGTTGTTGTAGAGTTGTAGGGAGTATTATCTGTTACATAAAGGTGAGTTGTTGTAGAGTTGTAGGGAGTATTATCTGTTACATAAAGGTGAGTTGTTGTACAGTTGTAGGGAGTATTATCTGTTACATAAAGGTGAGTTGTTGTAGAGTTGTAGGGAGTATTATCTGTTACATAAAGGTGAGTTGTTGTACAGTTGTAGGGAGTATTATCTGTTACATAAAGGTGAGTTGTTGTACAGTTGTAAGGGAGTATTATCTGTTACATAAAGGTGAGTTGTTGTACAGTTGTAGGGAGTATTATCTGTTACATAAAGGTGAGTTGTTGTACAGTTGTAGGGAGTATTATCTGTTACATAAAGGTGAGTTGTTGTAGAGTTGTAGGGAGTATTATCTGTTACATAAAGGTGAGTTGTTGTAGAGTTGTAGGGAGTATTATCTGTTACATAAAGGTGAGTTGTTGTACAGTTGTAGGGAGTATTATCTGTTACATAAAGGGTGAGTTGTTGTACAGTTGTAGGAGTATTATCTGTTACATAAAGGGGAGTTGTTGTACAGTTGTAGGGAGTATTATCTGTTACATAAAGGTGGGTTGTTGTGTACAGTTGTAGGGAGTATTATCTGTTACATAAAGGTGAGTTGTTGTACAGTTGTAGGGAGTATTATCTGTTACATAAAGGTGAGTTGTTGTAGAGTTGTAGGGAGTATTATCTGTTACATAAAGCTGAGTTGTTGTAGAGTTGTAGGGAGTATTATCTGTTACATAAAGGTGAGTTGTTGTACAGTTGTAGGGAGTATTATCTGTTACATAAAGCTGAGTTGTTGTAGAGTTGTAGGGAGTATTATCTGTTACATAAAGCTGAGTTGTTGTAGAGTTGTAGGGAGTATTATCTGTTACATAAAGGTGAGTTGTTGTACAGTTGTAGGGAGTATTATCTGTTACATAAAGGTGAGTTGTTGTAGAGTTGTAGGGAGTATTATCTGTTACATAAAGGTGAGTTGTTGTACAGTTGTAGGGAGTATTATCTGTTACATAAAGGTGAGTTGTTGTACAGTTGTAGGGAGTATTATCTGTTACATAAAAGGTGAGTTGTACAGTGTAGGAGTATTATCTGTTACATAAAGGTGAGTTGTTGTACAGTTGTAAGGAGTATTATCTGTTACATAAAGGTGAGTTGTTGTACAGTTGTAGGGAGTATTATCTGTTACATAAAGGTGAGTTGTTGTACAGTTGTAGGGAGTATTATCTGTTACATAAAGGTGAGTTGTTGTACAGTTGTAGGGAGTATTATCTGTTACATAAAGGTGAGTTGTTGTACAGTTGTAGGGAGTATTATCTGTTACATAAAGGTGAGTTGTTGTACAGTTGTAGGGAGTATTATCTGTTACATAAAAGTGAGTTGTTGTAGAGTTGTAGGGAGTATTATCTGTTACATAAAGCTGAGTTGTTGTACAGTTGTAGGGAGTATTATCTGTTACATAAAGGTGAGTTGTTGTAGAGTTGTAGGGAGTATTATCTGTTACATAAAGGGGAGTTGTTGTAGAGTTGTAGGGAGTATTATCTGTTACATAAAGGGGAGTTGTTGTACAGATGTTGTTGTAGACTGCACACCGGCCAGTCAGCAAAGAGCTGTGAAGCCATGACGTTAAACTGGGTCCCTTTTGTGGTACAGCACAACAGTAAACAAAGTCGTCAAGACGGATGTAGACGAAGCCATGCATTCTGTGTTGGCAACGATTCCTGAGATTGAGGATTTAAAGCTGGAACAGAGAGAATGTTTGGTGAATTTTATCAAGGGGAAAGACGTTATTGCCCTTCTTCCTACAGGATTTGGGAAAAGCTTGATACACCAGTTAGCCCTGTTAGCGGCACATTACATACATCACGACCAAATAGCAGCAAATGGTTAAATCAAAAAGTACCTGCCTACCGTCAAGTGAATGAATCCAAATGCTGTGAGGTCAGACGGTTTCCAGGAAGTAATCAGGCTATGAATAGGTATTCATATATACATGATATATAGATGCTTTATTGATCCAAGAAGAAATTCAAAGTTCAGCAGCAGCACCATACAAACAAACATAGCAACAAGATATTTAAAGATGCACTATGAAACTTTTTGGCTGGGGGTCCGTCACCTGCTTGTTTTTATTGCTCTGCCTGGAATGTCCCACAGTATGACTTTAAACAGCCCTACTTGACGTTTATTCAATTACAGGTGGTTTTACTGCTCAAAAATACATAGAAAAACAAGCATTCTGACTGTGAGCCTGGTCAACTCTCTGCAGATCTGACCAGTAACTTGGCCTAGTTTGGTCTCCATGAAGATAGAAAGATTTAATGTCATACTGTGTAATATTCCAGACACAGCAATAACAACCCCAAGGAGAAAAGCATTTGAAGGACCCTCCTTCAAAAGCTGTATAATGCACCTTTAAAGTTTGCAGTCCATCCTCTTTTCTTTTCCTTTTTTTCATTTATTTATTTGAAGTTGAATTAAGCAATTGTCCATTCAATGTCATTTGCAGGCCAGAGTCAAAAGTCTGTTACCCAAGCAGACAGCGGGGCCTCTGATGAGCGAAGCAGCAGCAGCAGTATATGGTGGTATCTTTGAAGTGTGATGGAGGGGGATTTCCAAAAAACAGCCAGCCTCTCTCCCATCTCTCCCCCACGTCCTGTGCCTCGTCTCTGGGCTACGAGCTCTACCACCACCCCCTCCTCCTCCTCCTTACCCTCTGTCACTCCAAACTGACAGCTATTGTGTTGGCTCTGGCCTGAGTGGCTTTGGGGTTGAACTAGATATGCTAACGTGCGGCTTACCTCACCGGGGGGCTGCGATCCATTCTTCAGTTTTCCTCCTCCGGGGGGATGTAATATTTTCAGGGTTGCATCAGGGACTTTCATTGCTGTTTCGGTAATATTTCTCTCGCACACTATTGTATAAAGTTTAGGTTTGAGGCGAAAGATTTCCAGTTTGGACTTTGGTGACATTTTATATGAGCAAAGTTTGAAAACATCCCCTAGATCCTGGTATCGACTGATGAGATAAGACATGAAGAGATGTTTTCCATGAAGTGTGTGTTTTTGTATGATGTTTTCAAGTTTATCTAGACACTCAGAAAAATAAACTTTGTGGTAGCAACAAATTAGGCAATACATGTGATAATGTGAGAGAATACAGGATTACTCAATGTGATGTGATTGTGTGTGACCTAAACCACTGTAATTTTTGATGAGGAAACATGGTAGAAATTATACTATTACTACTATTTGAATAGGTTCTTCAGCAAAAACTGAACTGAAACTGTTTTTCTATTGTCTATAAAAGGTCGTTACACAAAATTTACTCTTGCACTGCATATTTCTAGATTTTAAAAGTTATATCAGGTTACTCATCTTGTTTTCAGATTTATTATGTACTTACTAGTTCAGAGACTGCTTCATTTTAGTCTAGAGGTAGTTTATTTGAAGATAATTTGTCAAGTAAAATGATATTGCTGCATGGACAGATAATTTCACTACTTTTAAGTCATTTTCTGATAGTGTTTATATCTTAACTTTTGGCCAAGCTTTTTTGCAGTGTGTGAGCTTTAAGTAATGTTATAATGCTGTTACCTCATCAAAAACATCATTTCATTCACACATTGGAGTTTGAGTAATCATTTATTATTAGTCTGTATTTCCAAAGTTCAAAATGATTCAAAGCTTCACCTTGATGTCATGAAGCTGTAGTTTTCAAGTGAGCAGCTA
Organism: Boleophthalmus pectinirostris; assembly: GCF_026225935.1. Taxonomy (NCBI): domain Eukaryota; kingdom Metazoa; phylum Chordata; class Actinopteri; order Gobiiformes; family Gobiidae; genus Boleophthalmus; species Boleophthalmus pectinirostris. The sequence continues at coordinate 34,670,911 of NW_026571036.1, read as the reverse complement.
CATTTACCTTTAGTTCAGTGGAGATTGACAATTCCAGGACTGAAGTGTGATTATCCAAATGACTCTAGTGAAGGTGTATGGATTAAAAACACAGGGGAACACTTTCGGTATTATATAACATCACAAGATGGAACAGAGTGTTTTTAGTTTGAGAGAAGAACTTCACCTAACAACTCCAGGTATGCTTTTGATGAGGAAATATTATAACATATATCAGAAAAAAAGCATAATATGGAACTTTTAAACATGTATTGAAAACAAAGGGTAACAAAAGACATCCAGGCAGTGATGAAAAGTAGTAAATAATAATAATAATAACATAAATAATGAAAAAGTCCATATTCAACCAGGCACTCTGATATGCCTTTATTATGTGTTAACCTGAGCCCCAAAGGGTTAGGGTAGGTCTTGTCTTTAATAGTAAATAGTAAATAGTCCTCTAATAAGAATAGCTTGTCTTATTGAGATAGTTACAAACTTTTTTCTTCTTTCAAGGTAATGATGGTATATATTTATTTATTTATTGCATTAAATAATATGGCAGTATTCAGTAGTTTGGACACACCTAGTCTATGCATATATTTGTTTTACCCTTTACAAAGTGGCAGGCCGACCTGACACGAGTTTAGAAGGTGCATTTTGTGATCTTCTATTTAAAGTAGTCCAAACACCCCCCTGTGTTTGTGGTTCGCACCTTTGGTAAACCAGGGAGTCTACACTATCTTCCACTGCAGCTAAAAGAGTACAAAGGTTACTGCTGTGGTTGTCGGTATAGCAAACACTTAAAAAAATATACAGTTAAAAAAAATAAAATAAAAAAGTATATTTGTATTTTTGGATACATTTTATATATGCATTATGTTCTGAAACTTCTGACTAATTTGAATTTTAAGAATAACAAAATTAACAACAATTTAACTTAATCAAAAACGTACTTGAAGTTGTGCTCTATTTTGTTCATTCACTGCTGATTGGTTACAGATTTGACCCTTGATTCTCTTCATTGGAAACTTATTTTTCCCCTTTGTGGTATTTGCAGGATATCTTTCATCTCTATTATACAACTAGCATGTTAAAAGGTGCATTGTGTAACTTTTCGGGTCACTTGCTTGTCTCAGTGGAGATGTTACTGTTTTACATGGATGGTTCCACAACATTGGAGTAAACCTATTAGACTTAGACGTCAGCAAACTTTATTGATCCACATTGGAAAATACATATCTAAATATATATGTTCAAAGAAAAGCAGGTGACACCACTAGGCCAAGTTACAAGTCATATCTGTGGAGATGGGTCCCCACTCAGAACCAATGCATGAATAATTTAAACATCTGCAATTGCAATGCCTTTGAACATTCCTGGCAAAGCAACAGCATCTTCATGGAGACAAGCAGGTGCCGTATACCCTCCACAAAAGTTACAGAGTGCATCTTTAAAGTTTCGATGTCAATGCATTCAAAAGTTCAGCCTGGGCAAAATGTTTATAGGCATTAGTTTCATTATTAATACTTTGCAGTGACGTCACGCTGTACTGCCTGTATGCTTATAGGGTGGAAAATTCAGCAGTTACAATGCATACTTTAGCAAATACAGTCAAAAAAGTTTTAAGATAGATATAAACAAAACAGTTTCACTAGACTGTGAAAAATGTTCAACATAAAAGGTGAGAGAGATTAACTGTGAAACTGGATTGTGACTGTGTGACTTGTTTAACAGCACACATCACAAACATCACACTTACTTCCATCTTAGTCACCTCTTTCTGGTCTGATTGCATTAAAACAAAGCCCAGGTTAAAGGCTAAACTTGACTAACAGACCTTCAGACAGAGCAGTGTCTACAGTTAGCTTCACGCCCCCAGAGAATATTGATGACGTCAGCTGCAAAGTATGAAAACACACATACTTGTCATTCTACAAATGCCCCACCAGCCCAGCTCTCACACCCAGCTAACACGCATTGTCTGTGGGTACATTGGCCCTGTCACGCCCCGTGTCCACACGCACCCGCAGCTCTCACATCTGACTGTCAAAAACAAAGCAGGACTAATACACTTGAGCTGAGCCCTGGAAAGTCCCTGGCACGGCACTTCCTGTTAAACTGCTACAGGTGCCATGGCAACGCAGGCGGCTGACCTCTGAACCCTGACCATGTTTTTGCAGCATGTGCAAAGAATTAAGATCAGCATATATTTGAATGTAGAAAAATAAACAGAGTGAATAGTTTGAGCCATATGTGCTGCAAAGTGCAAAGTCTCGGTTGTGTTTTTCTGTTCATTTTGGAATTCAACCTGTAATGTTAGACTTTTAAATCACATAAACTACACCTTCACTTGAATCATTTGGATAATTTGGATCATTTCTACTCAGCTAAAGGGTAACTGTTAACTTGAAAACTATGGCTTCATGATGTCACAAAGTGGAAAAGAGCATTTAAAGCTTTGGAGACTTAAACAGACTAATAATAAAGAGTTACTCAAACAAGTGTAAATTAAACAAAACACAACTCCAGGTCTGTTTTATACATTATAACATGGCTTAAAACTCACAAGAGTCAATTTAGCGTAATATAGAACCTTTAAGAACGACAGGACCTTTAAGAATGTTATGACCAGTCGTGAACAGATGCTTTATAGGTCAGAAATAATTACAGTAATTAGTTTAATCATCTGAATGGTTTTAACTGCTGCTAATTATTATAACAGGCCAATTGTAACACATTTTGCTCTAACTACACCACAAATGTACCATGAACCTAATCTGCAAAATCAACAAGGTTTTTTGTCCACGTTTAATCCTCCAAAGGAAAAAAAAAAAATTTATACAATAGCTGGTTTAACTGGTTTTATAATATTGAATAATTAGTCATTTTGTAATACTGAAATGATATTTACAAACACAAATTCACTTGTATTGAAAGATCTATCTAAATAAGTTGTTGTTGTGGTATTCAGACCAGGAACTAAGAATTCAAATTCACCAAAAAACTCCAAGTAATTTCTTATGTATAATGCGTTTCTTGCATAAGTTCTCCATTAGAACCTAGTATCTACAAAGTGCTTGTGCTCTGATGGTATCTAGACTTTATCTGATACATGAGTCATTTTACCATCTAACCTCTTACAAACAATCTATCTATTTTAACCTTTTATCGTTTAAACTTTGACAACCGAATAAAGCCTTCTGAGAAACCCCAAGGTTTTTATGCTTTCTCTTTCAACTCCGAACAGTAATTTATTAGCGGTATGGGTTTAGCATTGTGGAGCGGTCAGTGTGCATGTATTACAGGGTGGAGTTATGGCTTATGTAAGTAGTGGTCAAAGAGGAAAATGCGTAGTGAGACATCCCCTGTACAATAATACGTCTGGGTGGTGGCTGGCGCTTTGACGGACGCAGAGCTGCACTGGTGTCTTTAGGTACTTTCCTCACAACGGAAAGGCCCATGGAGGATGTCAGTCAATAGCAGGGGATGCAACGCCCCCCACAACATCCAAAAAGTTTGCACGCTTTATGCTAGATGCAAATACAGAAAAAAAGGAGGTAAACTAATCTATTCAGCTCAATGTCTGGTGTCACTTTTGTCGTATGAATCTGTGCACTTTAAAGATAAACATGTTTTGTAGTTTTATTGATATTTTGCAGATGGTCATCAACATGTTCAAAGTTGTGTTACTCAAGTTAGACTTAATCTGAGCTTTATTTTACACAATCTGGCCAGAAAGAGCTGGTTTAGTTGGAACTACACAGATGAGATGAGTCGGGCGCTTAAAAAAGTCTTGCACATGTAAAATTACAGTCACAAACTTCGCACATTAGCCAACAGTTTTTCAGTTTGTCACACCTTTATGAAGAATGCTGATGAATGCTCGTTTTGATCACAGGCTCCTGAAAATGTGTTGTTTAAATTTATTTTGGATTTTTTCTTGAGTTTACAGACAATCTAATAAACTTTTTTGTCTTTGTTTCCGAATGTGTGATTGTGTCACCGTAGTAGCTTCTGGAAATTCTGCTGGATTCATCCAATAGAGATACATATAGAACACCCAAAGCATTTAGGTTTTAGAATGAGAAAAAAAAAGTTGTGATGAACAATTTAACCAAAATATTATGTCCTTTGAGGCAAAATATCTCCTCAATAATTTGGCAAAAAACTGGAAGCTGAATTTGTTTTCTTTGCTGCACATAAAACAGCAGCCTGCCTCTGAGTTTTCTGATTTCTGATAATATAATAAAATAATGTGAAGAAGCATCAGATGGTTCTTTTGTGGTGTCCAAGGGAATAGAACATTCACATTTAAACACATGTTCTTGAAAGACAAAAGAAAGTGAGAATATGGAGAGAAACAGTGCACATGTTGGGCCCAACCCAAAACCTCCTGGTGTGGGGTCAGATGAGAATTTGTTGACCTCACCCTACAAGAAATACAAATAAAGTCCTTGATGAAATCGAGAAAACAAAGGCATTGGCGCTAGCACTAAAGATAAATAAAAATACTCCAAAAAGCAATATCTATGTAAGTTAAAATGACTTTGAAATTAAGAACGTGTGACCTAATTTCAGTAGTTTCAACTTGACAAGTAACATGATCTACCAATGAAATGAGTGTGTTTTTCTTAATTCAAACATTATTATTATTATTATTATTATTATTATTATTATTAATAATAATAATAATAATAATAATAATAATAATAATAATAATAATAATAATAATTATATTATTATTATTATTATTATTATTATTATTATTATTATTATTATTATTATTATTATATTATTTATTTATTTATTTTTATTTTAAGTTGTTGTTTTTCTTAAGTGTAAGATGTACTGGTATTTTTATATTTATTTTATTATTATTTATTATTATTATTTTATTTTTTCATATTTTTCATATTACAAAAAGTCTTGTTCCATTGATCCATAACTTTGCTTCTTAATTTGAGTCATCTTAAAGGTGCATTATGTAACTTTGTGGTTGGGATTCTGTCACCTTTTTGCATGTCATTGCTCTGCCTGGAATGTTCCGCAGTATGAATCTGCCTTACATTTATTCAATTACAGGTGGTTTTATAGCTCAAAAATATCTAACAAAAACAAGCATTCTGACTGTAAGCGGGGTTGCCTCTCCACAGAGCTGACATGTAAATAGGTCTGGTTTTGTCTCTATGAAAATAGAAAGATTTAATACCACACTGTGAAACATTCCAGACAAAGCAATAACATCTCAAATATTTCACGGGCCCTCCACCAGAAAAGTTACACAATGCTCCGTTAACTTGGGGAGATTTTCACATTTGCAGTGACAGACAGTGGCTATAGTGGTATAACTGCATGACTTATGTGTTAGTCTGGGTTCACACTTTTTTCTGCTGTGTCATTTGAGTCCACCACATAAATGTGATGACAAACATGTAAAAAACAAAAACACAAAAAACACATGGTTCAGGAAAACATCACTTTGTACTCTATATGTTCCCAGACACATGACAATGGAGGCTCTATGTTAAACCTAAAGAAATTCCCATTTCCCCTTTTGTCTGTGCTCAAAGGTCATAGTCTATTTCAGGCCTGATTTCAGTGAAGGCTTGCTTAATTTACGTCAGCACTTTGTTGTAAACACTTCTCCATTGTGAAAGGTGGATAAGGTTTGGTAATCCACAAAGCTATGCTGCATTGTTATGTCACATGCAGGTAATACATGCACATAAATAAAGCACACACAGTTTCATTCACACATGTTTCACAAACAAATCCAGCATATTTAGGCTGTTCTTAGGCTTAGGAGTTCTTCTCTTGGACAGAAAACACTTCCACCTTGTGATGTCATGTGCTAATACAGAAAGTTTGCCACTCCATACACCCTTAGGGCCCCATCCACACTAGTACATATTTGAGTCGGTTTCGTTGCAGATGCAGTGTTTGTCCACACTAATCTGATGGAAAACAGCTGGTGCCACCAGCTCCCATGAATTCATCTGAGTACAGATCTGACCAGGCACTGTGTGGACGCCTGAAAACACTGATACGCTGATGTAGGTCTATGCACCACAAAGTAATTCACCGCCAACACGCTAAGAGGCTAGAATATACTGTATGTTCATTCATATATATGGTCTGTGCATACAACCTGCAGACGTATAATCTCTGAAATGTTTAACATGAACCATCTCCAACGTGATAGAAGCACAGAACAGACTCACCATCAGCAGAACACGCCTCTGTCACAGAAAGAACACATATTCCACTAAGTCGTGCCCTTTAGTCTGACAGAAGCTGAACCGAATCAGCGCACTAAGAGCGAGCTGTTTTTTGCACCGTTTCTGTAAAACATAAACAAATATGCTTAAAGCTGTGTATAGAGAAGGCTTGCAAACACAGAAACAACTTGTCTGGAAGCAAATCGTTTCCAATACGGAGACACAGTGATTCATTTCAGTGTAAACGTAGCTTAGTAGAATGATTGGGATCATTTCAGTTCTAAAATCACCAATCTCTACTGAACATAACTTAAAAAGTAGCTGTTAACTTGAAAACTACCACTACGTAACATCACAAGGTGGAACAGACAAATAATAAATGATCACTCAAACATGTGTGAATGAAACAACTCCAGGTATATTTATGATGATATAATAACATTATAACATGTCTTAAAGCTCACAAGAGTCAATTATGCGTAATATCTGGTCATTAATCAACCACAACCCCTGTATTAAAATGTCAGGAACAGTTGCATAATAAATAATGGTTTTATCACACACAAGGCCTTCTGTGGTGAGCATGACAAACCAGGGTGGGACCAGTGGCATAGGGCCCATGCAGAGGAAGGAGGCAGAAGCAGAGGTAGAGAGTGGTGCAGGGGAGGTTCTTACGGGCCAGTCCAGTCACAGCGCTGAGGTCTCTGAAGCCTCAAAACAATGGGGCGGAATCACCTGCTCACTGCACACACAGACCACAGAGCACTTCACACAGACACATTAAACAAGCTTTTCATGTGCAGTCAAAACAATGATACGCTACACCAGCTCTCAATGACTGAATGTCTGCAGCAAAATGCAAACTAACCACTGGAATTATAATGGAATAATCATTGTTTTTAAAGCTGCACTGTGAAGCTTTTGTGGTGAAGGGTCTGCTATAGCTGCTTGTCTCCATGGAGATGTTATTGCTTTACCTGCATGTTACAATTTGGCGTTAAACTTTTGTATTTTGCTTGTACTTACATGCATTTTTATCACTCCAAATTACCTTAACAGCATGCATTTTCTCTCCACAGACCTGACCTGTAGTTTGGCCTCATGACACCACTCCACCATTTTCATGCTGTGGAACATTAACATTTCCACTGAGACAAGCAGGTGCCTATACAAAATAGTTTGAATATGCTTCCTGTGTAGGAAAACGTGCCAGACACAGGGCATCTAAGGTGAATCAGTAATTGCATACAACATAGAACAATGAAATAAGCCATAATTCATGCAAAATTGATATCAAAAACATCAAAAAAAATGCTTAAATTGTCATTATAAATCACTTCATTTGAACCACCATTTACTGGCTCAAGCCCCAGTCTCCAGTTTGGCCAGGAGAACCACAATCTTGAAAAGTTTAGTGCAGCGTTTAATCAATGTTTAGTCAAAGCAATTTCGTTGTATTATGTTTAATGAGTTCTGGGAGGGAGCCGTCGTTAACCTTGCACAATTACATAACAACAATAATAGTGCGATTAATGAGTGCCACACAGTTAAGCGTGTTTGTACAGTCAACAAAAGAGCAAGATAACAAACCTGAAATGTGTTATTCATAAATACAAGTCGAGTCCAGCCTGGTTGTGACTAATGCAGTATTTGTGGAAAGATCAGTCACGTTTTTACATTTGGATTAGTGGAGGTTTAACTAAGATATTGCTACTGGTCAGGTCATGTCATTTTAAATAGGTAAAAGTTATTAATCATTTATATTGCAACTTAACATGTGCCAATATCAAGATTTAATATTTCACCTTAAGATCACTACAATGGTGCTTTGAAATCTATTTAAAGTACAACTGACACCAACTTTTAAATGCACTGCAACCTTTTATTTCCAAAAATTGAATACAAAACTATATATATATGATAATCTATGTGCACTTGTCTGTTCAGCTTGAAATAAAAACAAATAAAAAGACATTTACACCAGGAAAAACAAAATAATAATAATAATGTAATCTTGAATGTAATCTTTGCATCAGGTCAACATAACATGACTAAAATTGAAAAAATCTTATCTAATATTTTTAAATAGAGTCAATTTTTCATTTTTTTCATTACTTCTTAAGCATTTTGTTGACCTTCATAATCATATGCTGCATTTCCTGATACCAGCAGATCTGTATCCATTGCTTTGTAAGTGTATTTTTCTTAAACAGTGTAATTCAAAACTTCCTTGTACATCATAAGAAAAGCTGTGCTGGTGCTTATCTGTGGCATATTATGTTTGCACAGTACACCGTGTCCCCTCAGCTCCAACATTTCCATGTACCAGGGAAAATAAAAAGAACGTATGTAAACAAAGTGTCCCCACAGGTTTGGCCAGTTCTGATTGTTACCTACTGTGAACTTTTGGTTTGTTACGAAGGAGCTAGACAAGGTGGAGGTATTCTGGAGAACACAATATGAAACAAATACTCGTGGGGGAGTTACCAGATTTTTATTCCATTGTTACTTGGAAATCCATTAACATTTGCACTGCAAAAGTCCAAAGCCGTCAATATAATGACTTAATATCAGAGTCCAATAGAAGATTATGAACTCTCCATGACCAGAAACTGCATATCCTATAAAAGTGCTTGAGTTTCTAATGTATTATGCAATTTCCTATTAATCACAGACTTTCAGTTATCCTTTCATTTTTTCTTACGTTCTGTTTATTGTCTAAAAAGAAACATGTGTTCACCAGATTACTCCTGCAAATGAGAATTTAACATCAAAATGGGTCAGTACCTGATTTTGTCCAACATTTGTAAAGCTATATTGTATAAGCAGCTCTTGAGGTCAAAATATGTTGCTTTATGGTCCAATAATCAGGAAATGCACCTTAACATGCTAATTGTTGTTATCTTTAGCTTCCACTCTGGTCTCTGAGAGCTGCAAAAAGTGCATATAAACACATCGTGGTGAATGATTAAGATGCTGGGAATGAGTAAGGTAAGGTAGAAATAACTGTGGACCACTGCAGCTTGTTCTGTTTTTCACATAAGACAGTAAAAATCTGGTAAATAAATACAGTTTCATAAAGTAAAACAATGCAAAGAAGTATTGCTAAAATAATTCTAGACTGAAATGTCAGCTTCCTGTCCTCCTTTTAAATAAAGCTGTATTTAGGGCTGGCTTAGGCTGTAGTTTTGGACTATAGGGGATCTCCCATGACGCACAGAGCCTCCGTGTCTCCACTGTCCCCTGTATATAGACATGTCTCACTGTCCAACTGTTTATTTTTATGTCTGTATTGAAAGTCATTACATTTTACCCAAAGACTCTGAGTTATTTTTTGTAATCATCACTAGTTTTGCAATTCCAAAACTATTCTAATGCATGTTTCTGTGTGTGTGCTTTCTTTTTTTTTTAAAGGAGCTCTAAGTAACTTTTCACCTGCTTGTCACCATGGGGTTGATATTGGAATATTCCACAGTATTTAAATGAGGCATTATGAAACTTTTCTGGTGGAGCGTTGTCACCTGCTTGTTTCTATGGAGATGTCATTGCTCTGTCTGGAATGTTCCACAGTATGACGTTAAACATTTCTATCTTACATTTCTTCAATTACAGGTGGTTTTACAGCTCAAAAATACCTAGAAAAACAGGTATTCTGACTGTGAGCGGGGTTGCCTCTCGATGTATCTGACCTGTAACTTGGTCTGGTTTGGTCTCCATGAAGACAGAAATGTTTAATACCAGACAGTGAAACATTCCAGACAAAGCAATACCGGGAAAGTTACACAATGCACCTTTCACTTATCTACTTTGCATTTATTCAATTACATGTACAAAAACATCTTGAAAAACAAAAGCATTCATTCTGTAGGCAGGGTCTTCTCTCCACTCCTCTATCCGACAGGAAGTACCAAAATTTCCCCTGGCACACTCACCCATAACCATCAAAATACAGCATGTCTTGTATCAGCATGGGATCTTCCCGTTTAAAAATAGAGGGATTGATAGGTACTCTCCTTTACCAGCAAATATGGATTCCGGGTAGTCTGGCTTCCTTCCACTTTACGAAGAACTGGTGACTATATAAAGTTCATCCTAGACTATTACAGCGACACTATTACAAGAAAATGATGCTTGTTTTGTTTTCAGTTCACTATGTGCTTTGCGACACACTACATAACACATTACACTCAATAAATACATGTTTTGAATGACATACCTCACAAATAGGGCTGCAGCTAATAACTATTTTAGCAGATTCTATATTTTTTTTTAAATATATCTAGAAATTTGTAGTATTCATTAGAACTCACAAGATATATGTTCAACAGAACCTCATTTGGTCAATCATCATTCTCTTACAGAGCTTATAAACCTCTGGAACAGCCTCCCACATGAAATTTTATCATGTACTAATTATAAAATGTTTGCACGCCTGACCAAACAACAGCTTTTAACCAAACAAATCGGTACACATGAATCTGGCCTGTATGAATGCAGCAATATGAACTGTAAATATGTAAATAGAGTATGGATGTGGTGACTGAGACTGAATGAAACCAGTTTTACTTATTGATTGACTGGATGAATGATTGCATCAGTACATTGCATTGCATTTTATTGGCACGTGCACCATTTATGACATCAACCTGACTGAAGGTGGAAATGAGCAATTTTGCAATAACCTGCACAAACATATGACTTCTATGTGTAGCTTAATGTTTTTTGTGCATTGTCCCTGATAAATAAACAACTAAACTAAACTAAACTGGAAACTTGTCTCAATTATTTCATAGCTGATGAGTCTAGACTACGTTGCCATGGCAATTGTAATTCTGATCCAGGTTATAATGTTGTTTCCACATCACAAACATACCTGGAGTTGTGCTTTGTTTCATTCAAACATGTTTAACACACAAACCCTGCATAAGTTGAGCTCTTTTTTGAAACAGAAAACACTCTGTTCCACCTTGTGATGTCATATGGTAAATCAGGAAGTGCTCCACTGTATTTTTAAATTCCGTACATCTTCTTTAGAATCATTTGGATAATTTCAGAACTTGATTTTGCTGATTTCTACTGACCAGAATGTAAAAGGTAAACATTTTGAGCTTTGGAGATGTAGACTATTAATAAAGGATTTCTCAAAAATGTGTGAATGAAACAAATCACATCACGAGGTATGTTTTTGAAGCGGTAACAACATTATAACATGACTAAAAGCTATAAAACTGTAAAACATTTTATAGTGAATGCCCATTGAGCTGACCCTCCAGTATCTTAAACCATCTTAATCCCAATAAAAGGAAAACTCCCTACATCCTGCAGGAAACTCCCTTCTCCCCTCGTCCTGTGGCAGCCCACGCAACAACCAAACAATGTATTTTTATCCATTTGTGCAAATTTAACACACTTACCAGCACACATCATCTTAAATTGCTATTTACATTTCAGCGAGCTATTCAGGCAAGTGTAAGCCTGTGAGGAGACAGATTTGCATGTTCCCTTTGTCATCCTGAGGTGAGCTTGAATCCCACATTACTAAATACAGTCTGGTGCGGAGTGCTTGTTATGTCTCATACGTAACCCACTCTTTCATCCTCTCCTTAAAAGTCCTCAACAAAAAGACCCCAAATAAGTCTGAAGTCATCGAGTCACAGCCGGAGCGGTCTGTTTGTCAAAGGTTCATGACACGAGACACATGAGAGCAGGAACAAAAAGAGAGAGAAGGGGGCAGGGTGAGAGACGGAGAGAGAGAGGGAGAGAGGGAGGCAGGAGAGAGGTGTATTCTTGAAAAGGGCACAGGATCCTGAAAAGAGTAAAAACATGTTTAAGGTGTGCCATGTACGTTTTCCAGTCTCCATGGAGATGTTATTCCATGTTATTGCATTGACGTTTTGTATCAAGACCAAACATATTTCAATCAGGAAAAACTTGAAGTGAATGAAAAGTGAAAGGTGTGTTGAAGATTTGTCAGTGAACACAGGCTTAGGTTAGCTTTTAGATTTCACGTAAAGAAATCAACATTATGATCACAGTATGAACTCAGTCCATTTGCCACCATACCTAAATACTTTCTAAGAAATTTGTATTATATTTAAGAAACAGCTTGAGTATCGAGGAGTGGAAGCTGGCCCTGAAAACAATAAAAAACAAAACTGAACTGAAGCAGACATATCTAAATATAAATAAATATGAACAAAAGTAAGTGTCTAAAGTCAAAAGAAAATGAAATAATAATAATTTAACAATAATGAAACAGCTTTTGCATTATAAAGGGGGTGGGAGTTGACCCTGAATACAATGAAAAACAAAACAGGATGGAGGATATATCTAAATATAAATAAATATTAACAAAAGTACATTTCTAAAGTGAAAAGAAAATGAAATAATAATAATTTTACAAAAATGAAACAGCTCTGGTATTGTAAGGGGGGTGGGAGTAGCCAGACTGGCTCCACCTAGAGCAATTTAATTTCTCTCCAGCGACTAGGTCAGGAATCAGAATACACTAGATGGTTCGCAAAAACCCCAGAAGCGTGCGTTTGGGCACCAGCCAGTCAGCAAAGAGCTATACATTCTTTGTTGACAACGATTCCTGAGATCGAGGATTTAAAACCAGAACAAAGAGAATGTTTGGTGAATTTTATCAAGGGGAAAGAGGTTATTGCCCTTCTTCCTACGGGATTAGGGGAAAGCTTAATATACCAGATAGTCCCATTAGCGGTGCATTACATACGTCACGACCAAATAGCAGCGACTGGTTAAATAAAAAAGAACCCGCCTACTGTGGAGAGAACAAATTCTAATGCCGATGAATCAGGCTCTGAACACAATGAAAAACAAAACAAAACTGAAGGACAGCTGTTTTGAAGAAGAATAGATGAAGAGGATGTTGGTCCTACTGCTGTGGAGATGTAGTAGAGGAAAGTTGTGGCATATTAAATGACAAAGAGATTTTCATATGTCTTAAAAATCAGGACAAAGTTGACTCACTTGATAAAATTCCACATACAGTTTCATCTACATCCTGTACGGTTTTGAACATGTCTTTTGAGTCCAGCCCTTGTTTTAAAAAGTCCCTTCTTCCTTGCCTAAATATTGGCCTTTATGTAAAACATTCACCTTATTCTCCTCATTGAACAAAAATGTCTTCGAAAAGTAATCCGTAGCATCTGCTGTCATACTCAGAGCTGTCCGTCTGCGGTTACCAGCACATATGCAGGGAACATTAGAGCAAAAACAGAGTGAAACAGAGGCACTCAGGCTTGTCATTGTCCCGAGTAGGATTGAAAGGGACCAAGGGGGAAGAAAAAAATCTGGAGACGCACAGTTGAAGCCAGGAATTCCCCCAGTAAGTTCAAACACTTGCAGATGTGCGCTGGGCTGCTGCTACTGCCTACATCTGCGCCAAGAAATCGTCCCCCCCAATCCTCCCTCCGAACTCATCTGTCTGCTAAAATACGACTGGAAAAGACATTTAGCCGCGCGTACTAGGTGTAAAGAGGCGCATACAGGCACATCCGCGGTGCAGTGCATGATGGGAGGCCTGCGAAGACCATTATCACGGCGTCTGGAAGAGAGACTTGGCCCGGGGAAAGTTTGGGGGATTTCAGAAGACAAGGCAGTGGAAGAGAAGTGCTACTGGAGGTCATGGCTCTAGCACACGGCACGCTGACTATTCTATTATTAGTCAACCGCACGAGGCCTTGAAAGATTTTATGGAGGAAGGCGATATTTGAAGAATCAGAATCAGACTAGGAGGGTTTGAGTATAAAAAGAGAAGAGAAAGTTGACTGTTCTGAGAAATTACACCACGTATTTTAAAGGGGCACTGGGTAACCTTTTCAGCTGCTTGTTTCTATGAATTTGCTACTGCTCTGCTTGGAATGTTCCACAGTATGATATTACACAGGTCTGCTTTATATTTATTCAATTATGGGTGTTTTTATAGCTCAAAAATACCTAGAAAAACAGGCATTCTCCATTCAATCTCCACAGATCTGACCTGTAACTTGGTCTGGTTTGGTTTAATACCATTCCAGACAAAGCAAAAAACATCTCCATAGAGAAAAACATTTGAGGGACCCTCTACCAAAACTTACACAATGTACCTTTAAATGAATCTACCTATTATTGTTACCTATTATTTTTACCCAAATATTAAGCGCATTGTGGTTTGCAGAGAGTGGCGGAGTTAACAATTTCGGGGGCCCTAGGCGAACTTGAGTTTGTGGGCCCTCACTATAATGCACTATAATGTTTCTTTTGTTATATATTGTCAGTTCCCCCCCCCATTGTTCATGAGACACACACATCTTTATCTGCATCTGAACTTGTCTTATTAGTTCAGTAGCCTACTAGATAACCAGAGCTGAAAGTTGTTTTATTTTTTGCTAGTGTAATTACATTTTTGTTTACATCCTTTATATATGATTATGATTATGTTCAAATCAGGGTCAAGCTGACTAGTCCATTCTAACATGAAAGAGGGAAATGCTTTGACAGTTAAAATAGATTTGATCATCAGATTCTGTTTTGATGGTGTTTTCTTATTTAAAAGTAAACTACTGTCATTTAATCTCATTTCATATTGAGAGAAAATCAAATTGCTCTCAGTCCTCTGCCATTAGTGGCACTGAGGGCAATTGGTTGGGGGCACCTCAATGTTTGGGGGCCCTAGGCAGCTGTTTACTGTTGCCTAATGGTAGTGCCGCCTCTGTTTGCAGACAATGTGATTTTTGGGTTGATATGTCATTGTTAATTATGAATGAGCTATACACATTTTCTCGAGTGCCAGAATTCTGTAAATCCATCTGTAATTGAATACATCTAACGTAGAGCTGTTGTGGAACATTTCAGGCAAGCAATGACAAATCCATAGAAACAAGTGACTGACCCCCAACAAAAAAGTTATATTCTTCTTCCAGGTTTTAACACATTTGTACTGTAATAGAGATAAACATTATTGGATGAATAGGTTTTGTTCATAGTATTTAGTAGGGATGTAACAATAACCGAAATATCTGGATATTGTATTGTCAAAAGTCTCACAATAATATCATGGGTCATACAATATATCGAATTACAAGTCTCTCTGCTTAAATTAATAGTTATGGTGCAACGAAAAAAAAAAAAAAAAAACAGAGAGAGAACTACATATACCATGATCCTTTGCTCCGTTTCAGTGCAGATTACAAATACAATACTAATTCTTTAGATTATGACAGAACCAAAGTCTTGTCAAGGCATTTTAAGAAGGAAAAATGATCATATTCACAATTTTGTTAGCCTCCACAAAATATTGCAATAAATATCATACCGTGAGATGTATATCATGAAAATATCATACCGAGAAATGTGGATATCGCTACATCCCGAGTATTTAGAATTACTGGTAGTTTGTGTACCATTTTCAGATTGAAGAATTTGAAGCTAAATCTAAAAATATAAACACATTTTATAATATTCTTCCCAATGTCTGTATATTTTTTTATATTCAGGAGCATGCTTAAACATAGCCAATGATAAAGCGAATAAAACCGCTGTACTTCAAACACTGCAACTTCCAAGCAAGGGGGAAATGGGTTAAATTGGGACTTTTCCAATCCCACTTCACTCGCACTGATAATGAATGCGTCTCCTGACCAAAACCATGACTTTACCACACATTGATACCATCTAATATTTGATTTATGGAGCTGGTCACCCGAGTGCATCTGCCAGGCTAAGAACACATGATACAAGCACAAAACAGCCCGATTTGTTGTGACACTTTAAAAATAACTTTAAAACACCATTCTATCATTAGCCAGACTTGTTGGAGCCAGCCCTTTCTTAATCTTGGCCCTCAGCTGATCCTGTAGTCCATTATTAGTAGGCTGCGTACATATGACTCGCAAAATGTACTACAATTATCCCCGCCCCGAATAGCTTTATACCTTTATTTAGTAAACAGAAGGGAATGACTGAGCAAACTTGTTACACCACTTGGCACATTATCTGTTCAGTATGTTTCCTGCTATTAATGCCAATTAGATTTGCATAATAAGAATTGGCTAGATAATTCTTACCTCCCTTCCTTGTTCCAATTTTACCTGATTCAATTGTTTGTGTTCTGGTGGAAACAAAAGCAGACTGCACGCTCTTCACATGTATTCACAACACACTCACACTGGGGGAAATTCCCAGCAAAATTCCACTCCAGCAGTCCTCGGCGAGTAACATTCCTGCGTTTTCTAACATCTCGGAGCTGAAATGAAAGTCAAAATTTACAATCGGAGGGGTGGGTTTTGAAGATTCAGTGAGTGGAGCCTCGAGCGGGCCATAAATCTTGTGTGATGGAGGATATTGCATGTAAGCCAATCTCCCTGCCTGGATGTCATGGATGTAGTTTGCTATGAGGAAATATGGTTGGAGCGTGAAAGAACAAGCAGAAAGGAAAATACAACAAAAACGGTTTAACAAAAGATAAAGTGAGATCATTGCACGAACAAGTTACTGTATGTAGCCTTGTAGAGGAAGGCCTTGTGTTTTATGCAGATGTAGCTATATACTGTAGATACAATTTAAAATGACTTTCCCTAATACTAATCTTTTCTTTTATAGATTTGTGAGAATTGTTTTATATTTTGCTGGTTTGAAATCTACAGTTTGACTAATACTCTGGGGTAAAAACTCAATTTATTCATTTATAAGAATACAGCTGACTCTATGTCCCCAGAGCTAGTCTCCATGTCCAGAGCTCCCGTCGCTGAGGTTCAATTGCTGCCCAGATCTCCCGGCTTTGGCCCCTTATGGAACCTCTTGCAGGTGGTTGATCCATTCGACACAAGTCACACAAGAGGAGCTTGGAGTAAAACCGCTGCTCCTCCTCGTCGAGAGAAGTCAGCTGAGGTGGCTTGGACATCTGTTCTGGAGGCCCCGGGGAAGACCCATGACACACTGGAGGGACTATGTCTCTCGGCTGGCCTGGGAACGCCTTGGGGTCCCTCCGGAGGAGCTGGAGGGAAGCGTCCGGGTGAAGGAAGTCTGGGAGTCCCTGTTTACACTGCTGCCCCCACGACCTGACCCTGGATAAACATAAGAAAATGGATGGAGAGAATAAAGCTGCATATCCCACATTTAATTATAAGGTTAATTTGATGTAATTACAAATATTTGTGTTAAAGTATCTAGTAGGACCTCAACAAGTCTGCATGTATACAAAGTATTTTATGCATGCTTCTTCTGGTATTATAGAATTTATAGCTCCATTGGGTGTGAATGCTGCACTTAAAGCTACCATCTACTGTTAGAGTGACTGACCCACCCCTGCTTTATTCTCTCTCTTCACCACTACAGGCTTTCTACATTACTGTTGTCTAATGGTGTAGCAGCTTTGGCCTGACAGAAGAAGATAAGAGAAAACAGGTGAGTTGAGGGGGGTAGGGAAGAACAGGTCATACATCTGCCATCTACTGGTGGAAAAAAAAAAATATATAATATATATATATATATATATATATATATATATATATATATATATATATATATATATATATATATATATATATATATATATATATATGTATACACACAGTTATGGATGATACCTTTAAAGCTGCTGCATGTAACTTTTCTGATGGTGGGTCTGTCATTTGTTTGTCTCCATGGAGATGTTACTGTTTTGTCTGGAATGATTCAATGTTGTATTTATTCAATTATGGATATTTTTATTGAGAAAAAAATATCTTGAAAAACATGTAAATAGAAGCAGTGTCGCCTCTACACAGATCTGACCTGTATTTTGGCCTAGTGGTATCACCTGCTTGTCTCCACGGAGATTAAAAACTTTAATAAATCTTTAAGTGTACTGTGATCCAAAGCAAGAAAAATGATCTGATGAAGGCTTTTCGCAGAAACATTAATTAAAAATAAAAAAAAGCTTTTGGTAATCTGAATTTTTTATTTATTTATTTTTAATTGCTGTTCCTTGCATTTGCACCTTCACAACAACTTTGGTATGCATTTTCTGTGATACTGTGGAACATTCTAGAATAGATAAAGCAATAACAAACAGGAGGACAAGCAGGTGGTGTACGTTTCACCAGAAAAGTTATATGGAGCACTTTTACCTATACCCTATACAAAATGATGACATATTTATTTTTATGCAACACTATACACTATATTTCATGTCTACAGCACTTCTTCGTGACTTCTTCTTATCATAAATCAACAGCACATGTACTTGAAATCAGATGGTGTGGTGTTCCAACAGTATTCTCGCTCTTAAAAATCCAACCACCGAACGACAACACACATCTCATATCACTTTTATTTGGGAACGATCTCTCTTTCCAAATTCCCCTTGCATTCCCCTCTATGACTTCACCGCACAGTGCAGCAATCTCACCCTAATCCACACTAACATAAGCAAACAAGATCGATGGGAGTATGTTTTCCATTTTAACGACAAAATGCACATTCAATTAATGCATGTACGGGTCTAAAATAGGGGGAATTTTACAGGCGTTTTATTGGGGCAGTGTGTGAAATGACTCATTGCGAACTTGGATCGAAATTCCAGTTTGAAATTAGCGTGCCACAAGTGTGTCCATCAAACTGCAGTTCTTTTCCAACTTCTGGTATTAAATTGTAATACAATAGTTGGGTTGTTCGGGTTTGGATGTGCTGTTTGGGAGCATCACTTTTATTAATTGTGCAGTGGGTTAACTTGGCCACAGAGTCGTTGGCGCCAGTGCAAAACAAGCAGGGTGTAGCCTATATCCTCCTATCCGAAGACATCTGATTTTGGACAATTCTTGGGTCTGGTAACTACCACAGCAAATAAGGACAGACAGATATTGTACGCTATTGTATTTTAAAGGTCCTATATTACGCAGATTTTACTCTTGTGAGCTTTAAGTCATGTTAGAATAGTTTTGTTTTGTTTCATTCAGACATATTTGAATGACCCTTCATTATATTCCACCTTGCAATGTCTTGTAATCGTAGTTTTCAAGTTAACAGCTACTTTTTACCTTTTGTTCAGTAGAGATTGGCAATTCCAGGCCTGAAATCATACAAATGATTCTAGTGAAGGTGTATGGAGTTTAAAAACACAGTGGAGCACTTCCTATATTGCTACATGACATCACAAGAACAGAGCGTTTTCTGTTTGAGAGAAGAATACAGCCTAAATACACAGTTTGACCGTTAAACGTGTGTGAATGAAACAAAACTCAAAACTCAAGTTCTGTTTCTGATGACGAAACAACATTAGAACATAGATCAGAAAATAGCTTTAAGGTAAAAACTGTGAAATTGGCCTTCTAAAAGAATCCTAAATGCCTTTTTATTGTGTCAAGGGAGCAGTTCAGGTTCAGTAGTGTTGTCATGATACTAAAATTTTAATACTGAGGAACAGACTGGATACTCAATACCAATACCACAATTCCAATACCACAATTATAATAAAAGCACTCTTTCATTAGACCACAGAATGTGATTTTTAACATTAAATTATAATACTTTCTTTTATATTACCATGTGGCCTTACATCTGTGTAACCCCTCAGTGCTCCAGGTAGGTTCCATAGTGGTCCATGGGCATACACTAATCTATATGCTCTTATACTTGTTCTAATACAGCTCAAGGTCATACTAAAGCTATTGTGAATGTGACTTTTTTAGTATATTTGCTCTAATGAGTATCTAGTTTAAATACAAGTTTTAGTATTGATTAGTATTAGTATTTTGGATACTTTTGACAGCCATATGGTTTAAGTTTTTGGAGTCAGAAGCAGATTGCAATAGAATGGACTTGGGTTTGGAGCTTCAGGAGGCCTAGCAGTGGTTTTAAAACTTTTTCCACCAAATACCACCTAAGAAAATATTTGGCCTTCCAAGAACTACCAGGTTTGGGTCTAAACGGGCTAAACCAAGTCAAAACACTACAGCTATACTCATTTTAAACAAGGACAGATGCAAAAAAGGACAAAAAAGTACATTCGAATAACTCAAAATTCTCCAAATATTACAGGAAGGTGGTTGGTTTCAGAACAGAGAATGCACAAGTTAAGGTAAGATGGAAACAAAGCTGTGGTGACTTCTAAGAAATCACACGTCAAACTAGATATATCTGGAGCCACGCATGTTCAATTAGCCAGAGTCGAGAGAAAATGTAACGACAAAAGCAGGTCAGTGGGCCAGTCACAAAAGTCAAACCTGAAACTGCATGAGAGTGAATGTGGTGTGAAGAAATATGAGAATTCACTAAGCTGCGACAGATGTGGTTAAAGCCCCTTTAAAATTCAGAAGTATAATTTAAGGCATGCTGTAAAATAAATTACAAAGGTTTATTTTTATGTGTTTATTTGTATTATTTATTTGTGTGTGTATATATATATATATATATATATATATATATATATATATATATATATATATATATATATATATATATATATATATATATATATAATATTTTTTTTTCATTATTTTATGTTGTGTGCATCATATTTTTGTACTGCTGTTACCACATGCATTTACTGTAACGTATGGGAAATTATGCTCAAATAAATACATTTCTCTATTTTATTATTACTTTGCATGTATTCTTAAAAGTAAATACATAAATAAATAAATATATATAACAAAGGTCTAGTGTATGGGGACATGAAGGGGAGTTCTGCAGTCGTCAAAGTTTCAGGAAACTGTTCCGAGAATATTTGGGGAATCCCTGCAAATGCTATGGGACCAGATCCATACACGTACCACAAATACAGTATAGACATGCAACATGAACTAATAGCTGTTATTATCTGTTATTAAGTCCTTTAAGTCAAGTCATTTTTAAATCTGAAAATCAAGACCACATTTGGTGCAGAATACACTTTGCCATTTACATAAGGAAGTGTTTCACAATCTGTGGTATGTGGGCTGGGCTACTGATCTGGTGGTACTCAGAATCTATTTGTCGGTCTGGTAAATGTTCAATTTTGAGATAATTGTATGCATATTTTTGTTCTCTCTCTTTATTTAAAACTACATTTACTTTAGTTTACTCAATATTATGCAAAATTGCCTCTTGTGAGCTTTAAACCATGTTACCTCCTCAAAAACATACTTGGAACTGTATTTTATTCACACATGTCTGAGTAACCCATTATAAATCTGTCTTCATCTCCAAAGCTCAAACTTCTCTGTTCCACCTTGTGATGTCATGGTAGTTTTTAACTTAACAGATACCTTTTGCCTTTGGTTCAGCAGAGATTGGTAGTTCCAAAGCTAAAATGATAAATGATAAAAGCACACTGGAACACTTCCTGTATTATTACCACATGACATCACAAGGTGGAACAGAGTGTTTTCTGTTTGAGAGAAGAACTCAGTCTAAATGAAGCATGGTTTGTGTGTTAAACGTGTGAATGAAGCAAAACACAACTCCAGGTCTGCAACATTATAACACAGATCAGAAAACCACTTTCTGTATTTTCCGGACTATTGAGTGCACCTGAATATAAACTGCATCAACCAAATTTTAACAAAATTCTAAAACTGTACATATAGGCAGCACCTGAATATAAGCCGCAGGTGTCCACGTCTTCAAGAACGTTTTCAAGTTCGGGACGTCTGCTTTTATCGTTTCTGAAAGCTTTTGTCATCTTTTTGCATTGATTCAGTTCGTCACACTGCCGTCGCAAAATCTCACCATCGACTCATCAATGCTGAGCTCACGTGCAGCAGCTCTGTTTCCTTCTTCCACAGCCACATCAATCGCCGTTAACTTAAAAGCTGCATCATCTGCATTTCTTCGTGTGTTTTCCATGAGGAGGATGTGTGTATGAAGCACAAAATAACTGTTCAAAACACAATCACCGAGCATCTTCCTCGGCGCATCACTCCCATCTCTCCCTGTGCTCTACTGCGCATGTCTCCTGCAGAAAGAGCCGCTGTCCTGTCTGTATCATGTCAGTGTCTTGGAGGATTTCAGCAGATTTCAGACTCTCCCGGGTGCAGGACTAGATCTATCAATCAGGTATAAGTGGATGTCCGGCTACTGAAGTTTGAGATGTTTCTTCTCGTCATTTACACATGCGGGTAACACGTATCCCCCTCACTAATGTTCATTTAGCAGCATAACTTATTTTATCACACTGCGATAAACTATTTGAGTGTGCTGACAATATCACTAGCTAGTGTAGCAGCTTCATGCTAACCCTAGATCCACGTGTGACCCGCACAGACAGCTGCGTTTTCTGCACCTAGACTGTGTGTATCTGCTGTGTTGCCAAACCATAAACCGTATATATGAATAGAAAATGTGCCAAACAAATAGTCCATCCATATATTAGCCACATCGTTTTATTAGCTGCAGGATTCAAAGTGTGAGAATAAAGTAACATCTTATAGTCCGGAATTTACGGGAATATGGTCTCAGTATTGGCTGAAATCTAAATACTATACTTTCTTAGGTGCCATTTAACGTTAAAAGTTTCAATCACTGCATTTCAAAACAGATTCAATGCACTACTGTAAGGTTTGTCACTAATACCAGAGATATTCCTGGCAACACTGGGTAATTCCACCGTAGGACCTTGGGGATACCCTGTCTTCTTCAGCGGTCCATTTCTAACCCTAACTATCACGTTCCCCCTTCACTCACAGCTCATTGTGTGGTGGACAGTCACTTAGCTTGTGGCGTGTGTGTCATTATGTGATGTATAGCAACGATGGTAGTGCCCAGGGTTCGAGCAGATGAAGGGGGTATTTTTTTCACTGGTGCAATAGAAGCCTGCAGCCCCAGGGCCCTCTGGTCTGTCTATCACTGAGTAATGCAAAACCAGGGAATGCACCAGGAGCTAACTGGCTAAGACAGCGCTCAGTCTGTCATCGGTCTGAGCGGTCGTATTTTGGAGAATTTATTAGAATGGTGGTGTGTTTTGGAGTCTCACCTTACATGTGTTTTCAGTTGATTTATTATGAGGTTTTGGGTGACTGTTCCACTGGCTAAATACAGCTTAGCCAAAGGAATCCTGCATTTATTCATGGAGGTGCAGCTTTAGTTAATTCAGCTGGATAAGTGAAATATACCATAAATCTTTTGTTCAAGTTATTTTAAGTTGTTAACACGATCGCATTTAGGGATGGGATGAGACACAAGATTCCCACCAGACACTTAAGACAAAAATTTAAATAAATTGTATTCAAATTTGGCCTCAAAATTTCGTATCTATTTACATTTGAGGTAGTTCAGTTAGGGCTGGGTATCATTCAGAAGTTGCCGATACAATACATACCTCAATACACAGGCCACGATACGATACATATTTCAATACAGTGAGCTTACGATTCGATACGATTCAATACGATATATTTCAATAATTCAATTTGATATGGTTCAATAAAAAATAATGGCTAAATCATGGCTGTGACACTCTTCTTGTGCAAAGTTAATCTAAAACACAAACATTTTAATCATCAAAACAGTGAAAATGTCCAGTGCATCATGTAAACAAGTTTCCTTCTTCTAAACAAGCAACAAAACTGTAGCTGTAACAAAATAATTTAGTAAAATTTACCAAAAAATACTCTTGACGATATATCGATACAGCAGCCCATGATATCGATGTATGTGTATGTATATGTATCATCACATTAAATTATTCAATATTTTTGCACACCCCTAAGTTCAGTTGTGAAGCCAAATTTGAATACATGGACAAAAATGTCACTGGATCATCCACATATGTGCCCAAACTGGTGGCAATTTTATTATTCTATTGTCCCATCCCTAGTCACATTTTTTTTTTTTTTTTTTTTTTTGCGTTGTATCAGCTTTAAAAAATAGGTAACAGTTAATTTATTTTGTCCCAGAGTTGTAGTTTATTGATGGAATTTTCGGCTCTTTTCGGCTTGAATCTTTTGGATCTGTTCATTTGAAAGAGCCATTCAAAAGTCAGGGTCTTTTTCTTTTTATTTAAATGATAGAAACCAATGTGAGAAGTTATTTTATCTACAAATTAACCACAGAGAGAAATGACCAAGACTCAGAAATGGTTTAAAGTTAGAGTGGGAGTGTGAAATTATGTATGATCTAAATAAATCTTTGCACTAGAATAATAATACTAATACTAAAACTAACTGTATTTATGATGTAAGATTATCTTTTGTGCAAACAATTCTCAGTTTTGTTGCCTTCTCTGCTTATGTGCAAATTCTTGTGTTGGTTCAGGGTTAATTGGTGTAAAAATGCATCAAAAACACAAAACACAAAAAGATATATTACACAATTTTTGTATTTACTGTATGGTATAATGTTGGTTCATCATCAAAATACCTGGAGCAGTGTTTTGCTTCATTCACACACAAATCCTGCATATTTAGGCTGACAATCTTTTCCACCTTGTGATGTCAACTGGTAGTACAGGAAGTGCTCCACTGTGTTTTTAAACGCCACACACCTTCACTAGAATCATTTGGATGATTTCAGTCCTGGAATTGCCCATATCTACTGAACTAAAGGTAAAAAGTAGCTGGTAACCTGAAAACTACCAATACATGACATCACAAGGTGGCCATTTTGAACATTTTGAACTTTGGAGATGTAAGCAGACAAATAACACAGGATTACGCAAACATCTGTGAATAAAACAAAACGCAACTCCAGGTATGTTTTTGAGGAAGTAGCAACATTAGAAGATGGCTTAAAGTTCAAAAGAGCCAATTCACATTACTAAAGTGGTTATCTTGCAGGGGTCATTAAGTGGTCCGAATTAAAGTCTTGTATTTCACTTGGAAGCCCCTGTCCATCGCCTAAGTGTGTATACAGCCCCGGGCCCTGCACACTTGTTATGGGGGCCGGGCTGTGGTTTGGAGTTTCCTCTCTGCCCTCTGGCACAGCTCTGCAGACGTGTTGACATCCTGGAGTGCTTACATTACACTGTTGTTGTTGTTTTGCTCACCTTTGCCTTGTGGCTTTGCAGCGCGAGTCACTTCTGCAAAACCCAATGCAAGACTTAGAAATGTGCACAAGTGTAAACAGATGATGACATGCGGCTCTTTGGTTGGTATGTGTTGTTTTAAAACCTGAACATGCTAGATGTTTTTTTTTTTGTAGGATCACAATGCAATGAAAGTAAAGTTTACACAGAATGCAAGCTCTTAACTGTTAACCCATATTACACTATTTTCTTTTCTATGTTACAATGTTATTTACTCATCAAATCATTCCTGGTGTTATGTTTTGTTTCATTCACACATTTTTAAGTTCTTTAAGAGTTAAGAGTCAGAGACTGTTCCACCTTGTGATGTCATGTGGTAATACAGGAAGTGCTCCACAGTTTTTTTTTGTTTTATTTTTTTGTTGTTGTTGTTTTGTTTTGTTTTTTTACTCCATGATTTGGATTATTTCAGACCAACAATTGCCATTCTCCACACAAAATGTGATACTTGAAAACTACCACTTCATGACATCACAAGTTGGAACAGAGTCCTTGGAACTTTGAAGATACAGTCAGACTAATAATAAAGGATTACTCAAACATGTGTGAATGAAACAAAACACAACTCCAGGTATGGTCTTGATGAGGTATCAACATTATAACATGGCTTAAAGCTCACAAGAGTCAATTTTATGTAATATAGGGAATTGAAACATCAATCTTTTGCCTGAAGTAAGTGATGCATTTAAAGCACTCATAGTAAGAATAGATATTTAAAGATATTTTTGAGCAATAAATAACACCTGTAGTTCAATAAACACCATACTGTGGACAATTTAAATCAAAGTATTAACATCTCCATGGAGACCCCCTCCAGATTACACAATGCACTTTTAAGGACACAATGATAGGCCCAATCCCAGTTTCTGAAGTTAGTCAAGAGTTTTTTTCAGGTCGAGGCCTTTTCAGCGTGGTATGGTTGTGGACCATGACATCATGGTTATCAGGCTCATTCATAAATTTGATTATGATCTGAATGATAAATCCTATCAGAAAATGTCACACCACAAATGAAACCAAAAGTGTGTCACTGTTATCTGCTCTCAAGTAAAAGTATAGAAAAACTGAAAGTATTACACTAAACCTAGCATGATCCAATAAACTATAATATAATAGTACTATTATCAATAACACTTTACTACTATTTACTACTACAGTCCATCCATCCAACCACCCATTTTCTTCCACTTTATCCAGGGCTGGGTCACTGGGGCAGTAGTCTGAGCAGGGAGGCCCAGACTGCCTTTGCCACACACATTTCCTCCAGCTCTTTCGGGGCTATCCCAAGGCCAGCCGAGAGACATAGTTCCTCCAGCGTGTCCTGAGTCTTCCCCGGGGCCTTCTCTTGATGGGACATATCTTGAACACCTCTCGAAGGATGCGTCCAGAAGGCATCCAGAACAGATGTCTGAGCCATGTCAGCTGGCTCCTCTCGTTGTGGAGGAGCAGTGGCTCTACTCCGAGTTCCTCCCATGTGACTGAGGTCCTCATCCTGTCTCTAAGTTAGCGCCCAGCCACCCTGCAGAGTAAACACATTTCGACCACTTGTATATGTGATCTTGTTCTTTTGGTCATTATCCAAAGCTCATGACCATAGGTGAGAGTAGGAAAGTAGATTGACCAGTAACTCAAGAGCTTTGCCATTCGCTTGTCTATTACCATTACTACTAATCTTTTTTTTTTTTTTTTTACTTAAGCACATTTACTTGACTAGTCCTATATTTGCATTATGTAACTTCTAAAGTGGAGGATCGGCTACTTGCTTGTCTCCATGGAGATGTTATTTCTTTGCCTCGAATGTTCCACAGTAGGGCATCCCTCGCATTTGTTCAATTACAAGTGTAGCTCAAAAAAATTTTAAAACCTGAATTCTTACCATGTGCAGGCTTGCGTCTCCATAGATCTAACCATATCTGATCATATAGTAATATCTCCATGGAGATAAGCAGAAGGAGGACTGTTCACCAAAAAAGTTACTTTAAGTAAAGTTTTGATTACTCCTAGCAATTTGCTAATGTGGGTCTAAGTGACAAAGGTTTATGCTGACAACAGTTAAGTATTTTTGTGTGTGTGTTTTATCCTTAATACCAGATATTGTCCATTATTTCATGTTCGATTCTCCCAATTACATTAACTTCAAATTATAAATTAAATAGTACATCCTCTCTTTTACTCAGTCACAATTACTCTTACCTGCGTGGTAGTTTTTACTTTCTATTTCTAATTGACTAATATTACCTTGAGGTTTCAGATTTTTTTTTTTTTTTTTTTTTGACTCCTACCCACTATCTGTTACTAGTAGTAGTTCCCCTGTGACTGCCACATATCTCTCACAGTTTAGACCACACACACCCCCAGACACACAGCCCTTACTTCCATTCTCTACCACAGACCTCTGCAGATTTGGTTCATTCAAATCTCGAAAGTGCTTCCAGTCCAGACTTACTCACACTTCATTCACAGTGAGTGTTTTACCAGAAAAAAATTCTTGAAGAGGTTCACATCAGGGACACAGCGCTCACAAGTCAGTTTCACTTCCATCTGATGACCTGATTCAAGAAAGTGATTTAGACTGTAGTTTGTCCCTCTTTTTCTACTTTGACTTTTTATGTGATGAGAAAATATTGACAAGTGAGAAAGTGAGACAAAGACTGCACACTTAATAGCAAACTGCATTTAATGAATGACAACATTTCAATTAGAGGATCTTCATCAGGTCATGGTTCCCTCTGTATGCCACTCCCAAATGATCCAAAAATGTTGTCATTCATTAAATGCAGTTTTGGAATAAGTGTGCTGGCTTTGTCTCACTTTCTAGGTTCTATGTATGTAGTAGCCTGGTACCAGTGATGTGCATATACCTATACCTTTTATTCTAAAATATTACTACTACCATCAAAAAATCTTAGTATTTAACTGTTATGTTGAAATAAATTTCAATTGTCCAGCAAGACAAGCAGACATAAAAGGCCAGAAGGGGTTTAATGTCTTGCCTAATGACAGAAAGTCAGAACACAGTGGTGAAAGTGGGAATTGGATTGGCAACTTCATAGCTCTAAACCTATGACTTCAAATCTTTGACTTCGACTTGGTTAGTATTGTGTAGTTTAGAAATCATAGTGACATTGTTGAACAGTTGGACATATGAAATGATAATTCAATGTAATTCTATAAATAATTTAATATTATCTAAAAGTATAAATCATAGTTCGGAACTTATCTATCTCTCCATGGAGATAGATAAGTTTTATGACATGATGTGGAATATCATAGCCAAAGGAACAACATCTCCACAGAAACCTCCAGACCAAATAAGAGTCAAGTTTGTGGAGATGCAGGCCCACTCAACGTTTTCTATGTTTGTCAGTGCAATAAACACATCCATCATGAAAGACATACTTTTATATTTGTCTACTTTTTTGGTAAAATTAAAAAAAAAAGTTACATATCTGGGGCTTTAAGAGTGTACTATTCCAGTTGATTACCGGTAGATCTAACTTGTAACTTGACCTGATTGTTTTCATGGACATATACAGAAGTTTAAAGCCCGTCAAGTAGGTAGTAAACTCTTCACAAAAAAGTTACAAAGTTGGTCAACTGTGTAACTTTTTTGTGAAGAGTTAAACAATGTATAGTTCAGTTTATTTGTTCAGTATATGCTGGATGGTTACTTGATTCCCACCATGTTCTTATTATTTCACCAGCTGACTCCTACGCCAAAACCAGCTCCAGTTGTAAAACTAAAAACTACCTTCACTCAACATCCAAAACAGATTTTCTTAACTCTTCACTTGACAAAAAGCAGTACTGACATCTGTGTAACGCATAATAATCTTCATGGAGAGTGCTACCAGCGCCTTGTCCCACTCACTCTGGTTAAAGCAAACTGCAAAGTCAATAGACCACAGAACAATCAAAGAGGAGAGCTCAATTTTCCAGCTCACGATAATCACCTCCAGGTCTGAGGGCCGAAGCTGTGGTGTAGGTCAGTTCTGTAGAAGTCATATAGGCTCTGACCACATTACATAAACACATTTACAGACAGTTTCCAGACGCTTATGCCCTTTCTGTAAAATTAGTGACATTATTTCATAGGCAAAATGAAATACCATATGCTTGTTTTTATACATTTAGTCTGTCTGAGAGTTTGTCTGGCTATTTCTTTTTGAAGTCACTTCACATCATTATATTTTGTGTTTCAAATATTTCAACATATTACCAGAAGAAAGTATTACTTGCATATGAGTAACTGACCAGAACTGGGGCAACTCATTTACTGTCTCTGTCCTTATCTGGTTAGCATTTTAGTGGTTCATTTTTCTCAACAAAAAAGTTGATTTAAAAGCATCATTCTAGTTTGTTAAATATGAATTTTATATCTTCATCAGATTATTTGCAAAAATAAACATTGAACAACAATTAAAGCCACTTTGTAATATGTGTTTAAGCTCAGGAAGCTGAAATAGTCTCTCATATTGTTATTAAGTTAGAATACTGTAATAAAACTACTTTTCAGCTTTATAAATATCATTGTTGATTGATTGATCCTCCAGTAAAGGTACTAACCAAGCCTGGCAACAAGATCACAGCGATGGACCCTGGGGGTGGTGGCCACTGCTCCTGATGAGAATGGGTCTAATACAAAGGACAAACTTCTCTATGTGGAATAAAGAGTACTTTCACTATTTCCAGTAACTAACCACAAACTATATTTATCTGCCAAATATACAATAATGAAGGTAAATAAATGCTGGCCTGGTCAGTACTTGGATGGGAGACCACAGTAAATACCGGGTGTTACAATGGGTCTGCAGAAAAATAAAAATAAATTATAAAATATTCGTTTATGAATTAACACACACCAAAGAACTGTATTCAAACATCTCACAGAAAGCATTATATCTATCTTTTCATTGTGGCAGATAAGAGTTCTTAGAAGCTGGCTGCATTTCTCAGAAACTCAGCACGCATGATGCATCCAAAAAACTCTAAATAATCACCACTTTATTGGAACAAAAAATAACATTTTGAACAACATATTCTAAGCAAAATGAGTCACATAAGTTCTAGTTATAGACCCTGGTAAATGTCTTTCCTTTATTGCTACACTTTAAACACTGATTGGAAAACATTAGACAAGAGCTTTGCAAAGTGAAAATGCATTTTGAGTGCACAGTGGAGATCCCCCCGAAGTGAGGCAACTCCTACACAAATGTTTAGATGAACGTGGGTGGGGGTCTTTTCTTGCTTTATGTTAGCAATGAGTGTGTTTTATGAAAGGGTCATGCTAAAGAAGAAAGGAGCAGTAGTGGAGAGCAGGAAAGGGGGAGGAGAGAAGTGTAGGAGGTGATCTTTAGCACTTAGGGTTAAGTCGGGTCTAGCTTTGTAAATTTTGGTTTAGGTTTATTTAGTTTATAAGGTTTGTTTAAAGAGATTTATGTTATAATGTTGTTTCCTCATCACAAACATACCCAGAGTCGTGTTTCGTTTCATTCATACATGTATAACACACAAATCCAGCTTATTTAAGCTGAGTTCTTCTCTCAAAACACACTGTTCCACCTTCACCTGAAACATTTGGATAAATTCAGTCCTGGAATTTCCAGTCACTGCTAAACAAAATATAAAAGGTAGTTGTTAATTTGAAAACTAGACAAACTTTATTGATTTGACCGATAAGGAAAATGATTTATCTAGACAAACTGATAATAAAGGGTTACTCATGTATGAATAAATGAAAACACAAGTCCAGGTATGTTTTTGATTAGGTAATATAAGGTAAAATAGTATTATAACATGGTTTTAAGCTCATAGGAGTAAATTTTGTGTAATATAGGACATTTCTATGGTGCAATATAGGTGACTTTTCTTGTGGTGGTGGTGGTGGTGGTGGAGGGGCTGCTTGTTTCTAGAGATAAAAGATTAATGCTGTCCTGTGGAACATTCTAGGCAATGTAGCAAGATAAGCTATTTAACAGATTTTTGTTGTTGTTGTTGTTACACTAAATATTCAATTGACATATATTTATTTATATATTTATTCATATTATTTCTTAATTTAGGGGTGAATAAAGTTGTATGACATAATAATTATAATCATAGTGAACCCACTGAAAAATGCCTTGAAGTAAATTTAAGTAATAGTAAATTGTCACATTTTTATTTTCACCCAAATTGCTTTTACAATCTGACCCAAATAAATCCAAACTGTAGTATCCACTTTGAAAGAAAATGAAGGTGGATGTTTACAGAGGAGGGATTCTGAAGAATTTCAGTTGAGCAATACTGTGTTTTCTATCATTGCTTTATAAGTCAGTGTTGATAAAACTCATCATCTGTTGGGTAATTTAGTCAGAATTGACAGTGTGTGCATATCAAGTGTGTGTTGTATGTATTACTATTGGCATACACCTCTTTGTGTGGGATTGATGTGGGTGGTGTCTATTTTAATGTGAAAAAAAGTTCATGTGTACTCACTGGATTTTTAAGAAGTATTACTCAGCCAAGAGTGCTGTTTAAGAAAACTATATTTAGTAACTGTGGTCAAATTTCACAACATCAGGTGGGGTATGTTATAATTATTTCTGATAAAAGATAATTGCTGATACTAATACAATATATGCACAATGCATACAATGTGCATATTAACAACAGGTTTAGGCATGGTGTAATAAGGAATAAATGTGCATATTGTATCAAGTATTCCTATATCCTGCATAAACATTCAATGAAGAACAAATAACCAAACATAGGCTCTAAACACAAATCTATCTATCTATCTATATATCCATATCTATATCTATATCATAAATGTGTTCCTCACTTTCCACAGTGGTTGGTCTCTCTCACCCTCATCCAGCTCGGGTCCTCTGCGCAGTATCTTTGCTGTTTCTGGACTGAGATGTCTGATGTTTTTCCTCCTCCAGTTTGGGGGCTACAGTCCCGAGTGCTCCGATCACCACGGGCTCCACTGATGCCTTCACCTTCCAGACCTCCAGGTTCTATTGCTTATCCACCACCACTATGTCTGGTTGGTTCTCCATCACCATTCTGTTAGTCTGTATCTGGAAGTCCCACAGGATCTTGGCTCGGTCATTCTCCTTTGGAAGTGTTTCCCACCTTGACCTTGGGGTCTCCAGCCTGTATTTTGCACAGATGTTACTGTACACCATGCATGTATGCTTTACCAGCTGCAGCATCTTACACCCTGCAGATATATATATATATATATATATATATATATATATATATATATATATATATATATATATATATATATATATATATATATATATGTGTGTGTGTGTGTGTGTGTGTGTGTGTGTGTGTGTGTAGTTCTGGCCACTACCTCATGTGATTTACTGTCATAGTTTTGCATCATTATCTTATCATTTGCCTAGTGTTTGGATGGGACTTTTTATCCCTGTATATTTACAAGAATAATGATATAGGCCTAAGCCATTCCTTGTTGTACAATGGGCAAATTTTAATTGCGCTCAGGCACGACACCAGATGAGTCATTATGGTCATTATATAATGAGGAAACAGTAAGCTTTATCATTTACCTGCACAGGGAAAACCCACAAGACAGATTTACTGTTTTAATCTGGAACAAGGAAAAGGGAACTGAAAAGGCTGTGTCATGTTTAAATAAGAAAATTGTAAGTTATACAAAAGAAAATTTCCATCTTGTGTTGAAGTGTATGTATGGAGACGCTGGCTCCAGTTGACTTGAAAACATTGCCCCTTTCTTAGGGACTGATCTCTGCTGGTGCCAGTCAAGACTAAACACGGGGGAGTGAGCTTTTCAGATTCATGCAGCTAAAACCTGGAACAGTGTTCCTGAAGATGTGAGACAGGCCTCTACTTTGACTGTTTAAATCCAGACTGAAAACAATTCTGTTTAGCTGCATATGACTGAAAGGTTTTCATTTTTCCTTCCACAGTCCTCTCTCTAATTTAATGTCTCTCTTTTTAATTTTATGATGATTATTTATGTTTTCATTTGTTTGTATTGTGATTGTGATTTGCATTTCTTATTCTGTAAAGCACTTTGAATTACTTTGTGTATGAATTGTGCTATACAAATAAAACTTGCCTTGCCTTGCCTTTCTGTAACTGTTGCTGTCAGACTCCTCATTTTGGTCTTAAAATGTAAAATGTAAACAGGTGTTTTTCTTTCCTATTTTGTTTGAATCCTTATTCCTAACATAGAGTCTACAGTGGCCTATAATGGTCAGCTACATGAAATGCTACAGGCTTTTAGCACTGTTCAAACATCAACTCTTTACTTTAAAGCTTACCAATTCAACATACTATACTGCGCATTATTTGATGTATGAATGAAAGAAACAATGAAATATGTTGTGTTGAAAACATAGTTAGAAATGACCCGTGAAAGGTAAAACATCACCATGGAAACTAACCTCTCGCACCGGATGTAGTTTAGTGTTGTCAGATTAGCTTCCGGGTGGAAATATTGTCCATGAAGTAAATTCATCTGCTGCAAATCCTTTTGGACGAACTTTTGCCACACTGAACTTTTTACAATGTCCAGAGGCTCCAGCGCAGGGTTTGATCGACACATTACCATCTTCTCCCCCGAAGGAAGACTCTATCAAGTTGGTTAGTATTGACGTTTGCTCAGACAAAAGCCGGCTCGCTCAGTTTTGCTAACGAGCTAAATGCTCTGTCATGGTTGGGGTAGCCTGGCTTCTAGCGCCGTGACAAATAATATCCTTCAGAAGTGAAAGTAAAAGTGGAGAAAGAATAAAAGTCGTCTTTATTTCTTATTGGTTTTTAATCGCTAAATGTAGCTAAAGTTATTGTTTAGCTCTAGATTGTTATGTTACGGCTAGCTGTTAGCTCATTAGCATTGTTAGCATGACAACCAAGCTGATTCATTGCACAAACTGTACTGTGTGATACTACAAGCAGGATTTCATTAAAGTTTTTTGTGCAATTAAATATAATTGAATGTAGATTTTAGTGATATATATTCCTCCGCACAAAGACATTTTTATGCTGTAGACATTTCTTGTTATCTAACGGTATCTGGACTTATGGAAAAAGAGGCTCCAAGTGTGAACTCTACTGACTATTTGTTAAGTGCCTATAAATTGTAATAGAAAAGTCAACATAAATTAGTTATTAAGGTGTTCAACATAATTTTTGATCTAAAATTGTGCACTAAAGATGTAAAACCAAAATGTAAAAGGAAGAAAATATCTGAAATATCTGCACTGATGAATAATTGAATTTAAACAGAGCTTCATATACCATGTATCCAGTCTTCATCAAATATTCATGAGAATTTGGAAGCAAAACAAATGCATTGAAATTATCATTGGCTTTTCACTGTTTGGCTAATGCCATAACAATGGTTGAACTAAGTAAATCCTATTTCCTCTCCATTCCTCTGCAGAATATGCTTTCAAGGCCATAAACCAGGGAGGACTCACGTCAGTAGCGGTCCGGGGGAAGGATTGTGCAGTCGTCGTAACACAGAAAAAAGTACCGGTGAGTACAGTGGAGCTTTTGTTCATGTTACACCACAGGGCTTAGACTTGTCGATTTAGGCTGCCATGAAAATAAAAAAGACCTACACTTGTCCACAAAAAAAAAAATATATATATATATATATATATATATATATATGTGTGTATATTTATGTGTATATATATATGTGTGTATATATGTGTGTGTATGTATATGTGTATATGTGTGTGTGTGTGTGTGTATGTGTATGTATATATATATATATATATATATATATATATATATATATATATATATATAATTATAAAAAAACAGCAACTGAAAAATCTATGAAGGCTCCTTTTGTAAACCTCTTGTATTCTGTTTGCAGGACAAGCTTTTGGATGCCTCTACAGTCACTCATCTTTTCAGAATAACAGATAATATTGGATGTGTAATGTCTGGAATGACAGGTAAATATTGTTTTCTATTAAAACACTATTAAAACGAAATAATAAGAAGTGATTTAGTAAATTTCCTGGCACATCAAAGTGTGTTCGTAATGCATTGCCATGTTTGTTTGATAGTTTGCCCAAGACACTATTAGTTGTGTTATATTCTACATTTAAAGATTCACAGTTCCCAACAGCAGTGTGCTGCTTTTACAGTGAAAGGTTTGTTTGTTATGTTTTTCTTCAGCCGACAGCCGTTCTCAAGTGCAGCGAGCTCGGTATGAAGCAGCTAATTGGCAGTACAAGTACGGCTATGAGATCCCTGTGGACATGCTGTGCAAGAGAATCGCTGACATCTCCCAAGTTTACACGCAGAACGCTGAGATGAGGCCACTGGGCTGTTGTATGTATACTATATTCTGTCTACTGACTTGACTTTTTTTTTTTTGTTTCTTTACCTTTTTTAATAAGTAGTAGTAAGCGTGTAAGTGTTTGGCTTTTTTTAACCTTCTATTTTGTGTATAGATAAAATTTAAATGCTAATCAAATTAAATTAGCTACTTGTACTGTGACTAATTGACATCTTTTTGCTTTCTGGTTAACTCCAGTTTAACTCGCGGTTGTCTCCGCCTCGTGTGTGTGCAGGTATGATCGTGATCGGCATAGACGAGGAGTTTGGTCCGCAGGTGTACAAGTGTGACCCAGCAGGATACTACTGCGGTTTCAAGGCCACGGCGGCTGGAGTGAAGCAAACGGAAGCGACGAGTTTTCTGGAAAAGAAAGTCAAAAAGAAACTCGACTGGACTTTTGAACAAACTGTGGAGGTATGATTCTGAGTCCAACTTTGTTTCGGTATCGAAGGTGAAATGGGGCTCTGTTGAAATGAGACTAAACGCACAGGAAATTTAACATTGCTCTTCTTTTTAGACGGCCATTTCTTGTCTGTCGACTGTTCTTTCTATTGACTTCAAGCCCTCTGAGCTGGAAGTGGGAGTTGTCACTACACAGGATCCAAAATTCAGGTAAACTGGTTAAATTCACATTTGTTACTCTTCAATTCCAAACAAATGCTAGTCATATTCCACTGTGTATTACATAGTAATCTGTAAGTAGACAAATTCCCAAAATACCAAATACATTAGAAAACATACTGCAGACTATGAAGTCTACATTTCAGTTAAAAGATTATTTTTAAGAGTTTGAAAACAGGTTGTGGCTTCGCCTGTCTGCACTGTCCACTTTTGGACTTCGGCTGAAGCAGGTTTGACAGATGTTGTGGGGAGAGGCCATGGAGGATTTTAAAAGCAAACAAGAAAATTTTTAAAAATCAATTCAATAGAGAGCCAGTGCCATTCTTTTAAAATGGGTGTGCCGTGTTCTCATTATCCCCTTTTAAAATTTTTGCCAAAGGAATTCATAGGCCAGAAGTATTTAGCAATGGTTATCATTTACAATTACTTGCAATGCTCACAATGCTGGCCAAAACTACACATAACAATAATTCCAACCTCAATACTTACTTAAAGCAGACTGATTATGCAAAATCATCCTTTCAGTGCATTTGACCATGTTATAGGTGTTTCCGCTTCTCACTTACCCTTTTAGAGTTGTATTTGGAGAGATTCAGGCATGTTTGAGCAATCGCTTATTTTAAAGACATCATATTGCTGCTCAATCCCTGTTTTCACTGTCACAGGCATGTACCCACTGCTCTGTAGTTACTTTGTTCTCCATTGTATTTGTCAATGAGGCATGTAGG
This sequence comes from Boleophthalmus pectinirostris, assembly GCF_026225935.1. Lineage (NCBI taxonomy): Eukaryota > Metazoa > Chordata > Actinopteri > Gobiiformes > Gobiidae > Boleophthalmus > Boleophthalmus pectinirostris. The sequence goes on along the minus strand of NW_026571036.1, from coordinate 34,634,038 downwards.
ATTCACCAGCATTGCGTAGTCATTTTGGTAAGAAAGAAAGTATGATCTGCAGCTTTCCATCGGCGCTTTCAACTCTTATTGTGATGGCATTTACAGCAATGTAATCTCCCATTGGGCACCACAGTTTTCTAATGTGGAAGTCAATGGACTTGTTTATTTTATTAAGACATTTTAGATTAATATTGCAATTTAATTTAAATGTGCAAATCTAATCCACAATGACCCACAAGTGTCACAAATTATAACTATACAGCAGACTCCAGCTGTTTTAAAAGCAGTGAGTAGAATTGTTTAAGGTTCAATACAATCACATGTTTTTGCAAATGGAACCTCCTCCACAGTTTGAGAACCTCCGCAGCACACATGCACAAACCTCCGCATGACCCCATAAGGTGCTGCTCTGCTGATCACCAAAAAAGAATGAACTCCTCTCTACCATCACCAAATCAGCTCTTTTAATTCACTTTGTTGTTACCTCTTTTCTGCAGGATTCTGGCAGAGGCTGAAGTGGACACCCACCTCATGTCCCTGGCAGAGCGGGACTGAGCACAAGAACGTTGGACTAAAACTAGAGCATGATGGGACATCCCGAGGTGGAGACCTGCGTTATCTTTGTTTTGCTGTACATTTATCCCACTGTTTCATTCAAAAAAATAAAAAGTGTTTTGGAGTAAAATACAACTTGCTGAAAATTTTGTGTGTTTTATGAAATGGTGGTCATTGTCGTCACATAAGGCTAGTATTGGTTTGATCATTCAGATTTAGAAACAGTGGGGCTGTGGGAACAGGAGCGCTGCAGAGTTGTAGACTTCCTGTTGTGGTTTGATGCACTCAAATCTCACACCTGCGGTGTGGCAGACTGGTGCTTTTATAACACGCGTCATACTCGCCAGGCTTGACCTGCTTTTTATCAGATCTTCTCATTTCTGCCAATCTGTCAAATTTAGGTGAATAGGAGATCTACTTTCTGTGTACATTTCTTACAATATACTGTAATGGAGAGTGCAGTATAAAAAGAAAAAAAAAAGTCCCAAAAATATGCTTTGTTTACTGCTCAAGATTTATTTATGGCTGTAATAATGATTAATAATGCTAATAATAACATTGTTTATGCTTTATAGTTGCACAATATGTTGATTAAGTATTGTGCAATCATACAGAGTTATATCAGATCTAATAATAAATTGCATGTACTATTTGTATTTTACATATGGAGTGCATTCCAGCTGGAAAATGACAACTATGATGTGCTTAAATTATACAAAGAGTTCAGCATGTGACAATGCTGACAATACTGACCTCATCTGTGCTGAAAATTGGTCATCAGCTCGTTTCCCCTTACTCAAGACTATGTATTGTCCAGTGTCCTTCCCATTTAATTGTAGGCTGACCAAGCATTATGAACTCTGGAAATTACCTGCATCACCTGTTTAACAATCACAGCTGACTAAAGTGCAGGTGACTGCTTCAAATTCCCCTGGATTTGTTCCTGTTAATGATTAAGCAGAAATGACAAGCAGGCTCCATTAAAACAATATACAACTTTTAAAGCCCACATACCGTACTTTGCCATAGGAAAGTACATTTGTGACCCTTTGTAAAGAAACTCAAATTTAAATAAATACATTTTAATTTTTTTTTGTTTTTATTACAATGGTGACTAACTTAACCACAATGCCCACTACAATCCTGGTGTGTACATTTTATCTATTCTGCGGTAAATCTCATGCTTATTTAATAATAACAGCCTGTAGGAGGGACTGGGTGGTCAAGCAAGTAAGTCTGGCCACACTCCTACTTGTTTTGTCCTAATTTGAGCACAGTTTAATTGTAATGTAGGTTCAGTTTGGTCCTGGTTTAGTCCTGTTTTAGCTCTGTTCTAGTCCAAGTTTTGTCCCAGTATAATCTTTATTTACCACTAGAATTTGCTCACCAATTATCACAAAATATTAGTGATTTTCATCTTTAATTCTACAACCTGGCAACAAAGCAACCCAGCACTTAACAATGCCTGACATAAGTGACAGATAGCGTTGTGGAAACCAACTGTAGTCTTTTTTTAAAGTTAACACCCACTCAAATCTACACTACCTTCCAGTCTACTTCTCCAAAATATATTTTTGTGAACTATGCACTATCTATGACACTTTATCTCTCTCTACCTCCGTTCACAAAACACTAACGTATCCCTTTCACTATCATGTGACCAGAAAACTTCCCATACTCTGGCAATTTCCCGGAAACAGTGACTTGGCACTTATGTTTTTGTAACCTTTCAGAATTCCCATCTTGGTATAAAGCACAATTTCCTACTGTCACTGTAGCTTACATGGAATTTTCAGTACATTTTGTTCCTCTTGTAGCGCACAGGGACTTTCAATGGTGTGACTCACATACCCACTGACCTCGCCCAGACAATAGGAAATCCCAGGCTGGTTCAGGGTGACAATTTTTATGAATTTTGTGGTGACTATAGTGTTTGTCATCATTTTTGCAAGCTAGGAGTGAACAGTACTTTTTACTGTTAAGTCATCACTCATTCAAGATCATGAGACCAAATTTTCATATCAAGACTTTTTTCTTTTATTCTCTCATAATAGTGTTTAAATTCACAGTAGATATTTACAAATACAAAAATAGTATCTCTGTATTTACACTATATAACAGCTCTTATATACAGGATATATATATAGTTTATGCATTTTACATGAGGGACTTTCAGAGTTCATGATCTTGCTTCTTTTGCAATTCAGTCTCCACTCTTGTATTCGGACCAGCTCGGCATCGCCTTCACATCTTCATGGTTCGGTCCGGCCAGCACTTCTGGACGTCCTGGCAGCCAGTTTGTTGGCCCTGAATGGACAGCCCCGATATAGCAGCTTCACATGTATCACCATTTTTTGTTGTTGTTTCTTTATTGGCCAAACTTTATGTCATCGTACAACTGCAAAAAAAAAAAAAAAAGCACATACAAACTGTTACGACCAATGCATTTTCAACACAGTACTTCTTGCCAATTGGCTAGTAGTTTGGATAACAACTATATTTTCCAATACTGACCTCATCATCTGACAAGTCCAAATCCTCCATTTCGCTTTCGTCTGATTCGCTCATGGGCAGTGGCCTCAGCTCCAGTGCAGTTTTGTGATACAATTGCTGCCGGATTTCTTCGTTTTGGCGACCATATGTGAGGTGATATGGTGTGAACCCTCCGTAGTTTAGGCTATTGACGTCTGCACCCAGATCTACCAAACACTGGACCAACGCCAGATTCTGGAAGTCTACCGCCAAGTGGAGTGCCGTTCTTCCACTGCACTGCTCCTATGGAAATGACAAAACACATAACATTAGATTAATTTGAAAAGATTATTTGGAATTACTTTGTGCAGGCTGTTTGTGAATGTATACTCAATTTACCTGTGCATTTATATCTGCGCCCAGTTTCACAAGGTTCTCCACAAGTGAAATGTACCCATTTATTGATGCAAGGTGAAGGCAGTTGTGTCCTATAGAGGGAAAAACAAAAACAAAAAAAAGACAGACCATAAGTCCATATTCAAAGTGCATTGTTGCTTTTGCATGCAGTGTATTCTTTGTACTTGTGTCCATGCTTACCACTGTAGTTGGGGAAGGACATGAGCGCTGTGAGGTGGCTGTGGCAGTTCTGTGTGATGACGCTGAAGCTGGCCAGGGAGCCCTTCTTGCAGGTGATGTGGAGGGCTGTGTTTCCGCTGTTGTCAGCTAACCTGGGGTCTGCTCCGGCCTTCAGCAATCTCTCCACAAGCTGAGGCTGGTCTGTGATCACCGCCAAGTGCAGTGCAGTCTGGATAAAGAGGGGAGCCAAGGGTTAGATCTGTTTGTGAATTTATATCAAAAGACTTCATTTTGGTCTTTTCTGTTGAGTTGCTTACCTGTCCCTGGTGGTTCTGTGCATTGAGGAAGGGGTGACTGTGGGACAGCTTGATCATCTGCAGGACATGTTCAATTGCTTCATGAATGATGGCCAAATGTAGAAGCCTGTTGGTGGTAGGGGAGAGAGAGAGAGAGAGAGAGAGGTGAGTTAAAATAGTACTTGAAAAGAAAAAAAAAACTACCCACTACCCACAGAGGAAGTGGTTCCAGCTATATAAGAAAGAACAAAGCCAGCGCAGCACAGCGTTTCGCAAGACTGGAGTTTTGTAGGGTTATTTCCACCAGTTGTGGCTTGACACATCTGATGCTTTATCAGTTACTGGCAGGGCGCCAGGGACTTTCCTAAACGCGCACAGCGGACTTTAGCCCCGCCCCAACTACACTCTCAGCCAAAATACACACGCAAGCTTGAATAAGCACTGCTCTGCACACACATACTTGAAATTTCTCGTTTTATTGCAAACTTTTTTTTCAATCATGTGTGCGCATCTGCAGGTTTGTTTACTTTTGCATCGGGGCTTTTATGCGCAAAGTTACTATGGGTAACAACCAAAAGCAGCACATTTAAATTCATTTAACAAAAATATTTAGAATAATGCACTTACGTATCACCGTCGTCCGTGATCACATCTCTCCAGGGCTCGTATTCCGGCGTAAACTCCGCATGTTCAGTCATCTTCAGCTCCTCCAAGTCTTTAACTATGTCTTCGTCTCTCAACGAATCCACGCCGCTGTCCAAGCGCTCCTCGTGGCAGGGCAGCATTTTCCCAGCCTGCTTGCCCTCCATGTTGTCCAAATTATATTCCATTCGAGTGTGGTGTGATACTCGGTGCACGTCCATGTTGACTGTTGTGTGACTGTAGAACAGCTCTGCGTCTGTCCAATGTTCAAGGCAGAATGAGCAGCGGAGGGAGGTGCGCTGGGTTAAAAACAGCAGCGGTGGGCGGGGTCAGCTCCTGGGGATTTCCATTGAGGGGAATTAATGCCGGGCTTTTGTGAGAAAAAATCCCCAAAATATACTCAGAATAAGAACTTGTAGTTTCCTATTAGACACCTCTGTTCACCTGTTATGTAGGCTGCAATACAAATCACTGTTTATTCTAATGAATGGGCTGCAGGAGCATGAATGAAAGAGGGCAGACAGCCCCTGACAGGCTGCCCTAGAATTCCCTTCTGCTGGGGAAATTATTTCATTCAAGAATCAAACAGTCACATTTAGGACTTTATTTTTATGTTTTAACCAAGCTATCCCAGTTATGATGGACAAGTTTGTTCAGTGGTTAGCTATGTATGAATGTATGCAATGATTGCTACACTTGTGGTTGTGATATAAACCTGTTGGATATACCTGTGACTGTGCCCAGTAACAGTGCCATAAACATATTCATATCCTTGTAACATGTAAAACTCACATTGTTATGACTTGTGCAGCCAGTTTTGCATAATGGCACTATTCCTGGATAAATGTCTACTTTAGGCTTCTGTGGGAGCAGATTTGCATGTGTATTGTATAACTGTAGACACACTTTCTTCTATTAGATGTGCAACAGTGCAAATCTGCAAAAGGACAAATGACAAAACCTTTTCCTATATTCAGGGAGCATCTGAATTTTTATTTCAATATATGATCAATATTCTAAACAATATACAATTGTGCATATTTCTAAGAGTCATACTGAAACTTAAGATACCCAATTGTTGAAAGTAACCATGGAAGCAATTAACATGCCATCCCTTTAAGCTAAGCTTTGGAGCCCCAAATTTGGGTTAGTTAACTTTGTTTAATTAACATATTTTGTTATCTCCTGAATTGCAGCACCGTACTTTACTCGAACAGGATTTTAAAATGATTTGTATTATATTATTATATTTTATTCTCTTACTATAAATGGTATGGGTCATGCCATGTTTCTGACAGAACAAGTTTCCTCTTGGAGACTCCCTTATGACAACAACACTGTGTATCCCCAGTTATCTTTTTTAGTGATTGCCGAGCATTGCTATGTGTACAATCAACATTCTGGGCAACATACCTTCAATGTGGAAAACACTGTAGAAGTTGGAACATATTTAGAAATTTGCATAATGTCCTTTATTTCCTAAAAAAATCCTTTTCTATGCCAAGATACTGAGAATTCTTGAGGGCATTCCTTCCTCCTCCTAGTGCGTGATATTCACCTGTCCTGTACTTTCTTGACATTCTGAGAGAAAATTCCCAGGTTTACCTTGTTTGTTTACACTGGAGAGCAACAGTAACCAAGCTCAGTGCAGCATTCAGCACTCTATGGGACGATACTTGTACCTCACGCATACGCAGAGTAGCTTGTGATGTCACTGGGAGCGGTATTTGCGTCTGTGCGCCACTGTCGTCACTCAGACATGTCCTGCTTCCTGCACATTGACAATTCTCTGCATAGTTTTAACACGGACATTGTGTTCAAAGGGTTATCTTGGATTGCCTGCATTGCCAACAAGTAGATAAGCACTTTATCACTTTATTTTGGCCCACTATAAGACATACTGGGACTTCCATTTCGCTTTACTCATGTCACCACTTGCAGTGTGTTTCCTGGCTGTTGCTATGGCGACTTAAGTTCTCTGCTTGTGCACTTCATGTTGGTTCAGTTCCACCTAACTGAGTCACTATGGGAGTAACTTGGTAATGTTAACACTAATATTAGAGAATCCCCAGACTAATGCAAGCATTAACTTCCAATTTAGACTTACATAAGACTGATATGTAGCACTTATAGTGCATGTGCAAAAACATATTTATCTTTGCATAAACTTGTCAACACACAGACATATTTGTATCCTAGAAAATCTGTTGCAGCTGCAGAGGCAATAGTTCAAGGGCTGTGTAATGTTATTCTAGTAGTGCACCTGCAACAAGCAATAAGCCATTATAATCATAAGTATAAAAAAATAAATAAAAGCTGCTTTATGTAATTTCACTACAAAATGAAAGATATGTTTTAAAGGTGCACTGTGTAACTTTTTTGGTGGGGTTCCACAACCTGTTTGTTTCCATGGAGATGTTAATGATTTGGTTCTCCACAGTATGGCATTAAACTAATCTGTCTTGCATTTACTCAGTTACAGGTGTTATTTATTCTTCAAAAATATATTTAAAGAAAAAAAAAAAACTTATTGTGTGTGCAGTCGCCTCTCCTCAAATCTAACCTGCAGCTTGCAAGTCTCCATGGAGGTTCATATATTTATGGCCATACTGTGGAACATTAGGCACATCTCCATGGAGACAAGCAGGTGACAAGTTACACAGTGTATCTTTAAGAGTAATTTAATGTAGCAGACAGGGGGCTTACTGATGATTAGAACCAGAGACCAGAGATGTTACAGGTGTTAATTAACACCTGTAACATTAACATTAAAATACACTATGTTAATAGAGAAACTAATCAGGTCTTTTGTGCACTGCATTTTCTCCACCAAATGTGTGAATCTGTTGCTCAGTTTCTCTACTCTCTCCACATTTCACTTCAGCTGTTCTTATCAACAAAACCTTCAGGACAGAAAATGTACAATAAATATATACAGAAGTGTGTTACCCAAGAACACAATAGCTGTATATACAAGAGCAATTGCTGCCCCACTGTGGCACCTGGTATCCACAGCAGTCCCCCATCCAAGAACTAACCAGGTCCAAACCTGCCCAGTTTCTGAGATTAGACAAGATCAAACATTGTCCAGGTGGCAGGGATCTTTATATTTGTACAGTGGGGAGATGATGGTCTATGTAAAACTAATCCAATAAAATGACTTTATAGGGCTTATTGCAATGATTCTTTTCCAGAATTTGTGAAATAATATATATAATATATCAAAGAGTAGTAAGAACTGTCAGTGGGGACAGGTGCAAATAGAAAATGCAGGACAGTGCAGGATTACTCAAACATAAATTAATCGGTCTAAATATAACTCTGAGATGTGATTAAGGAAAAGCATATTAACATGATTAAAAGCTCTTACATTTTGATTTAGGGACTTTTTTATGTTATTTGTCAGTACGTTTTATTAATTTGAAAGGAAGTACCCATGAAGCCACCATTATATTGTAATTATCTAATTATGTTATGTAAAAATACATTTCATGAGATAGACTGATAGAATCTATGGCCTTATCAGTGTTTAGTTATATAACACATGTCTCTTCTGCTCTGGCAATTTCCAAAAATGTGTTTGCTTCTGTCCATCATTCATAACTCTCTGTCCCATTCAAACAGGAAACTCTTGTTTATATCAGAACAATGACAGTGCACTCCATATGTTTCTGGTAGTGACACAGCATTACGCCCACTCCTCTCTCTCATTGACAACGTAGTTTCTTGTTTAGGTATTTATGCACAGATCCTGGATTAAATAATAATGACATAGCTGGGTTTAGTGAGTCAGGCTTAAATTACTCAGGGACACCATGGGCCATGCATAATGAAAGGAATGCAGAGTTATGGTATTGTTAACATCCCCAGTATGTCACTGGGTGCAAGTTGAAGGCCAAAGGAATGAATGACTTTTACTCTATATGGCCTGTTTCCAGTCTTACTCACTGGAAGAAATCATTATTAAAATTATTATGTGTCATGGTATCACCCGGGTTGGTGGTCCTGTTAGTCAAGGTTTAGTTCTGGTTCTTTAGAACTAGATTAGTCCTAATTTAGATGCTTGGGTGAGACTGAACGCATCCTAAAACTGGTTTGTGACTTGAGATGTAGGAGCAGATCTGGGGTTCTCAAGAAAAGTTGTTTTTAGAATGGTATTTGAACAATGTGACCTTAGGTAATATCTGTTTAATTGATCTTCAGTCAGTGTATCTATATACAATGAATTTGTATTTTCAGTATTTCCACCAACCTGATCGGGACTACACAGTTTCCTATGACTTTTATCTTGGTTAATCTATTCTTGTGGACTGCCCCTGTACCAAAAAAAGCAAAAAACAAAAAAAAAAAAAAAACATGCCATACCAATAATGAAGAAGGTCAAAAGGTTCCTCCCATGAGCCCAAAGCATGTGCATTTTTATCATATTTATTACTATTATGTTCTTCTGGTTAGCCCATTGATGATCTTAAAAAGGGGTTGTGCACCTTGGGACCTGTCCCACATTATCTATTAACAAAGGTTGTGTAGCTACTGTATTTGAACGGACATGGCGATCCTTAATCTTGAGTCCACATGACTGTTCTTGGAGGCCCTTGTTACATCGGATCTCATCTGGATCAGTGAATGAATAAGCATATCCTAATTCAGTGTTTTGGAATGGTTCTCATTTTTTTCACACAGTATAGCCCTACCACCTAAAAAGTTAATGGCTTTCTGAGTACCACAAGATTTAAACCCAGATATTATCAAGTCTAAATTAGAGCTAAACCAGGTCTAAAATAGCAGTAAATCATTTAATAAGATAGTACATAAGGTAAATGACAAAAAAAAAAAAAAAAGATTTGTCTCAAAAAATACACAAACTGCAAAAGGCTTTGTGTAGTACCACAGTGAGCCAGAGGGTATTTGGGTACTCCACTGTCATTACTCACTGCTCCTAGTGTAATTCCCCATAAAAACACCAATGATGTATGAGTACAAATACCATGGAAAAATGTGCCTAAAAGGAGTGATGGGAAGAATACTCTGAAAATGTATGCAGTTACATAAAACTGAATACCCAAATTAAAATATATTTTGCAACATATTCTCAGTCATGGTCCAATCAGAGTACTTTATTCTGAATACTTGGAATACTTTCACATCAAGCTGAGTAAAGACCCATGATAGTATTAAAAGCAGCTTTATACTTGTTTTTTTATGCTTTTCCTATCACTAACTGGAGAACAAATGAGTATTGCCATGTATTCCTTTGATTTTAGAAAAGTAACCTTATTCTGAATATCACCAAATGAAGAAGTAACTGTGCTGGAATACAGTTATTGAAAATGAATATTCTGAATATGTATTTTTGGTACATGTGTTCATTTACTTCCCGACACTGCCAGGGAAATAAACATCCCTTTTTGTTGATTCTTTTACAATGTTTAGATTTACTTTGGTGAACTCAATTTACACCGATCACATTATGAAACTGGCATCCTGCATGACTCAATACAATGGTTAACACTAGTTTTGAAAATCTAACATTTTGAAACTTTCGATTTGAGCCTTTAAAAATGTGTGTAATTCTCCCCTTTCACGGTTTCAGCCCTAATTTACACATGCAGATCTGTTCGGGGAATAGTGGGTGAGGAGCAGGTAACACCTCGGCTTTGACTGGGTGTCTTCATTCTCACGGGTAGACTGTCATACACCTCGTACACACACAAAGGATTATATTGTGATCTGTTCCTCTGCCGAATAGTCCCACGGGCACAATGTTCCAATGTGTACATGAGGTTTTAACATTTTGTAAAGACGCTATTATGTCAAGTCTGTTGTTGTTTTTGAGGGTGTTGTGGTATTAAACAGAAAGCATAGTACAACAGATCAAAATAGCCACAATAAATAAGTGAAAGTCATCAAAGGAAGAACCTTAAGACCTTTAAGGGATAGCTGAACGTGCATTATGTAAATTTTGTGGTGGAAGGTTTGTCACCTCTTTGTCTCCATGGAGATGTTGTAGCTTTGTCTTGAATGTCTCACAGAATGGTTTTAAATCAGACCTATAATACAAAATTGACTTCCCAGGGCTTGTAATTGTTTTCCCTTCTCATTTACTCTCTGTGAGTTATATTTGGAGTGATGTGTGCATGTTTGAGCAGTCTTTAATCACTTATTTCCAAAATGCCATATTGCCTAATTGCAGTTTTTACCGCCACTGGCATATGCCCACAGCTCTGTTCTTTCACCAGTTTTATTTTCTTAATCGGTGATATGCACAAGATTTGGCAGCATCATGTAGTCATTTTGGTACAAATGAAAAAACACCTGCGATCCGCTAGTGTGATCTGCAGCTATCCATGGGAGGTGCCGATAGCAATGCTGCTCTTTGACGTTTGTAATGTCAGCTCTCATTGGGCACCACAGTTTTCTAACGAAGAAGTCAGCAGACTTTTTTGTTTATTGTTTGTTTTGGATGAATATTGTGATTTAGAATGTGCAAATTATAATATAATGATCTACAGATATCATAGAGTATAACTATGTAGCACACACAAGCACAGTATGTCTTCTTTAATTATTTATTTATTTTTATTTATTTATTTATTTTTTTTGAGTGTTGTAACACATACATCAGAAAAAATGCTTTGGAAAACATGCATTCTTATGGTGATTAGGGTCTGCTTTCGCTGATTTCCATGGAGATAGATACTATGGAACATTCCATGCAAAACAATAGCATCACCAAGGAGACAAGAAGGTGGTGGAACCTCTACAAGAAAAAGTACATTGTGCATCTTTAAATAAGATGTGAATCAAGAAATTCACAATTATGGGGCCATTCACAGTAAAATCTGTACTAGATATAAACTGTGCAAGGAATTAAAACCAGCACCTTAAGCTGAATGCACAAGTTTTGCATTGGGGAGACGGGAGCCTACTGCAGAAACACATTTAGGCACAATGGGTACTGAACTGGGAACCTTGTTGTTATGAGGCAAGAATGCTAAATGAGTTGCAGTAATACTTTTGCACATGCCACTGCTTTAAATTCCAAATTAAGCAAGTACTTACTGGCCTAATCTCCAAATATTGTTAGTCTCAAAAGAGTGGAATGCCCAGATTTACAGAAGTGTACTGTCTGGTGTTATGGATACACATTTTCATAATAGCAGTTGGAGTTTTACAACGCTTCCCAACATGTGCAATGAATAACTCCACCAATAAACCCACCTTCAAAATTACTCAGAATCATCATTTGCATTGATTTACATGGAGAGACTTTGTTCCCATGGACACATTCAAACTCATGTAAATAACTGTGACAAGGACTTGGAACAGTCTATTCATTGTATCAAAATATGCTTTGAAGATTAGATATAATTTGTTTTTTCCATATTTTATTAAGAAAAACATTTACGTTAAATAGCAAAGGAAAATAGATGAAAATCACGGAATTATGAAACGGTGTGCATTTCAAAGTCAGATTTTCTGCTGGCCTCGACAAACCAAAGAGTTTCCTGACTCTGACAGTGGTGTGAAAATCAATGAGAACAGAAGCACAGTCTGGAAACAGCCAGGCGCTCTGCAAACCACACTCTGCGCTTCAAGAAATGTGTTCACTGTTGGTACAGGCAATGGTTAGTGGCTGCAGTATTGCATTTTAAATTTTTTTAATTTTGGTTAGATAAAATATGATAATAAGCCTCCACAATGTAGCCTATTCTAAGCTCATGATATTGGCTCCAGTTTATGATCTTGTATCTTAACAGGCCCCCCAATAGCGCATTATGTATTCAGCACACTCAGAGGTTGTAGCCACAGCTGCCCTGAGGCTGACTGACAAAGACTGCTACTGCTACCACCATGGCTGGTGGTTTTTGTATGTGAATGTGATGATGTTCCAGATGGGGACAGTTTCCCTACTGATAACATGCTACTTTCATAAGAAATATAAAAAATAAAAAAAAGTTGAATCTGATCATTTCTATTAGTGACTACAGAACTCACTATATTACAACAATCTGTATTTTACAATTATAAGTTTAGTTGCCCTCATATTATTAACCTATAGAATCTTGTGATATAATCTGAAACCCAGCGATTCTTGGACAGACAGGCATAGTGCCGGGATCACATTTCAATCGAGATTAAGCCTTTTGCGCCCTCATGTGATAGAAAGATGAACTGCATATTTAGCAAAAATGCTTTAAAACAACTATTATCCTATTTTAATTTTGTAATGTAATGTATGTAATTAATACCTTCTTATCATACTTTGCATTGTATTTTAAATCAGTACTGCTCATATTAAAAAACGTGATATGCAGTGATGTTGGATGTTAAATTCCTATGTTGTGAAAGACACAAAGTTCCAAAGTTTGTTGCAAGATTGCCTGACCCCACATTATATGCACAGTGGCAGTGTTTTTGATTGTTGAGAATACTAACTCAACTGCAACCCACTCTGCACTACACTCTGCACTACATTTGTAAGATTTTTATGTATGTATTTTTAATTATTTATTTTCATACAGGAATTTTTTTTTTTTTTTATAGACCTATCCATGTTTGAACCTGCCAGTTGGAGTCAGACACTGTGTGATGTCATTTCAGATTTATACTCTGCAATAAAGTGAACTTATTTCAGATGCCAGCTCATTGGGTACTCACTGAAATCTCACTGAGTTCTCACACAACAAGCCTTCACTTTCCACAGTCTCCCACCGCTCTCAGTGCAGCACCTGTCTGTTAGCAGCTCAGAGGTGAAAGAGGTGAAACAGGAGCAGGTGCCCTGACAGCTGCACCCTAGGGTGCTGCACTCATGTGCCCGTCTGTGCACAGGCCGATGTCCGACACCTCAGCCCTCTTTTGGCTGCTGCGAGCGGGAAAGTAGGCTACTGACTCACAACATGATGTCAACACTGGGCCATAACTGTTCAGCTGTGTCTGTAAACAATGAGACTAGATATGTCCGTACATGCAGAGTTATTCACTGAACGTCTGCACCATCTATGTGCTCGTGTTATTCGTGTTATTTTACTATAATATTATGGCTGCAGTGAATTTCCTTTTGGTACATGACAGCAAATCTCAAACATTTATAATCAAAATAACCAAGAGGGGAATGTCTATTTCTCTATTAGTTATTTCAAGATGAAGAAGTTGTGATTCCAATAATTGGTATCAGTCTACTGGTGTAAATAAATGAATATGCAATAATCTGTTAAACCTAAATAAATTAATTCAACCATTTAGGCTAAACAAATATTTAGTTGGTGGGCTTACATCATTAAATTGGATTTCAAGTTTTTCCTTTTTTTTTCTCTGTTAAGCTAAGTAAAAAAAAAAAAAAACTATTCATGACTGGATCCACGTGGGGAACTACAACTCCCATCAAGCCTGCTGTTTTTTGGTTGTCTAGTAACCTCTCCTCTCATCTGATTGGTGGGTCAGAGACATAGGTCTGAGTAAGGCATCCTCTGATTGGTCCACGGTAGCCATGTTTGCACATCCAGCTGTCTTGATGCTAACCGGTTAGCTGAGCTACATTTTTCGTTTTACTTGCAATTAACAAACTGATTCGACCGTGTCAGTACTTTAACACAAACCTATTGGCACTTGGCGATGCCGGTTCACTCCCGGGACAAGAAAGAAAACAATCAAGACGAAATGGAGGTGGATTTTCCGGATCAAGACGGCAGTAGCACAGACGAGGAAGATACGGTTAGCTCCTCGGTGTCTGAAGACGGAGACACATCGGGTAGGGAAAAAACAGGCCTAAAATGTCTTACTGAAGCTAACTACACAAATGCGCAAAACCAGATAGCAGTTGTGTACACAATTTATGGTTAATGTGAAATAACAGTCCAAAAATGACAATGAAAGAATCTAACAGTGCTCTCACAAGAATATGGAGGCTTGTTTGGTGTGAAAAGCTGTTTAAATGGATGTTAGTTGTGTTTTATTTGAACAGAAATGGACGATGAGGACTGCGAGAGGCGGAGGATGGAGTGCCTGGATGAGATGACCACGTTAGAAAAGCAGTTCACAGATTTGAAGGAGCAGTAAGTTCTCTGTCCACTCCCACACAAGCTGTCAAGAGTGTCTGGCAACTCATCCAAGGCTGTGCAGAAAGTTACAGACATACTTTATACTTGAAAATATGCAGTTTCATTCACCTCTTGCACTACCCTTGTGATTTCACAATATCCTCAGATATCATCTATCATATCAGATGTTTGTGCAGTCCTTTGTCTTTAACTTCAAACAGTGACGCCAACGCCCCTAAATCGTCAGTACTTCTTCTTGGGTTTCACACTCTGGTTTATAGTTCGGCACACTCATACAGACTGTATAAAGAAGTGGACTAAGTGAGTCTGACGTCACCCATAGCCTTCGGCTCCAGTCAAATGAAACTCACCGAGGTTGGCAGTTAGTGGAAGGAATTTGGAGCCAAGTTTCATATATATGGAATAGGAATTAATTTACATAGAAAATACCAAAATAAACATTGTAGAATCATGTAGAGTGGGTTAGTACAAACATTTTAAGACAAAAATGAGCCTAACAGCAAACGTTACAGAGAGACAAGTGACAGTTTCTCAATACAAATTGAATTGGAGACTGGAACCGGAAGTGCAGCTATGGTCACTTCCTATTGCAGATGACCTATGTCCAAATATATATACAGTCTGTGGTGGCACAGGTGCTTATGGAATCACGGAGCACTCTGTATATAAACACTGGGTTCCTGGTGCACTAAAATACCAAACATCATGTCCACCGGAGTAACAAGACCCTGATATATTTCATAGAATAGACTGTATGTCTTCAAATGGGCCTTTTCAGTTCAGCACACTTTGTACTTTTGCTGCAGAAAAATGCAAAAACTGATAAGATAAATAAGTCGGGATGTTTTTATTTCAGTTTGAAAATTTACTACATTTTCAGCAGATGTTGGACTTGGTAGTTGTTGCATGCTACAACTCCCTATTGTTCCTATTGTCACTGTCTTTGTCTATTACATAATTGAATTAAATAAATGCCTTCCTGATGAGGCCATGCTGAAGTCTAGCTCTCATAGCCATCATTTTCTAACCCCATTAGAGATAATGATGTCTGATTTCCTCTGCCATTTCTATAATTTTTTTTTCTAATACACAATTTCAAAGGTTAATGATGGTATTTGAGTATTTCTTACCCATTAAGTGTCATTATGTGCTCTCTCCAGGCTGTACAAGGAGCGTCTGAGCCAGGTGGACATTAAGCTGCAGGAGGTGATGGCCGGCTGTGCACAGGAGTATCTGGAGCCTTTAGCCAACCTGCAGGAGAACATGCAGATCAGGACCAAAGTGGCAGGTGCACACTCTCTCTCAGGCTTTGAAGCTTTGAACGGCTGAAGTAATAAAGACACAATCCACTCTGATCTTTGTGGTTTGTGCTTTTTAACCTTTGAGCTGCTGTTTAGTGTGTCGTTTGAGATTTTTAAGGCCTAATGCATAACTTTTTAGCCAAAAATAGACTACAATAAAAGCATGTTTTTTTCATGTTGGATCATTTTGGTTGCACTAAAACCTTGCATCCTTACTCTGAGCAGGCTTACATCTCCCCTGACTTCTGTTTGGCCTGGAGGAGAGCCTCCTCCTTCTTGTCTCCATGGAAATGTTGTTCCTTTATTATAATCCTCAATATGCCTATTCAAAACTAAAACTATCCATGGAAGTCTTCCAAAGTATGGTTTTAAAAGAACATTGTTGCATGTTGCAAAAACTGGATAATTATGATAATTATCCTTTGCTTATAGTTTCTCCTACACAAATTAATTCCAGATATAGAACCTACCAAAATATGTTAACACCATTTCATTTTCAAGAGTGTACTATCCCTGTATTTATATGAATAATGAGTTAAGGATTGTTCCTTCCAGATTTGTTTTCACTGCTCCTTATTTACTTTGTGAGTATGCAGTTGCCTCTACTAATGTGTAAAAAAAATGTAGACTAAGATTTTCTGGTGTAGTACATGATATGATATATTCCTGCATAAAAAAATAGATCAAAGTCAGGCTTGATCAGAGCAAATACCTTGTGATCCTTCACACTGTGTGGAATTTAATAATTGATTATGTCTTCTTGTTACGGCAGGAATCTACAGGGAGTTGTGCTTAGAATCAGTCAAGAACAAGTACGAGTGTGAGATCCAGGCCGCCTGTCAGCACTGGGAGGTAAGAAACCTGTAACAAGCATGCACCATGAACATGAAAATGTGTTAATCCATGTGTTTGAATCTTTCCAGTTTACATTATTATAATATAGTGATAATGACATTGAACAATTCAACAAAACATATGTATTTAATTATGGTTGTGTTGACTTATGTATGTATATATGTTATGTTATGTTATGTTATGTTAATTATTAATAAAATTTTAATTTATTCCAATGACAATAATTGCATAATATCCTGTCTGGATTAGCATTTGCCTGATAAGACCTGCCATTATGATACAAAAATTATATTTACACTGAAAATCCAACCAGAATATATGCATTTAATTAAATCTGCATCTTGGTACATGTAATGCTTTTATTCAATAAAAGTTGGGAAATTGACATTCATAATTTATTAATATAACCTTAGATGAAACATTTTGTGGTCTGTCTTATAGTTATAGTTTTTGAAAAATAAAACTGGTGAACTGCTGGTTACCATTTGCCTGATATCTCCTGCCAATATCTTTCTCCCCTACGCTCAGAGTGAGAAGATGCTGCTGTTTGATACGGTGCAGAGTGAGTTGGAGGAAAAGATCAGAAGACTGGAGGAAGACCGGCACAGTATTGACATAACCTCAGGTAGCAGCATGCTCAAAACACTACATCACAATGAAACTTCAAACACAGACTTGACCGAAATAACTCTCTCTTTTTCCCATTTTTACTTTTCAGAGTTGTGGAGCGATGGGCTGCACTCACGAAAGAACAAGAAGAAAGACCCGTTCTGCCCTGTGAAGAAGAAGAAACCTGTCGTAGTCTCTGATATCCTTTACTTTGTAGTTCACCTTGTTTTATTCTTCAGTGCAACGAAATGCAGTTTTAGCCTATAACCAGTGTGCAATCAAGCAAGTACTAGATAAAAATGTATATATAACAGAATATTATCATTCTGCTCTATTCTATCTCTATTCTAGACTTTTCCTTAATCTTGTTTTCACGGCCGTATATTGTTTACATGCTGCAAGATCTGGACATTCTTGAAGACTGGACCGCAATAAGAAAGGTGCTTGTTGTCTTTTAATGTTCAACTTTAGTCTCCAGCAACTTACAAGTTTTACAGTTAAGTGCATTTTCTACAAAACACATATTTGTATAAAAAAGCAGGCTAAGTGTGTTAACTTCAATCCAGCATAGAACTGCACAACGTAAATTAATTGTTTCCATTGCTTTGCGTGGATTGTTCCACAGTATAGCTTTACCCTTCTTTATCTCCATGGAGACAAGCAGGTGACACCATCAAGGCAAGTTACAGGTCAAATATGAGGAGAGGCATCTTCAAGGAAAAGAGCATATTTTCCTTTTTGAGAACTTTTAACAACTGTAATTGAATAAAGGCTATATAGATAAATGTATTCTAACGCCATACTGTGGAATATTAGCATCTCCTTAGAAATGAGCAGGTGGTGGACCCCCCTATAAAAAAGTTATGTAGTGTGCCTATTAAAGAAAAAGCCACTGAAATTGCTAGTAAAGATTTCCTTCACACAATAAGCACTTGTCAAACTACATTAATCCAAATATGTCGTAACTCAAATGTATTATTCAAGTTACTAAGCAACAGCACTGAAGTGGAAACAGAGACAAGACAAGATGACACATGGTATGTCGACATTCAGTTTCACAGGTCCCGTGATTACCCAATGTACAATTCTGTAATCATTTAGATCACCGATACCAATACTGAACCAGTGGCATGTCCCTCTAAGTTTGCACATTTAAATCCATGTGCACAAAGGCTGAATTCTTAAAACTGACAAATAACATAGAACAGTCTGTATTAAACAACACATTTCTAGGAATTACTGAATTAAATATAACTTTAAATGAAATAATATTGCTTATTGCTATGTGTATAATTTGCCAGTTGTGACCATTTAAATAGAGAGTTATTATTCATTTTGCAGCGTTAATTATGTAATATAAAATTCAGCTCTTTGAACTTTGACCTGATTTCCCATACTAGACACTCTGTTTTGTTGTATGGGTTCATTGTAGTTTTGAAGTTTAATCAAGATTGAACTGGACCTTTTGCTTGTGTAACTACTACACTATTTAATTCACATTTCAGATTTTGAGGGCTAATGAATGAGCCTCTATAGTCTCTCATTTTGAAATGACTGCTATGTTTGGGTCGATTTTGTACAGTTATAATGTATACACAAGAGTCTGCCCATCTCATTTGTGTGCTGTCCCTTCAGGCTATGGCGTCCCTGGGTCCGCACAGAGTAAAGGTGGATGGTGAGTTTTGTTTTTTTTCCTCAGTAAAAGTCAGCATTGATCTCCGCTAACAAACTCACTTCTTTCACTCTCAAACACTAATGGTCATTATTGATCACACATAGATCTTGAGTCCACTTTAATTTTTTTTTCCTCTAACTCTCCAGTGAGTTTTTGATGTGATTGTGTACAGTTTCTCCTAGGCCTGTCACGATAACACATTTTGAAGACTTGCTATAAAGATATACTACGATAAATGATAATATATATTTTAAACCATTTTATTAAGTATACTATATGATTAAAGGGCATGAGCTGCAACCGTTAACTTTTTTCTCAATTTTTAGACTTTTTAATAATAGAATGAAGCAATAATTAGATATGGAAGTTAATTTTTCAACCCTCTTCAGCTCAAAGGTTATTGTATTGCAACAAAAATACCCTGAATCTCCCCACTTTTACAAAGAAACTGTGCATATGATAAATATTGAGCCACAAAATATATAGTTCCAACGTTCATTTATTGAAGTCGATATAGTAATTATCATGACAGGCCTAGTTTCTCCTCCTCTTTGACCAATATGTCTCCAGTGAGTTTTTGATTGTTTCACAGTCTCTCCTCCTCCTTGACCTCTGTGTTGTGTTGATCTGGTGTAGTCCCCGCGGTGAAGGTGGACAGGCATCACCATGTGGCGCGCTCAGAGGACGGCCGGCTGTTCTATGACAACCAGTGGTACTGCAGAGGACAGGCCATCTGCATCAACCGCAAGGACGACTACCCCACCAGGTCTGTGCACTGGAGGAGGGATATTAGATTAGAGTTTTTGATATAGTCCAGTCTTTTTGTTAGCAACACAGTAAATCTATCAAGAGTTTTGACTTTCACAGCAGTTTGTTCTGTTGCCCAGGCAGTATAATATAACTAACTTCACTTAATAACTCAATGAATGTTGAAATTACGTTTGCGATTCATTTGACATTCAAACAACATTCTGAAGTTTAATCAGACTGAAGTTTGGTATGTGTACATTTCAGAATATGTTTGTAGAAGTTCAACTTCAACCCATTATAAGACGTGATTATTTGTTGACAAATTGCACAGTGTTAATGTTTCTTTAGCACTTTTAATATATGAGGATGTATATCTTTCTTGCTGCTATTATAAATGAGTTACTAACAAAATAATTTCCTGAAAAGGATTAATAAAGTGCATCTAATCTAAATAGCAATTTCCTTTCTAATTAATAGTGCTGCCAAGGGCTGGTTAATATGGCAAAAAATCATCACAGTTTATCTTTCTTGTATTGATCAGTCACATATGTTTTATTAAAACAATACAATGAATTTACTATTCATTTCAAGAACACAAAGAAGTCAGACTTTAGACTGTCTTAAATGCAATTTAATGCAAAATGTAATCCTCCAGTGTCTGAACTCTGCTCCAAACCACATGCTTTAACTGACAGGTTTGGCTTTGGTCCTATTGATTAAAAGATCAGGCCCAAGATGATATTTGATTAAAAATCTAATAACTGCATAATTGCCCTCCATGTATTCTTATCTTGGGTCTAATTTCAAGTTTTTATTTTGCAGTGCCATCATCACCACCATCAACAATGATGAGGTTTGGTTTAAGCGCTTGGATGGGACCAAGTCGAAGCTGTACGTCTCTCAGCTGCAGAAAGGCAAATACACCATCAAGCACTCGTAGGTCTGCTCCTAAACCTTCTCTGTCCTCGTGGTCCCGTTCTACATGCTTACCTATATGTGCAGTGTGAGAAACATCAGCAAAACTCGACTAACATGTGGCAATTACACAAACACTTTGAGTCTATAGTTAGTATTTACTGTAAATATGTTGATAAAAACTCACAAAGTGTCATTTTCTCTTGAGATTAAGTGCTGCTAAATATGAAGGGAGAGAACTGTTGACTTGTGAAGTATGGAGCGTGCCTTTTTGAGACAAGAACTATCAATGCAGTGAAGCCTTACCCCTAACCTGCTGAGCAATGAGCAGGCCAAAAAACTGAAAGATTTAAGTTTGCCTCTGTGCTTCATGCTCTGTGGAGCTTATAAATCTCTGTTAGAGATATTTTGCAGTGACATCACGCTGGGGGTGGTGTTCATCAGTTACCATGGAGATAAAATTCACACACATAGCAAACACAGTCAAAAAGGATTTAAGATTATCTGAAAACACAAATTTAAACAGCACATAAAGCTCAGAATAAAGTCTAACCTGAATAACAGAGCCTCAGACAGAGCAGAGCCTACAGTTAGCATCACATCCCCAGGGAATGTTGATGACATCAGCTGCAAAGTATCAATAGGCCCCCAGTTGCCTGAAACAGCAAAATTGCACAGGTTGTCTACATTGAGTTTGTATGAAAGCAGTGAGTTTTGATATGATGAACTTGTTATGATAATTTGAGTTGTGTTAGAGATATCACATGTGATTTTTTAATTTAATTTTTTTTATTATATAGTTGAAATTCTATCCAATGAATGCACAAAATATAGCGATAGATAGATAACATACACTTTGAAATCTAAAGTGATAAAAAAAAAAAAAATACTGTTAACTAAAACACTACAAAAACATGAGCTAAAATATTTATTACAAAAAATGCTACTCTAAATTAAATTTCAGCTACCATAGTGTTGTCCAGTTGTGTCTTTTTTGGTCACGGCCAAAATAATGAGTTAAACAAAATGTAATTATTAAATATTAAATTATAAACTATTAAGTTAGTTGGTGCATGTCATCTTTTCATACTTAAATAGCCTCCTGCAGTGGCAATTTTGAGGCACAATTTGCAAATATTACTAAACCATAACTAAATATTTGATCATGTACCATTTAAACTGTATTGCAATAACACAATTATTAATGGGTCTATTATAAAAGACTGTAATAGAGTGTGGAACCATTGACAAAAAACAATGGAGCTCAAGTAAATTTTCCATTAATTTTTCCCTTAGACATAAAAGCTTGAAAGCTTGCTCAGGGCTAATCAGCTATGTGGTAACTAATCACCACAAGACCTATAATTGTATTTGAAATCTGCTTCTAAAACTTTAAAACGATTTATAAAGATGCGATTTGGATTTAACACTACTGCGTTAGTTACCATGTAGCTGGTTAGTCTTCGTGATGCTTTTGAAATTTTCCGAATAATCTATCATAAAAATTAATGGAAGTGGGCAGGACTCCATAGAGATGAGGATAAGGTCATTACATTTCCTAGAATTTTCAGTATAGCCTTATGTTTTATGCTAAATACTAAACTTGGTGCCCATTTAAAAGTATTGTAACTCTATAGCGATAGATGTATTTACCAGCAGCTCACTGAGTTGTTCCACTGCTCTTGTTTACTTTTTGTAAACAAGAGCAGTACCGTACCATAAGGTGGCCGTAAATGGCGGAAACGGTAAAGAAACTGTTGAGAATCAAGATGGCGGCATTGTTTTTCGTCACTGTGAATCTCCCTCTGTCTTCATGTTGCCATTTGTCCCATAGTGCCTCCTAATCATAAGTGAAAGGCAGGTTTATGCTGTTCCTATGATGCCGGCTGTAAAAGGCAGTCGCAAACTTGATCTTTATTTGTCATTGTATATCCAGTGTGTTACTTTTTCACTTTCTACAATATTCTCATTTTTCAGTGTTAATCTCAATATTTTTACTGTCAGAAAACCTAAAAAAGGAGCCACGTTGCAACTCCGTCCTTTGAATATTGCTTGATTTTGATTGTTTTGCGTTGAATTTGCGATGATCTTTGTGTTTCTGATGTAAAGAAAAAAAGGTGCTCAAAATAATGTGAAGCCCAAATGCTGTACTGTACTGTACTGTTGAAAAAATAATAATACCATTGCATTTAATTTTCATTTTGTACATTTTTTATGCATCATTTTCTCTTCCACAAATGCTGGAAGCTGCAAAGACAAAATGTGAAATTGTGCCATATGCATGTCATTAAAGACTCTTTTGGTTGAATCTGTATTGAGGTGTGGTGTGTAGTTTTTGATGACATCTGATGGGGAAAATGAGATTGCAGTGACTAAGTATTTTATTAGATTACATTTATTTTCATTAGATTACATTACAGAGAATTGGTTGGGTTGGTTCCATGTAACCTATTGTCACTGGAGTAATACTATTTCCATAATGATGATGACTGTGAAAACTCTATCAGCCATGTTATTCTTTAGATTTGAGTACGTTAACAAGAATGTAGATAGGCAGGTACTTTTCAAAGGGGCATTGTGTACTTTTTTCTGGTTGATGGATGCGCCACCTGCTCGTATCCATGGAGATTGTATTGCTTTGCTTTGTAATGTTTTGCATTGCATTTTGCTTGTCTATCTCTGTGGAGGAGGTGATTAGTCAGGCTGGCGCCACCTATTGCCTCCGCTCAACTTCATTTCTCTCCAGGGACTAGGTCAGGAATCAGAATACACTAGACGGTTTGCAAAAACCTCGGAAGTGCGAGTTCAGGCACCAGCCAATCAGCGAAGAGCCATACATTCTGTTTTGGCAACGATTCCTGAGATCGAGGATTTAAAGCCGGAACAAACAGAAAGTTTGGTGAATTTTATCAAGCTGAAAGACGTTATTGCCCTTCTTCCTACGGGATTTGGGAAAAGCTTATTATACCAGTTAGCCCCATTAGCAGCGCATTACATACGTCACGACCAAATAGCAATGATTGGTTAAGTAAAAGAAAGTACCCGCCTACTGTCGAGCGAATGAATCCTAATGCTGCGAGGTCAGACAGTTTCTACAAAGTGAAACCAGCTGATGAATCAGGCTAGGAGGTGATGCCACTAGGCCAAGTTTTACAGGTCAGATCTGTGGAGAGGCAATGTTGTTCACACGTGTAAATAATGTTTTCAAGATACTTTTATAATTGGTGTTCTATTGCTCAAAAATAATTCTTGATACATAAGTAAAATGCCATACTGTGGAACATTACAAAGCAGTAAACTTTTCATGGAGACGAGCAAGTGGTGAATTCCCAACCAGAAATGTTACACAGTGTCAAGTAGAAACAGAGGGAGGACCCAAAAATGCAGGACTGCTTCAGTTGTTTAATATAACAAAAACCCCAAAACAGAAGAAACCAAATCCAAAAATAGAAACTACCACAGACATGATACTGACAAAGACCAATACAATGGACCAACAAAGTGCAGAGAACACAGCGCATATAAGCACATAGACACAGGTGTAATATATTAGGGCGGGGCAAACAATCAACAGACAGGAAGTAAAACTCAAACTACAAGCAGACAGGACAAATGTCAAAATAAAACACCAAAGGTACACTACACTACAGGAAAAAATACCCCAAAATAAGCCAAAACAACAACTACAGAACATGAACCATGACACACAGTGCACCTTGTTACACTTTAGTCTCCCTCTTAAATGTTTCACGATTCAGCTTAACCTGTATTCAGTTCAGGTCAATCAAATTTTCTTTCTCATTTTACATTTGCAGATCAATTTCCACACATATCTCTATATAAAACAGCCCAGCGTATTATCCTTATAGCCTGGACCGAGCAGCCTGGACACCGTCTTGCACAACTTATTCTGAGGCATAAAGAAATTCCCTGACGGTGCTTGGGCCAAAGTCACCCCTGGGCTTGGATGAACCTCCTTTGGCTCTGGTCCCATGTCACAAAAGCTGCCTTCTTCTTTTCAGGAGAGGGGCAAATGCTGAGGCAGTCCTATTTGATAATGGCTCCTTAGTGCCTCGTGCTGCTCAACCTTTCAGCTATTATTTTAGATTAACTACATGCAGCTTTATTGATTGCGGATAGGGCGCTGATGTACCTCTTTTCCTACCTCTGTGCCTTTGCCTTCAACAGTAAGGGAGACATCTCATGCACAACGGGAGTGATTGATCTATAGGGAGAGGTATTGATCAAACGTAGCCACAATTTAAATAGAATCAATGATAAACGTGATTGGTTAAGCATACGCGTACAGCTCAAGGCCCCTTGGCTAGTTTTGGCCTTTGTAAAACGCCTTAAGTGTAATTACATTTGCAACAGGAAGTCAAATGCTTACTTACCGGATCTCACGCTAAATCTGTTATTTAATTTATATGCAAAATAAGCATGAATTATATATCGTATGTAATAAAGGGAAGCAGTTCAACTTCCCCTGAGAAGACAAGTTTGTGGTGTCGCTCTGAATTGAATTGCTACTCATAAATGAATGCAGAGTTTTAGTGTTTTATGCTCTCAGTTCTCTAAAGTAATTATTGGTAAAACCTTTGACGAAGGCAAAGAAAGACTGGCGTTTGCAAGTTTAAACGTGCATCTATTGCGCCATACCGCTGCAGACCATTTTGAAATCTTAGAAATGAAATCAACAAGTGGTACATTTGATAAATATGTATGCTGCTATTTTTATTGGCAGCCAGTAGAATTCAGTTATAAAGGTTATCAGTGATTTCCTATTCCTAGTAAACCTGGATAGTGGAAACAAAGGCACCAGAGTATTTGAATAGTCCTTTCAAATCAGGTAAGAATGAGATCTAGGGTCTTGTAACAACAACGCAAGTCAATCAACGTTATTTTGTTTGTGAATAGTGCAAAACATGTATGTATTTTGTATTGCTTGGAATGGTTCAGTGTTTAGTCTATCTGGAAATGCCCCATGTAGCCTATTCAGTCCTGGAGCCTATTATTTAAAGAGCTTATATTATGATTTCCTTTGTTAGAATGTTGTTTCCTCATCGCAAACATACCTGAGTTAACCCTGCATATTTTAAGCTCAAACTGAAATGTCTTTGCTGCACCTCGTGATGTAATACAGGAAGTGCTCCACTGAATATTTAAACTCCATACACCTGCATATTTAGGCTGAGGCTTTTCTCAAACAGAAAACACTCTGTTCCACCTTGTGATGTCATGTGGTAATACAGAAAGTGCTCCAGTCGATGAAATCTCGAAAACTCGATACACGTTAACTATAATCATTGGGATAATTTTGGCCCTGGAATTGCCAATCTCTACTGAGCAAATGGTCCTAACCCTAACTTGAAAACTACCACTTCATGACATCACAAGGTGGAATAGCATTTTGAGCTTTGGAGATGTAGACAGACTTACAGGCTTACTCAAATAAAACTGTGAATTAAACAAAACAGAACTCCAAGTAAGATGCATTTTGTAACTTTTCTGACCTGTAATATTGTCTAGTGTTGAAGGTACGTTTAATGCCATATTGTGGGACATTTTGAATAAAACAAAATGATATCTACATGGGAACAAATGGGTGGATGAAGTTACATATTGCAGCTTTAATACAACCTCCCAAATGTAAATACAGTAGTCTGCATCAATTCCAATTATATTACTTCTAAGTTCTAACACAAGGTGTCAGTGTAAAGCTACATTTGAACTTCCATTGAGCAGAGGGAGGCGGGGGAGAGAGGGAGAGAGAAGGAAGGAGGGAGAGATGGAGAGTGAGGGAGGGGTGGGAGGGAGGTGGTCTGTGAATCTGGGGCACCCTGCTGCTCGAAGCCTTCCAGCTGATGAGAGAGAGCAAGAGGAGCGCAATGGATGAAGGCACGGTTTGATCACAGCACACTGGCCACGTCCGCTACTGCTGCTGCAACAGAGGAGAGAGGAGAGGAGAGAGGGAAGGAGGGAGAGAGGATAAGGGGGAGTAGAGAAGAAGAGGAGAGGGAGAAAGAAGGGAGGGAGAAGGACGGAGGGAGAGAGGATAAGGGGGTGTAGAGTAAAAGAGGAGAGGGAGAGAGAAGACAGGTGGAGAGAAAGGGAGAAGATGGGGAAAAGAAGGGAAGGGAGAAAGAGGGAGAGAAAGAAGAAGGGAAGGGAGAAAGAGGGAGAGAGAGGATGGGGGAGTAGAGTAGGAAAGGAGATACAGAGAGAAGACGGGAGGAGGGACAGATGAGGATGAAGGAGAGGAAAGAGGGAGGAGGGAGAGAGAGTGAGGAACTGCGAAGGAGAGGGAAGGGGAGGGAGACAGTAGATAGAGGACAGAGGATGGAGAGAAGGAAGGAGAGAGCGAGACTATATTAGAGAGTGAGAAAAGACAGGAGGAGGGGGAGAAGGGGATAGAGGAAAAGAAAGAAAGAAGGGGTAGGGTGGGAGTGAGGAAGACAGAGAGGAGAGGGAGAGAGAGTGAGGAAGTGAGAAGGAGAGGAAAGGGGAGGGAGAGAGTAGATAGAGGACAGAGGAGAGAGAGAGACTACATTACCCAGAATTGCAAATCTGTTCATGCCTTCTCTAGATCTTTCCATTAGGCCTATTCTTAAATTCACAAATATCAGCCTGAAATGGTAGACACTGTATCACAGTCATGAACCATGCAAAGACACTATCAATCTAGATTTTACATCTACCTAACTACAATCCATTTTAATATTCAGGCTTCAAATCACAGGATGCCTCACAGTTTGATACAATACACGATACATGCCTCACGACACGATATTCTCACGATATTGCAATTGCAAATGTGATAATCAATATATTTCACATGATACTCTTGTGAAATAGTGCTGTTTTTTTAAGAACCAAATACATTTTAGCAACAATATTTCTTTGTTAAACCACTACTTGTCCAAAGTTAATAAGAAATACATCTATTTTAATCATCAAAACAGTGAATATGTCAAGTCAATGTCAAGGCATAAACAAGTTTCCTTCCACTAAATAATGTTAGAAGATACCAACAAATACTACATTTTATCGATACAGCGGCCCATGATAACGATATTGTATGACATTTAGTATCAAGATCTACAGATATTTCAATATTTGTGCTCACTACTATTTAATATCACATAGTATTTGCTTCAACTGGTCACAGTAGGTTGCCTTCATGTTGTAAACAAGACCAAAAAAATTCACAAATGATGTATCTTTGTAATTTTCTACTCTGTTCAAGCATGTTCTAAATGTGCTAAAAGAGATATTTGACTGTATTTTTGTTTCACGTGAATTGATAAACTGCAAATATATTATCCAAAAACCCCTCCACGACACCATATATCTTTGCCATTTAGACACATTCATTCTTAACTGCCCTCAATCTCTCACTGTACGATTTGGGTTTGGACTTTTCTAGAGTGATTTGGTTGTTGATGGATTGGAGCTTCTTCTGTATTTTAAATTTTTAATGTGTAACTGCACCTGGAGGGGATCATTGGGACTGTGTTTACTGCAACACTGCAGCTAATTAGACCGTGAAAGTGTCATTGTGCCCTAAATTACTAATACCTCTGCTGCTGCTACTGCCCCTGGTGGATGGGTATGACATTTTCTGCACAGCAACTAGAGTGTAAAGGCTTGAGGTTTTAGCAGTTGTAGGCTTTACTATGAAATTCCATAATTTTCTGTACCTTATTCTTTTGCTGCTTCTGTGGTCAGAGACTTTAGTATAGGCTGTTTTCAGTGCTTTAATGTCAGAAGACTGATTGACAGTTAGCTGAATGTCTCTCCCCATTTCACTTCCAGAGGAAAGACTTCGAGATCTTGTAGAGTAACTTCTTTGAGGAACTGAACCATTTCATCACAAACTAAAACAACAGAGTAGAGTGAGGCCTTTCCTGCTCCCCCTGGACACTGCTGTGACGCTGCAGGACACAGACGAGGGACACTTTTGGCTCTTCCTTTCCTCAAACTGCCCTGACACAAATCTGCTGACCCTACCTGACCAGTCCTCCTGTTAAACACTGAGACCTTTGACTGAGACACAAAGGCCACTGAGAAGTGCAGTGTAAATGTTGCTACAGCAAAACTTGAATTTCCTCCGAAGTATATAAAGTATGTCTCTCTCTAAAACTATAATATTTGTCTTTGTATTTTGACATAGTGACATTAATGGAGAGTCTGAGGGGAGAATAGACGCATTCATGTGCTGAGAAGAGGCAGCCCAGTGCGTGTGTGGGCTGATTGTTCTGATTGTGTAATGCTGAAAATGTCTGTATGCACTAGCAGCAGAGGATGTAGCGTCATGACGACAGACACAGGGGGAGAGAGGAGCAGAGTGGAGCAGAGTGGAGCAGTAGACTCAAATGCACCAGTGCCCTACATGAAGCTGCTATCACTTCCCCAGGTGTGGCCTAGAACACCCTATTAGCATTCAGGATATCACTATGTCTCATCCAGCGCATGTCTAGACTTACCTCCAGCCCAAAATAGACGTTACTATAGCGATGACCAGGTGGGAGTAAGACACTTTAGGTAATTGCAAGTTTGATTGTTTAGGCTAGGTACTTGTTCAACATGTAAGGACACTTGTGCTGTATTTTACACGTCTTCTAAAGGTACTTGATCATGTGAGGGGCTGTGAGCATCTGTTCCTCTTCCTGTTTCCCAACCAGGAGCACAGGGACAGTTGATTTTCGGTGCTTACTGGATGGTGCTCACCTCGTTGCGTGTTTCTTTTCCTAGAATGTTCAGTGGTTTTGTCACATGTGTTTTATTGCTTAAAATGCCTTGAATAACAGGTTTTCATGAGTGGGCCTGCCTCTCCACAGATCTGGCTTGGCCTCATAATAAAATGTTTTTTATGTAAATATCTAAACTGTTTTTTCTTGTCATAGAACGGGCTGAACTCACTGTTTAACCTCACTTTGGGACCTCCCATTCATTGGAGGAGTATATGAGCACCTAGCCAGGCTGGCGCCACCTAGTGCCTCTGCTCATTTTCATTTCTCTCCAGTGACTAGGTCAGGAATCAGAATACAATAGACCAGGGGTGTCAAACTCATTTTGGTCTGGGGGCCATATCGAATCTACTTTGATCCCAAAGGGGTCGGATCAGAAAACTCATAGCATATATACCCCAAAAATAGCAATAAGTTCAAATATTTGTGCAGAGAAACACTGAACTCTTTGCATGCAATTTCAACACAATATTTTAACATGAACTTGTATGCAAATTGGAACAAGTCCATTTTTCTTGGAAAATCCTGCACTTGGTGTCCACTTTTCTAATTTTTGTCATTTTTCTGATGAGGGTGTCACGATCTACAGTCAAAACGATCGTCCTTTAAGAAAGGAAAGAGGCAAGTTTTCATTTGTGCTGCTCTGGTGGGAGGGGCCATGCACAGAGGCTCTGGAGACGCTGGTATGCTAAGCGGTGCAGAAAATTACCAATATTTTAATAGAAAATGTAATGAAAATATTTTTTGTAGAAAATCAGCCGAGGGCCAGATTAAAGGTCTTGGAGGGCCGGATCTGGCCCCTGGGCCTTATGTTTGACACCTGTGCAATAGACGGTTCATAAAAACCCCTGAAGTGCAAGTTCAGGCACCAGCCAATCAGCAAAGAGTGATATATTCAGTGTTGTCAATGATTCCCAAGATCGAGGATTTAAAGCCAGAATAAAGAGAATGTTTGATGAATTTAAATGATAAAAAGTACCCGCCTACCGTCGAATGAACAAAATCTAAAGCTACGAGGTCAGGCGGTTTGTACGAAGTGAAACGAAGTAAAACTGGCTGATGAATCTGGTTAATGAGCACCTGGGCTGGCAACCATTTTGTGTACTGTGGTCCAAAGCAAGAAAAATATCTGACAAAGGCCTTTTTGCCAAAATGTTTTTTTTTTTAACAATAAAAAAGTTTTTTGGACATCGGCCATCTGAGTGTGCTATGCATTTTTTTCACTTTTGTCTTGCTGCTCCTTGCATTTGCACTTCAACAAGAATTCTGGTGTGCGTTTCGGTGACTGACCATCCACCACAAAAGTTACATAAACCAACTTCATAGGTTCTAAATATATATATACATTATTTTAAATGCACACAATGCATCATCAAGTAAAATCTAGGTAAGTTCAAGTTACTTATATTAAGAACCTTTAACTTGATTTGAATTGATTTGATTTGACAGTTTTTGCCAGTGGAATTTGAAAATTGTAGTTCTTGATTCAAGCAACACAAGATTTCATTTCTTATTACTATACTTAAGTACAAAAAGGCTTGTTCTGTTGGTAGATAATTTGACTAAATCAAGTCATTTTAACTTGACCATGATTTAGTTTTTTGCAGCAGATTTCTAAAATTACAGTATATATGAATGAAATATTGTATTATGCATTTACCATGTGGATCAGATGACCTCGTAAATTAAACCATGAATTAGCTTTCTAACACTTTTATGTTAGAGTCGTGATCATCTCCACTGTCCACACAAAGGAGGTGCTTATGGGTTGAACAGCAGTGAGAGGAGTGGGGATTTCTGAGACAACATGAGGTCATTTCTGTTACGCGGTTTACAAAAGAAAAACTCTGCTGCTGGCGGTATCACACATCCTAAAGCATGAACTGTGAGTGTGCTGAGTTACTGCACTTTTGTTTGGATATTTGAGGCATTCGTCAGATTTCCAAGCTTCTGGCAGCTCAGAAGTACAAACTAGTCTTTACTCAGCATGAGCTAAGCCAGTTTCTCACATTGTATTCTTTGTACGGCTGAGCTATTTGAGAAAAATATCAAATTGCGATTTTTCTGACAAGCATTGCATTTGTGATTTTGGTTTTAAAGGTTCTATATTACACAAAATTAACTCTTCTGAGCTTTAAGCCATGTTAGAATGTTGTTACCTCATCAAAAACATACCTGGAGTTGGTATTATTTCATTCGCATGTGTTTGAGTGATCATTTATTATTAGTCTGTCTACATCTCCAAATCAGAAAACACTGTGTTCCACCTTGTGATGTCATGTAGTGGTAGTTTTCAAGTTAACAGTTACCTTTAACCATGTCTGTGTACAATCATATTTAATGAGTGTAATACTAAGAAACTGCACATACCTTGTTATATGTGCACTTCTAAATTCTCAGCAGCAAACGTCAGTCTGGCCACCGGTTCTACGTCTTGTTGTTCAAACGTTTGATGTCAAATTTGGTATGTGGCTTCAATTAGTAAGAAAACCTCTGTATGTATACACAGCATTTGAAAGCAGCAGCAGTGTCCTTGCAGAGTCCAAAAGCGTTGAACACAGAAGCCTTTTGTTCCAATATTGATATGTTCCACAGCAAAACAGCAGCCTTGACTACCACACTCCAGTCTCTGAGCACTTTAAGAGGTTTTCTCTTCATAAGTCCTTTATGTAACGTCTTTAATGGTAAAAACACTGAACTGATTTCTCTTCTTCTTTTTAGCTATAATATCTTTATTATCCATTATTCAACACAGAGAGTCTTATAATTGTTGTGTTTCATTCATGTAGGCTATTTATTATATTATTTGACTTATCTTTTATTCAGATATGTTTAGGGTAGTCAAATCTGTACGACTATATTGACTAAATGTAAGAGTACAATTTACTTCAAAATAATATTGACATAGAAGTGCAAAGTTGTAGTCTGAGAAATAACTAAAGTGAGTAAATTATGAGAAACTATGTACATCTTTAATCATCTGCTTTTTTAGCTTTAACATTTTGATTACCACAGTCATTCATCACAAAAAACTGTATTATTGTTGTGTTTTATTCGTGTAGACTTCATTTATTTGACTTATCTTTTATGCAAATACAGTAGAGTACCCAAAAAATTTACACATGTAAGAGTACAATTTACTTCAAAATAATATTCTAACAGAAGTGCAAAGTCATGGCTAAAGTGAGTAAACACGTATTGAACAAACTGTAAGGGTAACTGTTCTGATTTACAATTTAGAGTTCTGACATCGGGAAGACAAAATATAATAAGGGCCCTTTGGATTTTGTTCAAAGTTCATAACATGCCCAGAAGAATTGACAGAAAGACTGAATCAGAATCAGAATCAGCAGCAAATTGCCATGGTAACCAACGTGGCACAGTCTTAGATTGTAAACCTGAAATATGAACTGATAAACTAATACAAGAATCCCATTTCAGAACATG
This sequence comes from Boleophthalmus pectinirostris, assembly GCF_026225935.1. Lineage (NCBI taxonomy): Eukaryota > Metazoa > Chordata > Actinopteri > Gobiiformes > Gobiidae > Boleophthalmus > Boleophthalmus pectinirostris. Next base: position 34,601,143 of record NW_026571036.1, on the reverse strand, counting down.
TTTGTACAGATCTACTAGTAAATTTGTTTCTGGCGGAAATTATGGTACTAATCACAGTCGTTGTGATTTGCTAATTGCTAATTGTGTTCATTAAAATTGCAATTTCAGTTTGATTGAGATTAATCTTGCAACCCTATTTCATACATGTTGAATCTTCTACAAATATTAGTAAACACGTATTGGAGAAACTATGTACCTTTCAAGTAAGAGATTGTAGGAGTAGCTGAAAACATCAGATTTACAATTTCAAGTTCTGACCTTGGGAGGACAAAACATAAAATAATGCCCAGTATCTTCCTATTACCTTGAATGAGAAAAAAATAAATCATACTTGAAGTAAGGAGAAAACTCAAATGGAACACAAATAATGTAATATTGTCAACCTCAAGCTTTTGTAACTTACTCACAGTGGGGAGAGTAACCACAACATTTGCTCTGGATATGTTATAAAGTACTATTTCTGAAGAAGAAGTAAAATAATGGTGTCTGAAAAATACACAGATACATCTTATTTCAGTAAATGTACTTGAGTAAATGTCACTCCCCACATCTGCTTTTATTTGTGCTAAATATGAATGCAGTTTTCCTGGTTGATTCAAACTAAACAGTAAATGCGTGTGTTCTGGTGCATCATGTGAGCGTGTTGTGAGTTGACAGTGCGTTTGACTCTGACCTGCACTGGGGACACTGAAGAAATCTGCATCCTCTTTTTGCTGTGTGAGCTGTTAAATAATTTGCACTTTGCAGCACTTTCTTCCTGCAATGTTAAACTGCCCCACATCTGACCTATGGCTGTCCACTGCTGTTCACATGCAACACTAGAATCAAGTTTATGTGCGATACACAGCTTACCTCAGTCAGATTTTAGACACGCAAACATATACCACTCAATTTAAAGGTGCATTATGTAATTTTATGGTGGACGGTCTTTCAAATGCTTTTCTTCATGAGGATGTTATTACTTTCTCTGGAGTGTTTCACAGTATGGTATTAAACATTTTTATCTTCATGGAGATCAGATTAGTTACTAGTTACAGGTCAGATCTGTGGAGAAGTGACCATGCTCACAGTCATTGTTTTTCTAGTATTTTGGAGCTATAAAACCAGTAAGGTAGATCTGTTTAATGTCATACTGTCATACTAATATTCCAGAAAGAACAATGACAATGATCTCCATAGAGACAAGAAAGATGGATCCCCCACCAGAAAAGTTACACAATGCACATTTAAGATTGAAGTGTTTACGAGGACTCATAAAAAAAAAAGAACTCAAAATAACTATTGGTAAAATTGGTTTAAAACAATACTGTTAAATTTGACCATTTTACCCACTGATTTGACAATGCATTTATTTGTATTTAAAAGTTATAACCTGCAAATGGATTGGTATTTTATTTTGCAATTAGCAGTGATTTCAAAATTTGCAGTTTGCAATTTGCAGCATTTTCCTCATCCATTGTTCAAACCAGACTAATGCAAACTTCCTAAATTTTCCAAAGTAAATCGAGTATTTCTTCAAAAGAACCAACAGTAGTAGAAGTAGTATGTAGGTTATGTATGTCCATATGTAAAAATAAAATGGATGTGAATGGAATAAAATGTGCCTAAAACACATCAAAATATAAAAAGTATCATCTATTTGTCAGTCACTATAATTCTCGTAATTTAAGTGTTTATTTATTGATACTATTTCTCCAGTTTGCCAACAAGAATATTAAGTTCACCTTGTCACCTCAGCGTACCTCGTCAATATCTGATATGTAAAGCGAACAAGGCACTTATTAGCATTGGTGGCAGTCTCTTTCTTGGACAGATGAACGCAGCTCTCTCCTCCTCCTCTTCCAGCAGGCTCGCTCACACATGCTCTGAGCAGGCGAGATATTCAAATGTAGTCAAATGACCAACTGGCATCCCTGACAGGAGAGCACTGCACAGGAGTTTGCTGGGGCTGTTTTGTTGTTTCAAGTCTTCACTTCTCTCCGTTTGTTTGTCTTTTTGTAGAATTGACTGTGAGAAAAGCAAGCCTAGATTTGAGTCAATAGCCTGTATTCCAAATATGAGAACACTAGTAAGTAGGTTTCAAGATTTCTTGATCACAGCCAGGGTGTTTCTGATTCCAAAATCCTGGTGGACTTAAACCTTTTTGACCTTGCCCCTCTTCCCCCTCACTCTTTTTTTTATTCCTCCAAGTACTGACCAGTTTAGCAGCTCTTTATGACGTGTGTGTGGGTTGAGATTAGGTGTTTAGTCTCACTTTAATAGGGGAGATGCATTGTATCAGGTTGTAGCAAACATGTTGATGTCCCCATGGGCATGCTGATGCAAAAAGCAAACTTTTAATCCAATATGTTTGAATATGACCTTGAACATGGAGATCAGTTACAGGGGAGGAGCTCGGAGTAGAGCTGCTGCTCCTCCATGTTGAGATGAACTAGCTGAGATGGCTCGGGCATCTGTTCCAGGACCTCAAAGCATTCCAGCCAAGAGACATAGTCCCTCCAGTGTGTTCTTGGCATGTCCCACCTAAAGAAGGCACCGGGGAAGACCCAGAACATACTGGAGGGACTATGTCTCTTGGCTGGAATGCTTTGAGGTCCCCCCGGAGGAGCTGGAGGAAGAGTGCAGGGTGAAGGTAGTCTGGGAGTGCCTGCTTAGACTACTGCCCCCGCTACCCGGCCCCAGATAAGCAGAAGAAAATGGATGGATGTTTGAACATAAAAACATAAAAGTCCAAAGAAAAATATCTTTACCAGCTATTGTGACTATCTAGCTCACACAGTTTGATACTTTCTGGTTTTTGAACTTAGTTTTTAACATCATATCATGGGATTTTAACCAACTAGGAAATGCAGTATTTGCAGTTCAAAGGATACAGTAAGAAACTGTTGAATTGTGTGAAATGAGCTGTTTGTTTTTTCTGTTTCCATGGAGACCAAGGGCTAGCTAAGGCACTACCTAAGGAGCGAGCTATAGACGTCTGAGATACTACAGACTTTTTACACCAAATGTGTCAGAAGACCTTTACAATACTTTGAGAAATTCCATTAGAAATACTTTGAGAGAATAGCCCATTTCATCACCAACCAGAACAACAGTGGAGTGTGAGTGAGGCTTAGAAGAGGCACTCCTGCTACGTTGGCCAATAAAATATGTTAATTTAGAATATTTTTACATTAGATTCTGAAATGTGTGAAGAATCTCTCAGTCGTCCAGGTAGAATCCATGGCAAGGAGAAAAATCTGTCGACAAACAGATTTTTCTCCTCACCATTAGATTCTGAGATCTCTAGTCAGAGCATTTTAGTGCAGTTCAGTTTCTAAAAATCCAATGATGTTTACTGACATACTAATGTCTTTATTGAATAATCATCTGCAAATCCTGCCATGCATGTGTTTTTGATACTCCCACTGGGCCTTAGAAATGCTGTGACCTCACATGAAACTCATCTTTGTTGCATCTTTCAGAAATCCAATTTAGTTTTGCTGTTGTAAATTGTTTTACACCCTCCCCTTCCTTCTCCTCTTCCTCCGCGTTTACGATATGACTTGATGCGTCTTTTGGATTTAGTGAATAGCTTTGTTTTGAATCAATAGCTAGAAAGAGGGAGAGAGGGGGAGAGATTAAGATGGAATGAGAGAAAGAGAGAGGAAGGGGGAGGGAGAGCAGTCAGTGAGGCGTTTGGCTGTGGTCCTAATTGGCCGCTGTGTGTTGACAGGATGCTGACAGGGCACATCCAGCAGACAGGTACTCCGCCTCATGTTAAGATTTTGTGAGAGAAAAATACTGCCCAGGGAGAATACGCCAACCTGCCCTATGCATTTTCAGTCAGAACAACTTAAAAATGGTGCCTCCTTTTGACTCTTACATGTTTATTTTGTTCGATGCAGAAAAAGGCAGAGGAGAGACAGGAGATTGGCCAGTTTTACTGAATGTGATGTAATAGGATGGCTCACTGCTCACTGTTTTGACTGAGCCTGATGTGAGAGTGCTGTTAGTGGACACCTGCCCAAGCTCTTATCTGATTTAGTTGCATAATTTGAATATTATTTAAAGAGTCTATATTACACAGAATTGATTCTTGTGAGTTTTAACATGTTATCAAGCTGTTACCTCATCAAAAGTTACTCTTAGTTGCATTTTGTTTTTCTCACATGTTTGAATAATTCTGGATCTGTCTTTATGTCCAAAACTCAAAATGCTCTGTTCTGTCTTGTGATGTCATGCAGTGGTAGTTTTCAAGTTAACAGCTACTTTTTACCTTCAGTTCAGAAGAGTTAGACAATTTCAGGGCTGAAATGATCCAAGTGATTCTAATGAAAGTGTATGGAGTTTAAAAATACAATGGAGCACTTCCTTTATTACCACATGACATCACAAGGTGGAACAGAGTTTTACAAATGAAACATATTGTTATTACCAGTATTTATTTTTTTTAAAGGGAGACGTAGGGTCCTATATACATTAACAAAAATAGCGTTTACAGAAAAGAAAGAAAAAACAAATCAAAACAGAACAAAAGACAAACAGAACACAAAGACAACATTCACGCAACACACAAACAGCATTCATACTATACAATACAGGATCCTAAAATATACTGTACATCTCTCTGATTTTATCATCACCACACCTATATTTGTAAATTAGTGGGGAAAAAAAGCAACTCTACGTACAACAGAAAGTACATAGAACAAAAGGAGCAGGTTGTTTGTAAGTATCTGAAGACTGACACCTTAAAATGGTGGATTGATGTAACTGATTTATTTATTTTATTGATTATTTATTTTATTTATTTAGACTCGCTCATAGTGGAAAGAGTAACACAAATCTTTGCCCGAGTCAGAGTACTTAAAAGAAATAAATCCTCTTGGCCTAATAAGACCTTAAGCACGTAATAAAACTGCATTTATAGTGATGTTAAAATGGCCGGTTGGTTTGTTAACAGTCTAATACTATATTTCACTCCCGTGTTTCCTCATGAAGCAAAGTGCTAATGGATGTTTGCCCCTCCCAAAACTTAGCTGCCTTCATGTACTGTTTGCTGAGTGGGTAAATTCATTGGGTCGGCTTTTCTAAAAGTGGAACAACGGTTGAATATTTCAGAGACTAAACTGCGACATGAACTGAACTCCAGAGCAGTAACGCCGCTCAATATTCCTCCATTGTCTTTTTAGTGAGTTTGATTATATTTGTATGTTTAATTATGTAAAATACAACATAAATAATAAAATAAATGTGCTTGTAGGATGTCTCATTGTGCTTAGAATACATTCTACTGAAATTGGGAGATGAAATTGTGTACATAGGTTAAAGGTGCACTGTGTAACTTCTTGGTTGTTTCTATGGATATGTCATTTCTCTGCTTCGAATATTCAACAGTATGGCATTAAACAGTTCTACCCTGCCTTTAATCAGTTACAGGCCTTTTTATAGCTCAAAAACACAAGCATTATGACTGTGACCAGTAACTTGGTTTAGTTTAGTCTCCATGACAATAGAGAGGTTTAATACCGTACTGTGAATATTCCAGAAAAAGCAATGACATTTCCATGGAGAAAATCATTTGAGAGACCCTCCACCAGAAAAGTTACACAATGCACCTTACCCACAGCACACATATACACACACACACACACACACACACACAAAAGCTAAAATCTAGCCAAGTTAAGATGACTTGAATTAAGAAAGTTTTATCATGATTTGAGTAAATTTCACTTGACAAGTAAAATGATCTGCCAGTGGAACAAGACTTTTTCTACTTAAAATATGAAAATACATCTTGCTTCACTTAAGATTAGAAAAACAACAACTTTTTGCACAGAAAATAAGAAACTAAATCAACTAAATGTTGCTTGAATTAAGAAAAACACACTTATTCCACTGGTAGACCATTTTACTTGTCACGCTGAATCCACTCAAATAATGTCAAATGTTCTTAATTTAAGTCATTTTAACTGGCCTAGATATTACTTTTTGCAGTGTGGGACTGAACCTGGAACTAAACCAGAACTGAACCAGGTCTTCCTCAGGATTAAACATGGCTTAAACCAAGAACAAACCTGAACAAAAACAGGATGAACTCACCCTAAAGTGTCCAAAAGGTAATTATTTTGTTAGAAGAAAATATTTCCCTGGGTCTTGGACATGTGTGGTTGTAAAAAAAAAGAGCTGGAGAGGCTGTGGAGGCTGTTGTTTCTTCTACTGAAGAGTGGTTCAGTCAATCACATTACACGTTTATAATAATATTTCAAATATTTCTCAAGAATCCAGTCTGTGGCTTCAGTGTTACAATGAGCGACAAACTCCAAATAGCCTTGTGTCTGTGAAGAGTCTGTGTTCGAAAAGAGTAGTGAATAGAAAAGAAGAAAAGAAGATGGAAGAAAGTGAATTTGGTGTTCCCTAATGACCGTCTGCACTCAAAGATACAACGCTTTCAACTTTGTAACCCTTTGCTTTGGTCTGGAGGAGTTAGGCTTAGAGTTAGGTTAGTGTACTCCTTGATTTAAGTAAATTTTCCCTCCATAACCAGCCCCCTCCATACCTCACTGACCTCGTCCAGCCTCACCACCCCTTACCAGAAACTTAGATTCTCTTAACATTTTCAAAAGACAGTTCAGTCTTTCCTCATAGCCTACAGCTCCCACATATGACTGTTCCTCACTAGTTGTTTTGTCTGCCCTGTCCTTGTTTTTGTGTTACATTATTGTGAAGTGCCTTTGAGTTACCGTGAAAAGCTTTATTTAAAACTTGATGATTTCTTTTAATTATATTCACTGTACTGTAGTTTTCTGACTATAAGTCACACTTTTTTTCAAAGTTTGGAGTGAGTGAGAAACTTGTGAGGGACGGACGGAAAGTGGAGATGGAGAACACAGCTTCATGCCAACCGGGAGGATGCGCCATGCAACTTTCCTGGAAGTCATTGGATGGATTGTTAAAGCCTGGACTTCAGTGTCATCCGAAACCATCCTGTCGGGATTCAGAAAGGATAATTCGAACTGGAATGGACAACAGCTACTTAGACAAGGAAGCTGCCCTCTCTTTACTTCCGGAGGTCACAGAGTTGCTCAGAAGTGACACCGAGGATGAAGAATTCAATGGATTTAGTGATTTGGAGTGAGATGGCAAACTTGTTCTGTTCTGTTGTTTATACTATAGTTGTCTGAAGAACTGTTCATATGTGACAGTAACAGCCTGTTGTTCTCTGTTCTATTGTTATTACTATAACTTGCCTTTCAAGATTAAATATCGGTTCCTGGTCTCTGATTTTATAACATAAATTTCCTCCAAAAAGTGCGACTTATAGTCCAGTGCAACTTATATATGTTTTTTTTTCCTTCTTCATTACTCATTTGTTGGCTGGTGCGACTTATGCTCCAGAGCGACTTATAGTCAGAAAAATACAGTAATCACTTGTTCAGAAAAGGTCTGGCTTATAAAAAATCATATTAATATTTGTAAAATGCTTGTATTTCTGTGGTTTCTTGTAAGGCTTAACTGTAAGGTAACTCCATATTCACATACACATTGAATTACAGGTTTGCATTTCCCCCCTGATGTAAAACGCACAACATTTTATCCATTAAGTTTATACTGTAACACCACAAAGATTGTTATTTTATGCTTTGTGTGTGAATGCGTAGTATGTACTTTCCTAAGAGTCCTGGCGTAGATGGCATAACAGGAATAAAAGCGAACACCTGCAGGCTTCTGGGATGCTCTGAGTGGGGGTCTGAAAGGGCAGTGTGTGGGGGGAGGAGCTACATTAAATGATATGATTGTGGCCTGTCTCCGGAGTGTTGCTAAGAGCACCCTAAGGCGACAGAGCTCTCCCTCCATGGAAACAAAGCTCACCTTCAGCCCGAGTCTTTAAAGTGCGTCACTTCTTCGCATGTGATGTAAGAAGAAGCAAGAGTGAACGATTCACATTGCATTGGTTCACAGTGATTGAGTTGGTAACAGGGTGCTAAAAAATATAGAGCTTTATGCATTTGTAATATAGTGTTAGACAAACTCATAATAGTTCACTGCTCGAAAAGATACTACTGTACGTATTTTTCTACCTGCTTGTCTCCATGGAGATGTTACTGCTTTGTCTCGAATGTACCTCAGTATTGCATTAAACTTATCAATCGCCAAGTGACAGATTATAACTTGTATGAGGAGAGGAGAGCTTTTCAAGTTATATTTGAACAATAAAAACAACAACTTCACTCCTTGCTTAATCCGTGTATAATTCGTTCATAAATTTTTCAAAATAAAACCAAAAATAAGAACATGAAAACATAACAATTTTCTTCATTATTTTTCTCCAAAACCAAAATGAAAAAAGGATAATGATTAGTTTATTAAATTTTCAATTTGGTGTTTAAATGCATAATGGAAAAACAAATAACAGCCGTTTCCCGTTTCTGTGACGTAAACTGTGATGCCGGACATTTGCGCTGCATACGGACTGAACCAGGACTAAAACAGGACTAAAACAGGACTGAGTCTCGGAACAGGCCCAGAGGTGCACCCGCATAGACTGACTGGTGATCCGTACTGATACCAGGACCAGACTGGGACCAGACCAGGACTGAGACCGGGATTGAGACTAGGATGGAGACTGGGATTGAGACTAGGACTGAGACCGGGACCAGACGGGGACTGAACCAGGACTGATTCCAGGACTAAAACAGGACTACATCAGGACTAAACCAGCTCTAAACCAGGACTGAACCAGGACTGAACCAGGACTAATCCAGTCTCAGTCCTGGTCTCAGTCCCAGTCTCAGTCCTGATCACCCAACACCTCCGGGCCCATCTTGACACTCAGTCCTGTTTTAGTCCTGTTTTAGCCTTGTTTTAGTCCTGGTTCAGTCCATATGCAGCGCAAAAGTCCGGCATCGGAGTAGTCACGGAAACAGGAAATGTTATCTTTTTTTCCATTATTCATTTAAACACAAAATCGAAAACTGAGAAAACAAATCGTTTCAGGGTTTTTCATTTTGGTTTTGGAGACAAATAATGAAGAAAATAGTTGTTTTTTTCATTTTCTTATTTTTGGTTTTATTTTGAAAAACAATTGAACGAATGATACACGGATTCTTGGAAAACCAACATTTTTGCCAGCAGGAGGTACCAAAAAATCACTTTTAAAAATGATCATGAAACTAAATTTGGTCCCTCTGTCATAGACTACCTACTACATGTGCATTTTCTTAATTTTCAGTACCATGGTTTTATATCTGTTAGCCTTTTTATTAGTAATATCATTAAAGTTACAAGTCACCCTTTGAAGGTCCGATATTACGCAAAAATTTACTCTTGTGAGCTTGAAGTCACGTTATAATCTTGTTACCTCCTCAAACCCCATACCCAGAACTGTGTTTTGTTTCATTCAGACTTGTTTGAGTAACCTTTCATTATTACTTTATCTATTGTCCAAAGCTCTTAAGCTCTCAAGCTCTCACATAAACAGATACCTTTTACCTTTAGTTCAGTAGACATTAGCAATTCCAGAGCTAAAATTATCCAAATAATTCTAGAGTGAAGGTGTCTGCAGTTTAAAATTCACACAGTCATTTTGCAATATTTATTATTCTGTAAAGCACATTGAATTAGTTTGTGTACAAATTGTGCTATACAAATAAACTTGCCGTGCCTTGCCTTGAAGCATTTCCTGTATTACCAAATGAAATCATGAGGTGGAAAGAAGTGTTTTCAGTTTTAGCCCAGATGCACATGGTTTTTGTGTTAAACATGCACGTGCGAAACAAAACACAACTCTAGGTATGTTTTTGGTGAGGAAACTACATTATAACATCCATCCATCCATATTCTTCCGCTTATCTGGACCAGGTCGCGGGGACAGACTGTTGTCTATGCAGGGACTTCCAGACTTCCTCCACCCCAGACACTTCCTCCAGCTCCTCTGGAGGACCCCAAGGCATTCCCAGGCCAGCTGAGAGACATAGTCCCAGTGTGTCCTGGATCTTCCTGAGGGACTCCTCCCAGTGGGACATGCCTGGAACACCTCCTGAGGGAGGCGCCCAGGAGGCGCCCAAACCACCTCAGCTGGCTCCTCTCGTCGTGGAGGAGCAGTGGCTCTACTAGTCCAAGCTCCTCCTGTGTGGCCAAGCTCCTCATCCTATCTCTAAGGAAGCGCCCAGGCACCCTGCGGAGGAAACTCATTTCAACCATTTGTATCCACGATCTTGTCCTTTTTGATCATTAAATGGAGATAGCTTCATAGATTCATGATCTTTTGTTCCATTTCAATGCAGAAAACATGAAGAAATAACTGTTATAAACAACTTTTCAATTTTAATTATTTGGACTATTTGTCACAGTTCTGCCTTTTGTTTACATGTTTTCCCTGTCCAGCTCCATTTCCCAGGTAAGGCAAGGCAAGTTTATTTGTATAGCACAATTTGTACACAAAGTAATTCAAAGTGCTTTACAGAATAAGAAAAACATTAAAATCACAATAAAAACTAATGAAAACATAAATAATCTTCATAAAATTAAATATTAAAATGAAAAAGAGAGAGAGAGACATTAATTACATAAATGAGAGAGAAGAGTGCTGAATGAAAACCTTTCAGTCATATGCACAGCTAAACAGAACCCTTTTGAGCCTGGATTTAAACGGCATCAAAGTCTGTTCCGGTCCTTTTGCTGCCTCCTTCCTTTTCCTACAGCTGCCTCTTATTCCCTAATCATCCCAGGGTCGTCTATATATACTCCTCCTGTTCATTCAGTCTTTGCTAGATTGTTGACATGTCAAGACACACACTTACACACTTTTCTCCTGTTCCTATTACCCATTTGAGTCTATTCCTAGTCCATTTTCTACTTAGAATATTTAGCAGTTTTGGAAGATATTTTAGTTTACATGAAATAAATCCCTTTACATACATCCCTTTGTTGTATTTTCAGTCTGATTTGCCATATACATTACCTGTTATAGGACACTTTCTGTTACTGCACTAAGACTTTGTTTGCCTGCGTTTGTGGTGCCTTTGAGTCCAAGTTACCTTCGTGATACTATGACACTAATATAGCCCCAAGTCTATATATATATATATATATATATATATATATATATATATATATATATAGATAGATAGATAGATAGATAGATAGATAGATAGATAGATAGATATATATAGGCTTTTAGAAAGGAAATAGTTGCATTTAGACTTATTTTTAGGATATGCAGTGTTTCCTCTGTAGGAGCCTCTGCATCAGGAGCAGAGGTCGGCTGTAGCTGTCGGGTCTGTCCCGTGGGCTCCTGGTGGAGAGTTGGAGCTTGGGCTTCATCTCTCCCCTGGCTCCTGTGGTGGTTCCTGGTGGTGGTGGACGTCTCTCTGCTCCTGGTGTAGACGGCTCCTCTGATGGTGCTTTCTCAACTTGTTCGCCTGTATTCAGCCTCACATTTTACTATGTGTCGTTTTTTATGTATTTTAGCAGGTTAATGTGTGTGTGTGTGGAGGGGGGGTTTGGGTGTTTGGGTGTCTGTGATGTTTGGTTGTGTCGAGTTGGGCAGCTGTGGGGGTTGGGTTAGTGGGTGGGTGGGTGGAAATGTGGGATTGTTTTTAATCTGTGTAAAGCACTTTGTGTTACATTTTTGTATGAAAAGTGCTTTATAAATAAAGTTTGATTGATTGATTGATTTCTTCAATTCTGTTAGCCTCATTCATCAGCCGGTTTTACTTCATAGAAACTGTCTGACCTCGCAGCATTAGAATTCGTTTCCTCAACGGTAGGTGGGTATTTTTTTTAAATTTAAATTAATTTTGGTCGTGAGGTATGTAATCACTAATGGTGTTAACTGGTATATTAAGCTTTTCACAAATCCTGTAGGAAGGAGAGCACTAACGTCTTCCCCCCGGGATAAAATTCACCAAAAATTCTTTTTGTTCCAGCTTTAAATCCTCGATCTCGGAAACAAGAACACAAAATATATGGCTCTTCGCTGATTGGCTAGTGCCCGAACTCGCACTTCTGGGGTTTTTGTGAACTAGCCTGGCTACAATCCTCTAGCATCTCCACAATATCTCAATAAATACTGTATCGTGAAATGAATATTGTAATTGTATCGTACCGTGTGATTTACATCGTTACATCCCTAATCAGAAAACAACGTGATATGGGCCCTTTAACATTTCTTAGCCCCTATTTGTATCCATTTGTATTTTCCGGTCTGCGCTATTCTCTGCAGAAATGAAACAAACATGGTACTTGGAGTAACATGTGCACGTAAGCGTAGTGATTGTCTCCCTCTATGAATCCCTTCCCTTCACACAACTGTGGGTTGAGCAGTCTCCTTCAGCGTTATTATATCTGTCAGCAGCCGTGCCCATTGGCTTGTCCTCATCACATGGATCTAACGCTGATGTGTGATTGGCTGACAGCTCCGATTATGATCACTGTATTATCGAAGCTCCAGTCACTGCCTGTGCCGAGGAGCTGTTCTGTCGGCCACTTGGTCCGAAGCCATTCAAGGACAAAGAGAGAGGAGCTATGACTCATAAACCAGTGTGAAGTGCTACAATGCCGGTCCAAATGAATCTATTAGCCCGTGAAGTCTTCCTTTTATATACACACCTTCTAAGAGATAGCTAATGATAAGAGCAGCTGTCGAGGCATACTAGATTATCCCTCACCAAAATTCACTCTTCAAATAACTCATGTCTTTCTTGGTACATTGCCAAAAATCATCATTATTTTATTATGTTCAGTGGCAGTGTGAGGTTTTTTCTTTTCAAATTCTGTAATAACAGCACTGAATGTAGTGTTATTAAAATCTTATTGGATGCGAGCTATAGGGCGGCATGATTTGGAGAAAATGTAATTGCTACTAAGATAAGATTTGCAATGTTTTAGTTTTTTTTTAAAAGGTAGGATTCTGTTTAAGTTGTATTAAAGAGCCTATATTATGCAAACTAGTGAGATTTAAGCCATGTTAGAATGTTGTTACCACCTCAAAAACATACCTGGAGTTGTGTTTTTTTTTTTTTTTTTCATCCACGCATGTTTGAGTAATGTGGATGTGATGAGGAAACAACATTATAACATAGATCAGAAAATAGCGTAATATGGGGTCTTTAACATTTGAGAGCTGACTGAAATATGAACTGAACTGAACTAAACCAAGAATCTGTAATTTCGTAGAGGCCTTGACTACAGGTACAACAAGATCTTTTCTATATAAAGACTGCATATTTTGTTCTTTGCGAGGGCATACTATTATCTAAATAACTGCAGCCTTTGTGATTTGAGAACTACTCCAGCATTGTAATTTTGATTTGACTGCAATGTATTGACTGGCTCCACCTGCTATTTTGTGAGTGTAAGGTTGCCAGTTCAATCTCAGCTCAGTCACGATAATTACTATTTTGACATGATCGTTCAATATATGAAAGATGGATCAATATACAGTACTGAATTTTTTGGACTATAAGTCACTCTGGAGTATAAGTCGCACCAGCCAAAAAATGAGTAATGAAGAAGAAAAAACATATATAAGTTGCACTGATCTATAAGTCGTACTTTTTGGGGGAAAAGTTTTATATAAAATCAGAGACCAGGAACAGTTCTTCAGATATCTATAGCATAAACAACAGAACAGAACAACTTTACCAAACTCTCCATCTCACTCCAAATCACTAAATCCATTGAATTCTACATCTTCTATGTCACTTTTGAGCAACTTCGCGATCTCCGGAGATAAAACGGAGCACCGCTTCCTCTTCTGTGTAGCTGTGGTCAGACTCAGCATCAGCTCCAGTTAGAATTATTCTGGCCTTTCTGAATCCCAACCGGATGGTTTTGGTTGTCACTAAAGTCCAGGTTTTGTCAGTCCATCCAGTGACTTCCAGCAAAGTTGTATGATACACCTGCCCGTGTTAAAGTGAAGCTGTGTTCTCCATCCCCGCTTTCCGACAGTCCCTCACAAGTTTCTAGCTCACTCCAAACGTTCTTTCTGCTGCTCGATTACCATTTTGGGCTGAATATTTCATTACTTTCAGCAGGACAGTGGCTTTTTCTGCAGGAGATATGTGCAGTAGAGCACCAAGTGACAGCAGTACAGAAGTAAGAGTAACAGATACTGACACACAAGCCTAGAGCCTCTCGTGCCTGTCAGTGTGAAAATTTTAATATATAAGTCGCATTGGAGTATAAATTGCAGCAGCACCCAAACCATGAAAAAATGTTATAGTTCAAAAAATACAATATTCTGGGGCTCAATATTTATGTATGTACAATTTCTTTGCACTAGTGGGGAGACTTTTGCCATTTTTATGTAATAAGGTACGATTCAAGCTGTAGAGAGCAGAATAAATAACTTTTTTGCCTAATTATCAGTTGATTCTGCATGTTTGCAGCTCAAGCTTTTTAATGATATTGTCTATTTATAAATTGGTTTAATGGGCTTATCTTGCTTTGTTTCAGTGCATAAAGTAGTTTCAGTGTTATCGATTATTGCCATATTTCTCTGTAGAAATATATTGTGCTTCAAAATTTGTTATCGTGGCAGGTCTAGTCCTTGAGCAAGACACTTCATCCACCTTAGGATTGTATGAAAGTTATGTAGTCAGGTTAAGGTTCCAGATTCAGTTTATTGTCATTATTTGGACAAATACGGATCAGCATTGCTCTTCCTGGAATGTTCCACAGTGTGACATTAAACAGCTCAATTATAGGTCGTTTTATAGCTCAGCTGTAACTTGGTCTGGTTTGGTCTCCATGAAGATAGAAAGGTTAGTAACATACTGTGAAACATTCCAGACAAAGTAATAACATTTCCTTGGACAAAAATATTGATGGACCCTTCACCAGAAAAGTTACACAATGCACCTTTAATCCAAAGAGAAGTCTAGTCGGTTAGCACTAGAATGCTGGCTGTTATCCTCCTGATTTGAGATGAATAACTGGCATATTAAAGCTCATGTTATTCCAGCTGATGAGTGAGATTGACAGCTACAACACCTGCTGCTGTCTGGTGGACACATTTTCAAATGTTCTTGTAAAAAGCCTTTCACTGGTGACAAACTCTTTTTCAGTCCTTTCGGCTTCCCTTTCATAGGTTGTCCTTGGAAAATGTCATGTCTTATATACTGTGTGTTTTAGATGTCTTGTTGTGAGCTGGTGCAGCTTTTAAGTGGGATGTTCTTGCAGACTGATTCTATCCTAATGATTCTCGTGAAGGTGTATGGAGTTAAGAACACAGTGAAGCACTTTCTGTATTATCTCATGACATAACAATCCAATCCAATCCAATAGATAACATAACAACATAATAACAAGGTGGAACAAGGTGTTTTCTGAGCCTAAATATGTAGGATTTGGGTGTTAAATGTGTGAATGAAACAAAACACAACTCCAGGTCTGTTTTAGATGAGGAAACACTATAACATAGATCAGAAAAAATAGGAGTGTAAAAAAAAAAAATAGCTTCAGGGATATATTGTGATATTTCATACTCGCATAATTCTCAAATCTATTCAAAATGCATCCGGATCAATTTTTTTAAATAATATTTTTCAGAAAAAAAATGAGTTACATTCACTTAGCCAGGCTGGCAACACTTAGTGCCACCAGTCAATTTAATTTCTCTCCAGCGACTAGGTCAGGAATCAAAATACACTAGATGGTTTGCAAGAACTCTGAAGTGCAAGTTCGGGCAAAGAGCCATACATTCTGTGTTGTCAACATTTCCCAAAATCAGGGATTTTTTTAATGTTTGGTGAATTTTATCAAGGGGAAAGACGTTATTGCCCTTGTTTCTATGGGATTTGGGAAAAGCTTAAAATACCAGTTAGCCCTATTAGCTGCACAATACATACGTCATGACCAAATAGCAGTGATTGGTTAAATAAAAAAGTACCCACCTACCATCGAGCGAACACATTCTAATGCTGCAAGGTCAGACGGTTTCTACGAGGTGAAACCGGCTGATGAATCAGTCTAACATTCACTGGTCTTGTGATAAAATAATAATAAATAATAATAAATTATATTTCATATTATTTTGTTCTCGTGAAGGTGTAGTTGACTATATTATTAGAAGTAATTATTGATAAATCACATTATATCATCCATTGGTTTTGTATCAGGATAAAGTGTAATATATCGAATCGTCACACGTATATCATGTCTGATATACAATATCTGTATTGTATCATCAGACTCAAGGCAAAGCTCATCCCTAATAAAAAGGCTAATATGTGATACTTTATTTATTGTATAGAGGCTAATATTTAATCATGGATCATGGATTAACATTTTGTTTATTACAATCCACCATATTGATCCTGTATGGCTTGACATACAAATAGGTCTATTGATTTCATGTTCTAACTGCAGAGAGGATTGTCTGCTGCAGGCCTAGTGTCGTTTCACTGTAGCAAGAAGTGGATTTTTTAAATAGTTTGTATTTTGTACATTTCTGAACATCAATGTGACTGTAATATGTCCAAATACAAGTGCGAGGAAGTATAATGTTATGAGTTAAACATGTGGGTTATGAACTATATCGTAACAGTTTGGTTGGTTCTGCCATGTTTTGAGATAAACATGGTTGACCTATTTATTCATTTATTTATTATTATTTTATTTCTACACAAGTCACTATATATATATATATATATATATATATATATATATATATATATATATATATATATATATATATATATATATATATATATATATATATATATATATATATATATGAGCATATTTCTTTCTTTCTTTCTTTTTTTTACATACAAATAAAATCAAAATAAGAATATATGAAAAAATACTAATAATGATAATAATACAATAAAGAAATATTAAGGAACCAATATTTGTATGAAAAGAAAATAATAATTAATATTACATAAATAATTATAATAAAAAAAATAATAATAAAAGAAAATAAAAGAAATTCTGATTGACCTGTTTTTTGTCGAACCTTCCTGACAACATTGAAACACACTTCATCCTTTATACTTATAATCACTACCAATTAGTACAGTCCCCTTTAAACACTGGCTTACACTCTGCTTCACAAACTAATCAACATTGTACACCGTGAACGTGTTGAAAAACCACGCCTGGAGCTTTCAGTTTATGAATAAGTAAATAGTTCTTTGCTGCCCGGCTGTAGCTCCATTTGCCCAGGCCTGGCCCACTGCTCTCGGGTATGTTTTTCTCTTTCTCTCTCTCTCTCTCTTCCTCCTCCTCCCTTTTTCCTCTCTTCTTTGGATGTTCATGTACACTACAATTCCCCCTTTGCCTTAGAGTGGTCCAACTCCCCCCCCCCATGGCTGTTCCAGAGCCAGTATGCCTGCATCTTCTCTGTCTTATGTAACATTTGGAGCAGGGTAGCAGGCTGTCTTCATGGCTTCATTGAGCTTTAGTGGTGCCCATGGGGGATTTGCGTTTTAGACCAATTGCAATGGCGTATATGTACATAAAGTTAAAGTGTGAGGCTGTGTTTTCCACCTGACCCATCCGAGCACATGCAAGTGAGAACAAATATATTGTCTATGTGTCTGCGGTAGCACATACGGCAGCGCTGTGTTCTTGTTATGAGCTACTGAACTCATGCAGGGGGTGGAGAGGAAGAAAGGGCTTTTATTGTGAAATGGATGCATGCTTTAATGGGTTGGAGAGGGGGAGGAGAAAGAGAGAGGGGGGATGGAGTGATAAAGAAAATGTGTGAGATAGTGAGGAAAACAGTTTGAAGAGAGGCAAGAGAGGGAGAGGGAAAACATGCTTTTATTGTGAAAACATATGCATGCTTTAATGGGATGGAGAGAGGGAGGAGAAAGAGAGGGGGGATGGAGTGATAAAGAAACTGTGAGAGATAGTGAGGAAAATGTTTGAAGAGGGACAGGGAGAGAAAGAGGAGAAGAGAGAGAAATGAGAAGGTCAGAGGGGGGAACAGAGGGGATGGAGTAATAAAGAAACGATGTGTGTGTGAGAGAGAGAGAGGGAGACAGAGAGGAAAAATGCTTTTATTGTGAAATGGATGCATGCTTTAGTGGATTGGAGAGAGAGGAGAAAGAGAGGGGGGATGGAGTGATAAAGAAAATGTGTGCGATAGTGAGGAAAAATGTTTGAAGAGACTCAAGAGAGGGAGAGGGAAAAGATGCTTTTATTGTGAAAACATATGCATGCTTTAATGGGTTGGAGAGAGGGAGGAAAAAGACAGAGGGGATGGAGTGACAAAGAAACTGTGAGAGATAGTGAGGAAAAATGTTTGAAGAGGGACAGGAGAGGGAGAGAAGGAGGAGAAGAGAGAGAAATGAGCAGGTGACAGGGAAAACATGCTTTTATTGTGAAAATGCTGCATGCTTTAATGGGTTGGAGAGAGGGAGGACAGAGAGAGAAGGATGAGAAGAGTGAGAAATGAGGAGGAGGAGAGAGATGGGGGAAACAGAGGGGATGGAGGGATAAAGAAACTGTATGAGAGAGAGATAGAGAGAGACAGAGAGGAAAAATGCTTTTATTGTGAAATGGATGCATGCTTTAATGGGTTGGAGAGAGGGAGGAGAAAGAGAGAGGGGGGATGGAGTGGTAAAGAAACTGTGAGAGATAGTGAGGAAAAATGTTTGAAGAGAGGCAGGAGATGGAGAGGGAAAACATGCTTTTATTGTGAAAACATATGCATGCTTTAATGGGTTGGAGAGAGGGAGGAGAGGGAGGAGAAGAGTGAGAAATGAGGAGGAGAGAGGGGGAAATGTGAGAGATAGTGAGAAAAAATGTTTGAGGAAAGGGAGAGAAGGAGGAGAAGAGAGCGAAATGAGAGGGAGAGATGGAGTGAGAGGGAAAACATGCTTTTATTGTGAAATAAAGTAAATGCATGCTTTGATGAGTTGGAAACAGGGATGAGAGAGAGAAAGAAGGAGGAGAAGAGTGAGAAATGATGAGGAGGAGAGAGATGGGAAACAGAGGGGATGGAGTGATAAAGAAGAGAGGAAATGTGCTTTTATTGTGAAATGGATGCGTGCTTTAATGAGTTGGAGAGAGGGAGGAGAAAGAGCGAGAGACAGAAGGAGGAGAAGAGAGAGAAATGAGGAGGAGAGAGATGGGGAAGCAAAGGGAATGGACTGATAAAAAATGTGTGTGAGAGAGAGAATGAGGCAGAGAGTGAGAAAAAAAATGTTTTATTGTGAAATTAACGCATGTTTTGATGGGTCGGAGAGAGAGAGGAGAGAAAGAGGGAGAGAGACTAGAAAGAGGAGGGGAGAGGGTGAGTGAAAAACAGGAAAACAGAGGGGAGGGAGTGATACAGAAAACAAAAGAGAGAGGGTGAGAAGAACTACATTGCTTTTATTATGAAATGGATGCATGCTTTAATGGGTTGGAGAGAGGGAGGAGAGTAAGAGAGGAAAGAGGGAGGAGAGCGGGTGAGAGAAGGAGGGGGGCTGAGTAAGAGTGTCGGAGAGGGGAGTGAGACAGAGAGACGAAAACACTGGGGGATGAGCAAGGGAGGAGGCAGAGAGGTGAAAAAGAGAGGGAAGGTAGAGATAGAGCGGGGAAGAAGAGGAATTAGCAAGAGTGAGAAAGAGGGAGCAGGATACAGTGCCACTAATGGAATCCACAACCATCCAATCATTTTCAAGCTGGCTTTTTATAGCGTCTCTCTCTCTCTCTTTTCATGTGATTAGAAGTGTACTCCCGCTGATGTGAGTCCGGACCCCGTTTTTGGGACAATAACACCACGAGGGAGCAGTTAAACTGGACTGCTGTGGCGTTTTACAGTGGAGAGTAAGTCTACACCTGCTCTCATGAATCATGCATCAACATCAACACTGGAGAGGTTTATAACAGGCAGTTCAGTACGTACAGTGTGTGTCTGTTTCTCTTGTGTGTGCATCCTATGAGCACAGGTAAATTTAAATGACTTGAATTAAGAACATTTGACTTTATCTGACTAGATTCTGTCACATGGAAACAAAGGGAGGACCCAAAATGCAGGACTGATTCAGTTGTTTAATGTTACAAAACCAAAAAAACAGAAGAAACCAAATCCAAAAATCCAAAAATAGAAATTACAACAGACATGATACTGACATGACAAAGACAATGGACCAACAAAGACCAGAGGAAAGTGAGAGTCAAAACTAGAAGCTGACAGGAGAAACGTCCAAATAAAACACCAAAGGCACACAACACTACAAGAACAAGATAAACCAAAATAAACAAAAACAATGACTACAAAATATGAACCATGACAGATCCAACTTGACAAGTAAAATTATCTACCAATGGAATAAATGTGTTTGTCTTAATTCAAACAACATTCAATTTTGTTTATTTTAAGTGCAAAAAGTTTGTGTTTTTCTTATCTTATCTGTATCAAGATGTGTTTTCATATTTCAAGTACAAAAAGTTGTATTCCACTGGCAGATTATTTTACTTGTCAAATGAAATTTACTCAAATCATGATCAAACTTTGTTAATTCTTAACTTTCTTAACTTTTTAAAATCTTAACTTGGCTAGATTTTGTTTGTTGCAGTGGGATCAGTGATTCATTTGTCTCAGAAAGTATGCATCACAAAAGTTAAGATGACTTGAATTAAGAAACTTTTATCATGATTTGATTAAATTTTCACTTGACAGGTAAAATTATGTGCCAGTGGAATACAACTTTTTGTAGTTAAAATATGAAAATACATCTTGCTACACTTAAAATAAGAAAAACAACAATTCTTTGCACTCAAAATAAGAAACATTATCCAATGTTGCTTAAATTAAGAAAAACACTTACTCCATTGGTAGATAATTTTACTTGTCAAGCAAAATCTACTCAAATAAAGTCAAATGTTCTTCACTTAAGTCATTTCAATGTACTTAGATATAGTTTTTTGCAGTGTGGAAGGGTGCATTCAGATTAATTCATATTCAGGTGATACTGTATCATGTAAACACACATAAGGGCAACACCTGATGTCTACAGTTTTAACTTTTTTTTTTCCTTTAAGCAATTATTAAAAAAATGCTTTCATGTGATAACAAAAGTGACAACATTATGACCAGTGCACGTTGTTCTGATCTGCAAGAAAGAAGGAGAATCTAATAGGCAAAACGTTTTGAGCCTGAGGATAAAATGTGCATGTTACACTAATCCTCCCGCAAAGGCCTCTTGTCCAAAGAGCAGGGGTCATATGCAAGGGGCCCCTACAGCAGTGTTTCCCCTTCGTGACCCAAGTCAACAGACATTATTCCTAAATCACAAAATAAATGTGGATTTGACCATTATTGAACATTAATGAGGATATTGTTGACTGAGTGATCATGTCTCTCAGAACAATTAGTATTACTCAAGTTTTAAGCAATGAAAAACATTGAACCAGCAATAAAAGGATCCATAAGTCACCTATTTAGACATTAAATGTAGCCCATTTCTTCTTCTTTTTAACATTCAATTTAAACAACAATATTGGAACAAAATATATACATTTCAACATTTCTAATGGGATAGGTGGGCCTGTCTGGGTTTTTGTAGCACGTTCCAACACGTACACAACACACATATCAGACGCAGCATTCAGTCTGTTTCTGTGCTTTGTTTTCATTTTTGTGAGCACAGAAAATCCCATTTCACACATAAATGTAGTAGTGAAAGTAAAAATAAGCATAGAAATACTGGCCCTACTGAGGACAGGATATTGTGACGAAATGCTTATCCAGAATAAGTTCACAGATCAGAACTGTATATTACAGACCTACATGCAGATCATGACAAGGTGACCCAAAAAAATCTCTTGTGACCCACCTGAGGGTTGCAATGCAGTCTTTGAGAAACAATGTCCTACAGGGATAAGAATCTGCACTTTAATAAATAAATAAAAACCAGGCCTGCCTATTGCTTATTTCCATGGAGAAGCTATTGCCAAACTGTTGACTTCACAAACCAAATTACAGCTGAGTTCTGTGGAGAGGCAAGGTCAGGACATGGTAAAACTGCATGATTTTCCAGGTAATTTTTAGAAATGCAAACAAGTATAGACTAAATGCAAGATGGATCTCTTTAAATCCATACTATGGATTAAGCTAGACAAACCAATTCCTTCTGCAGCAGGGAAGCAGATGGCAGACTCCACCAGGAAGGATTTCACCTTTAATAAAAGTATAAAAGCTGAATAAAAATACTTGACCAAAAGAGCAGCATGTGGGGATTAGCTTGAAGCATATTGAGCAAAACACACCATAGACTTTGACAGTAGATATTTCTGGCTTGTGATGAAAATAATTAGTACAGTCATTCTTGGCTTGGTCTATGCTTGCTATTCTTGATCTAAAAATACGAGCAGTGCCAAAAGCTGCTATTTGCCCCACCACGCTTCATCTGCTGTGAATCCTGAGAGGCTCATTATTATAACAGCTCACCTGGTATGGCCCCATCACCTGCCTGTCTCTCTCTGGGTCCCTGCCCTCCACTTGCCCCCCTCCGTCTGCCCTGTACCTGTGTAGGTTCAGCCTCCTGCCCCGACCTGGGATACAGCTCCTCTATAATTGATGGTGCGTCTCAGGTGACCCTCTCCATAAACAGGCAGTTATCTTTTGGGATCCAGTGTCTCATTATTGCAGCATTCAGCGTGCTCTAATATTGCTTTGGTGAGTGTAGCGGACCGCTGGTCTCCACAGACCCACTGATCTGCAGTCTGCACTCGTCTGCAGCTCAGCCTGTTGTGACGGACCAGGGACAATTAGCCTCGCATGGCTAACACATGGCTTAATCCAGCCAGGCAAAGTTATGAAAAGTTTGGCGTGTGAGCTACCCCTAAAATATGACACCAAATTAAACATAAATCAAAGAAAAATTCATGCCTGGAATGTTCCATAGTATGCCATTAAACTTCTATATATATATTTTTTTTTTCTATGGAAACTAGCAAGTGACATCACAAGGCCATAAGTTACAGGCCAGACCTGTGGAGAGGCAAGCCCCCTTACAGTAAGAATGTATTTTGAGGCCTAGATATTTAATTGCACATTTTACTGTAGAGCATTACTGGCAAATGGATAAGATTGTCATGGAGGTTGAGTTTATGAAAATATCCGGGTATGTGTAGTCAGCACTCTCACCTCACAACAACAAGGTTTCAGGTCTGACCCCGGCCCTTCTCTCTCCATGTTTGGTTGGGTTTCTTTCAGGCAGTTTTTCCTATTAAGCCAGTGCAGGCGTGGCTCTAGGGGAGGGCCACACTTATAATCTGACTGGCCCCTGAAGTGCCCCTGTTGTGTCAATCAACTGATGAGAAGAACAACTGGAGAATTCAGTGATCACTGATGCAATTCCACTCCCAAACTCTTGGCGGCAGTAGACCTATTGTGTCAATACAACATAATAGGAGAAGAAACAGACCTATGAAGGGCTTTTTTTTAAACTGTCTGTGCTTGTATTTGCATCGTACTGAATTTATTATTTATGTGTGGCCCCTTAATGGAACCTGTTTCAGAAAAATCTCAGAACCGCCACTGCCAAAGGATGAACCAGGTAAAATCCTCCAGCTAAGTTAGTCGTCACCAAGCCTATCTCGTGATCTGGAAACGGGTCCCTGGGCGCAGCACTGAGCAGCCCACTTGCAGCAAAATTGATGGATGGGTCAAATGCAGAGGATACATTTTTGGGACAATAAATATACCTTAAGCCGGGCATGTCCAAACTATGGCCCGTGGGACAAATGCGACCCTCAGACAAATCTTTCTTGGCCCTCAGGCTTCCAGGTGAATTGGCCCAAATTACCTTGCATCAATTAAAAATTAACTTTTTACTGCAAGTTTTTTAAAAATCTAAATATTAAAAATTGGCTTTATCAAGGTAGTGTGTGGATTTTAGGATTTTAGCATAAATAAAGACATGCACATATTTCAATTATTCACTGTATTGAGCAGCAGTCTACGGCCCTCGATCAGCCCTCTGCTTTGTCTGTGTTTAGATATGTGGCCCTTGATGAAATGAGTGTGGACACCCCTGCCTTAAGCAGATGGCTGACAGAAAGTTACATAGTACACATTAAATAAAAAATCTAAAAGCAGCATTATAAAGCAACACAATTTACACCTCCCTGAAATCACCAATGGATGAAAAGATTTTGTTTGGGTGTGATTTGCCAAAACTATTCATACCTTACTCTACTATCTTTTCTACACTAATTTCACAGAACATTGGAAACTGTACATTCTTTGGACTAGGCGGTCGAGGCGAGTTTGAACCATCCACTGTCCGTCCAGCTCAGGTTTTGTACTGTGAAGTCGTAGAGTGTAACTTCAGCTCTCCACACAAGAGAAGAAAAGGCTATTTTTAGTGGCACCAGCCTGGGCCTGTGAGTTTAGCTTCTGACCTTCCATTAGTACAGGGCTGAGCAGAGCAGCCATTGTCCGCACTGGGCCCCACACCGTACAGCTGACTTGTTCCATTACAAGACAGTCTGCCCCAAGCATTTTAGTTGAGAATCTGTAGTCTACACTGACGGGGGAGTTTGAGGAGCAAAAATGTGGTGTAAAGCCCAAAGAAATAGTTCCTTCTGCAAGTAATGGCATCCCTTTCTAAACCCAAACATTCAAAGTAATTATATAGTTTAAGTTGTGTATAGTGAAAGTTTTAGAAATAGTCCTACTCACATAATTATGTCAAGTTGCTGTAACACTTTTTTTGAGTAATTTTAACTAATATTTTTTGATTAAAGGGAATTATTGTGGGTATAATTGAGCATAACTTAAAAACATAGATGAGGTACAACTTAGTAGAATGAAGTAATTAAACAGTGTGAATGATAAAATCCTGTTATTTCCATTGTTTCACAGGGAAGATTTTAAAATAAACTTAATATATATAGTACATGCTAAAATGCAATACAAGTTCAAAGCGCTTCACCAAATAATTGAACTTATTTCAATGGATTGAAAACTCCCACATTTAAGTCATAATAAAGGAATGAAATAATAATAAATGAAAATAAATGAACAATAGCTGCTTTAACAGAAAACTATGAGTTATATTAACTGCAAATATTTGAGTTGACAAACTGAGCACTTTTAATTCATCTGTTATCAAAAGGTACATGTAGCAAGCATCCAACCAACTTAAAGGTTGTATGGAGGATTTTTTTTGTTTCAAATTGTCAATGATAGCATTATAGAGGTGCAGTAGCCTTGTAATTATGATGACCAAAAAAAAGAGAATAAAAATTCATCAACTCTGGACGTGGTGGGGCTAAACATTTGCCAATAGATAACAACACTGCCTCGTTATCTGTTAGCTGACAGGCTGTCAATCAATCTCCCTACATTTCTAGCGTAACTGACTTGCCTGCGCGCCGCCGGTACGTGGTTTACGTACGCCTGTCACGCAGTCCACAGACGCAAGACGCACAGACGCTGTTTACTCCACCAACGCAACAGTTCTTAGCGGCTTTTTTTGACCTATATCTTCCTCGCAGTTAGCACAAAGTTTGTTGCAATGGCAGACAAGAATCCAGGAGCAGTTCGCCGCAAAAGAAAGTCCGTTTTTGAGATTGCTGAAAGAAGAAGACAAGGGGAAAAGCAGCAAAGCCAAACTGAGGTGATTCTTGAAGATTCATTCCAGCGATGGTGCAACTGAAGCAGACGAAGGGTCTAAAGACTGACGCACTGGTCGCCAAATTACTCCTGGACAGGAAACTTCTGCTTATTATGAAAACGTACTTTATTTCCAAGAGCTAGACAAACGTTTTTCAGGACACGAAAGCGATATCCTATGTCTGAAAACGTCATTTTCAAGGCAAAGAAAGAGTCCACTTGCTGCTGCGTGTTGTAGCTAGTTCATTCGCACTGAATCTCCGCGCAACCTTCTCTGCACCCCTTTCCTGCTCCTGTCCCCGCTGCCCGATCCGCTCTTCCTGCTGCTCCTCACTTCTCCGGGCACGGAATCTCCGCGCACCGCTCCCCTCTCCTCTCTCCTCTCCTCTCTCCCTGCTCCGCTCTTCTCCCTGCTCCTCACTTCTCGTCCGCGCACGAAATGTCCGCGCACCCGCTCCCCCCGCTCCTCACTTCTCCGTCTTGCCTAACCAACACTGTAGTTAGTTGTTTACAAGTCATGTGCAGCGCACCGGCTGTAAACAAACCTGTTTCTGGCGTAAGGAGGAGGCGGGAGGAGGCGTTTCTACGTAGGGAGCTGTAGGGGAGGGGGGGTGGTTTCACGCATGCGCAACATTTGAAAAAGGACAAACAGTCGCTGGATTTCTCATTCCTTGGAAAATCCTCTATACAACCTTTAAAAGTCACAATCTTCCAGAACTTTAAATTCTGGAAGATTGTGACTTTTAAGTTCATCAACTTAACTGAGGTAATCGATTGCCCTAAATAAAGAGTTCAGGTAACTTATTTGGGTTTACAGTATATATGTGTCTTGATGACGTTTTCTTGTGGTTTTACCACAAAATATAGCTACCTCTTTACAGATCAATCCTCTGTATGTTTATTAATTATGTAGTTCACTTCCATTATTGGTAACCGCATATTCATTGCAAATTATCTGTGGTATTTTGGTGCGTTGGTTAATGTTTATTCAGCTTTAAGCCCATAACTCCAGTCATAAACAAATTATGTTTATGAACATTAATTAAGAATATTATAAGGACAATTTTAATGTCTGTTTATTCATTTGACTAAAAAAGCATTAATAAGTAAAAAAAAAAAAAAAAAAGTATTATATTGTGAATTCATTAAGGAGTAAAAAGATATTATCAACTGAATATATTTGGTTCCAATATTAGAAAAGTATATCTGAAGTTTTGTTTATCACATATCTGTTTTTCTATATTCTTATTCTTATATATATTCTTATACTATATTATATTTCTATTTTCACTGGGGCTTCATTAAATAAGTGAACATATTCCAGTGGTGTGAAAACTCCCACATTTAAGTCATAATAAATGAATAAAATAAAAATAAATGAAAATAAATGAAAAACAGTTGCCTTAACAGAGAACTATGAGTTGTATTAACTGCAAATATTTGAGTTGACCAAATTGAGCACTTTTTTTTTAAGCATCTGTTATCAAAAGGTACAAGTAGCAAGCATCCAACCTTTCATGTTCTGGAAGATTGTGACTTTTAAGTTCATCATCTTAAAATAATTGAGGTAATTGATTGCCTATATTAAGAGTTCAGGTAACTTATTTGGGTTTACAGTATATATGTGTCATGATGTAGATGACGTTTTTTTGTGGTTTTACCGCAAAATCCGGTTAACTTTTTTACAGATCAATCCTCTGTATGTTTATTAATTATGTAGTTCACTTCCATTATTGGTAACCGCATATTCATTGCAAATTATCTGTGGTACTTGATGTGTGGTTAATGTTTATTTAGCTTTTAGCCCATAACTCCAGTCATAAACAAATGATGCTTATGAATGTTAATTAAGAATATTACAGGGAAAATGTTAATGTCTGTTTATTTATTTTATCAAAAAAGCATTGATAAGTACTTTGTAAATACTAACAAATATATTTAATAAGACTTAGCCATTCATTTGTGGTCCTTTATGTAAAGAATAATAATGTGAATTTGTTAAGTCTGGTAAAAGGACGTTATTGAATGAATATGTGTAATTCCAATATTAGAAAAGTATACATGAAGTTTTGTTTATCACATATCTGTTTTTCTATATTCACTGGGGCTTTCTGTGCACTCCACATGCCCTGTAGCTTCATATAGACTTGCATAAAACATTTCTTTAATTTGAGTAAGAGATAAAAAAGGACTGGACAACTTCATTAGTCACAGGATACACATCATGCCAGTCCCAAACAGCAGATGGTTGAAATTAGCAAATCAAATGAGATGGCACTGGACCTGCTTTCATGTAATTTTATCTGATCATTTTAAAGAAAAAGGAGGCCACGCATGAAAAGAAAAAAAATCACATTATAACAAACATGCTGCAGTTTCCTGGCAGCCAATTGAGCTAAACACTTGTGCTTAAACCATGGCTCTTTTAGCTTTCGTCAATAAATCCTGTGCCTTGTCTCCATGGAGATTTTATTAGTTTGCCTGGTTCCAATATTAAAAGTGCACTATGTAACTTTTTGGTTGGTGCTTTGTCACCTGCTTGTTTCTATGGATATGTCATTGCTCTGCCTGGAATGTTCCACAGTATGACATTAAACAGCTCAATCTTACATTTATTCAATTACAGGTGGTTTCATAGCTCAAAAACACCTAGAAAAACAGGAATTCTGACTGTGACTGGGGTTGCCTCTCCACAGATCTGACCTGCAACTTATTCTGGTTTGTTCTTCATGAAGATAGAAAGGTTTAATACCATACTGTGAAACATTCCGGATAAAGTAATAACATTTCCATGTAGAAAAGCATTTGACGGACCGTCCACCAGAAGAGTTACACAATGCACCTTTAAACATATCCATAATCCATCCATAATTTAATCAATTACTGGTATTTATTTTACTCAAAGTACCTTGGAAAAACATGCATTCTTACAGTGAGGATCACCTCTCCACAGAGCTGACCTGTCACTTAGCCTGGTGGCACCACCAACTTTTCTCCATGGAGATAGGTTAGACACAAGAACAGTATGTACCCACACTATCTACCACTGTTACCCACATTTCCCTGATATAATGCCTGTTATTACATGTTTTATGCATTCATTCTTCAAGGTACTGTAGCAGATTTTTAAATAGTCTTCAATATATGAAAAACACATTTTAAACTGTTGTCAGAGCTTATTCTTCAAAGTTATTCCTCATTTAAAGGGACAGTCTGGAATTTTGGACATAAGACCTCATTACCTAGTTAGAATGTTGGAGACGTGTGGAGACACTTTTTAAAATATTCCATCCAGTCCTTGTATTTGCAGAGGTCGCTGGTGCTAGGCTAGTGCATGTCAATGGCCATAGTTAGACTGCCTCTAAAAACAGTCTTACCCACTCCACAAAACACCCAAAGCAAATCTATTATTACACCAGACTGTCGATGTGAATGTCTGTGTTGATAGAATAATGTTTGAAACAAAACTAACCTTGCATCTCATGAATCGTCTCATGTTGAGGGATTATTTTCTCAGCGGCAGCAAAGTTTTACTTTGCCAGTAAGATAGGTGCTGGATGATATCAGTCCACCGGTGGCAAGATTTCTATCAGGAAGTACAACTCACTGCTGCTGCTTATTCTATCAACACAGACGTTCACATTGCTAGTTTGGTGTAATAATAGATTTGATTCAGGTGTTTTGTGGACTGGGTAAGACTGTTTTTAGTGGCAGGCTAACTATGGCCATTGACATGCACTAGCCTAGCACCAGCGACCTCTGCAAATACAAGGACTGGATGGAATATTTTAAAAAGTGCCTCCACACGTGTTCAACACTCTGGCTCACTAGGAAAGGAGGTCCAGTGTCCAAAATGATTGTCCCTTTAACTTATACATTCCTAGCACCCTAATTATTCACTGCGATGAGGTCAGAAGGGAAGTTTGCGGTCACTGTAATGCAAACAACAACCAGCATGCTAACATCACACTTCCTGATTCTCGAAGGAAGAAAAGGCTTTATAATTAGATGCGGTCTCATTACTACCTTAGGAGCTGATTGTACAATATATCATCATGAGATAAAAACACACACACAGAAACATACATACGAAACATACACAGAAACAGCCACTTTCTCCAATCTTCTCTATCGAGTTCATCCTCATCTCTGCCTTCATACGTCTGGTCATCAGCAAATACTTGGACTGGCCACGTTTAAAAATGTCTTTATTGCAGCGAAAACAATAAACAGCGGAAGAGGCGCTAATTAAAGTCTTGGCTGCTGTTTGTATTCCACCCAAGGATCCTCATTAGTCCAGCAGCCAGTAATTAGAGAGATCTACAATCGAGGGAAGTATGAAGAATTTCCTCTACACACAATGGAAGTCCTGCTTTTGATCACACTCTTAGATACAAATGAATAATAAACACATTGAACTAGGGCAGAGGAAAACATCTACGCAGTTCAAAAAAGAGCTGTCCCTGACTCGGAAAATGACTGGCCTATTTTCTGTCTGAATGTTCAATCAGCAAGATGTAGTCTATAGTGTTTAAAAAAGAAGGAAAGCACTCAGTCATCTTCAGTTCTCAAACCATTTTTAGTTCTGAAGAGGACGTGAAAAAAGTCTGATTATTTTTGAGTCACGCTAAAGGCAGTTGGGTTGTTGGTTATAATATAAAATAAATATGTGTCTCCAATGCCAATGGGGTGAATTCTGCAGAGAACGCTTTGTTATCACCTCAGGATTCATATATCATGTGGGAGATGTGTATCAGCATTTTCTTATCATATCTGTTGATTGAGAAATTTTCCAGAAATGTAAAAGGACCAGAAATATTACATGCATCTTCAGCTTTAGAATTTATAACGTCTGTTTCTAAAGGTAAATTTTTCTGGTGGAGGTTAAGTCACTTGCTTGTCTCCATGGAGATGTAGCTACATTGGAATGTTCCACAGATGGCACTAAAATGATCTTTTATGCATTTATTCAATTGCATGTTTTTATTGCTCAAAAATATCACTCACACTGTGAGCAGGTCGATTCTCAAATCTATAATCTGACCTGTAGCTTGGCCTGGTGGTAGCTTCTGTCTCCATGGAGATAGATAAAGGTAATGCCATATTGTGGAACACTATCCAGATGGTGACTCTATACCGTAGCACATCTTTAACAATTGGAGTGTGTGTATGTCTGATTTTAAAAGCAATTTAAGCCAAAAATTAACAATAATCGATCATCTTAAATCATATAAAACACATTTTTATGTACTATGACATTGGTCGGATCAGGAGCCAAAACTAATTTAAAGGTGCAATGTGTAACTTTTCTGGAGGAGGGTCCATCACCTGCTTGTTTCTATGGAGATGACATTGCTCTGCCTGGAATGTTCCACAGTATGACATTAAGGTGGTTTTATTGCTCAAAAGTACCTAGATAAACTGGCATTCTGATTGTGAGCGTGGTTGCCTCTCCGCAGATCTGACCTGTAACTTGATCTGGTTTGGTCTCCATGAAGATAAACAGATTTAATACCATACTGTGAAACATTTCTGACAAAGCAATAACATCACCATAGAGAAAAGCCTTTCATCTTTTTATCTTTTTTAATTTTAAAAAGATAATAATAATAAATAACACAGATTCTTAAGCAACATTAGTTTTGAAGTGAAGAGTGCTTGTTAGCTATTTCTTAAACTTTTGCAAAATATGACACCTTCTTCAACTAAAACCCATTTCCTCTTGAACAATAACAGATTGTATAAGATTCTCCTAAACTCTCCATGACTCACACTTCCTGTATAATTTTCCCAGCAGAAGCTCATCAAAGAAAGGTGATGGCTGGGTTATTTATATCAGGTGTATTCTGAATCTGAGCCACATATTACAAAGTAAAGAGATGGAGTCATGCTTGGGCCAGGGAAACCATTTTAGCCTTGTATCCAGTCTTTGGGTATCCTCCGCTGGCCAATCGGAGGACAGCTACAGCCTCCCACCTGCCCACTGTGCTCTGTGTGGGTGGGCGCTCTGATCCATACAGACATTAGCATTCACTTTCATATTTATAAGGCTGTAATACACACATCTGTGCCGGGAGCAGAAAATAGATTAGTTTCGATGTCTTTTGGAGTTTAATTAGTGTTTCTACTGGGGGTAAGAGTACTACGAAGGCCTGTAAGGTTAATCTAAGTACTAGTACCCAGTCAGAACAGATCTATGCAGTAATAAAAGAAATTAAGACAAAAATTTGTAACTTGATTTAGATGAATATGATACAGCTTGATAGTTAGTACTGATTTTGATATTACTATGATCATTTAAATATATATATATATTTCTTTTTACTGGAACAAAATCATTCTAAACTAGGATTTTTTTATTTTTTTTTTTGGAAAGGAATAAATCCCTAGCCAGGCTTCACCTAGTGCCTCCACTCAATTTAATTTCTCTCCAGCGATTAGGTCAGGAATCAGAATACACTAGACAGTTCGTAAAAACCCCAGAAGTGCGAGTCTGGGCACCAGCCAATCAGTGAACAGCCATACATTCAGTGTTGGGAATGATTCCCGAGATCGAGGATTTAAAGCCGGAACAGAGAGAATGTTTGGTGAATTTTATCAAGGGCAAAGACATTACTGCCCTTCTTCCTACAGGATTTGGGAAAAGCTTAATATACCAGTTAGCCCCATTAGTGGCGCATTACATATGTCATGACCAAATAGCAGCGATTGGTTAAATAAAAAAAAGTACCCGCCTACTGTCGAGCGAACGAATTCTAATGCTGCAAGGCCAGACGGTTTCTACGAAGTGAAACTGGCTGATGAGTCAGGCTAGTAAATCACAAACACCAGTGTTCAAAGACTCTGAGGAGGAGGTAGATTAAGTGTCTTGTCCAAGGCCACAGCAACCAAATTCTCCTGGGATTCGAACCAACAACAACCTTCAGATCAGAGAAGACGCCATCCATTGATGTATGGGTTATTATCTTGAAATACATTTTTTACAACTGTGATGTACAATGAATATTGGAGTTTATCTCTGAGATTAAATTTGTTACTAATTAATTAGATTTAGTAGGCAAAAATATCTCACCTGAGATTAGATATATTGTTCTGAAAAGGAGATGAAGAGGCTGAGGAGGCTGATGATTCTGCTGCTGAGGCAGGTAAAGTTTCCCACATCTACTACTTTTACTACTATATATATTCAAATCCTCAAAGTAACCATCCTCAATTATTTAACATTTTATTCTTTAATACATAATTGCATGTGTATCTAAAATGTAGAAAGTAGTAAAAATGAAGAAAAGAAAATACTGAATCAGCGGACATGTACAAACTCGTGACTGGTCGCGTATGTGCTTATTTTTGTGTCAAATACTAAAAAAACACTTAGTAAAGTCATATTACACAATAATGATGGGGGAGCACATTTTCCAACTACATGAATGACTTGAGCAGTGGTTAGCTGAAAGGAAAAGGCTGTGATTGACTGAAAACAAGTTGACAGTTGACATTTGATGTTGGATTGTGACATGCCGTCAAAGGTATGACGTCAAAGGCCTCACAGTATTAATGTGGACCATCACAATATATCAAATTACATGTCTCTTTGCTTTTATTAATAATTATGGTGCAGCAATGGCTAAAATAAAAAACACAGGGAACTACATAGACCATGTTTCTTTGTTCTGTTTTAGTGCAGATTGAATGAGGACATAACAGTTATAAGCACTTTTAAGTTTTAATTCTTTGGATTACATCTTGTCAAGGCATTTTAAGAGGAAAAATATTCACAGTTTTGTTAGTCTCCACAAAATATCGCAATAAATATTGTAGCGTGATCATCATCATCTTTATTCCGAACTCATGATCCATTTTTAAAACAGACAAGGACATTTATGATTTTAAAAGACAACCATAACAGTGTCTCCACATACTGGACTGATATCTTATTGCACTGAATCTCATATTTGTGAGTGACATTATTATTTAATTGTCTGATTTGTTCAGTCTGCAGATAAAACTGTACATTAAAACACTTGTGCAGTATCTCTGTCGCATTCGTCCGTCGTGGCCTCCTTAAAAGCACCAGTAAAGCGTCTTTGTGTAAGCCACCTGCAGTCTTTGCAGGTTATATTATATTAATCCAGAGGTGGGCTGTGAACAACAGTGTACAACATGATTTAAACAATAACAACTTTACATCCTTTGTACAAGTATCAAACTTACCCAGAAGAGTATTTGCCTGAGCATAGAGCGTCCTACACTGTCTATACATATTATCATCATCATCAGCCATGTTCGCGGTGATGATATGCCCCAGATATTTAATTTTTGTTGTAACAGACAACACAACATTTGAGAGGCAAAAGTCAGGAAATCTCATGTGCTTATCTTCTTTGGTCCTACAGATCAGGACCACACTCTTGGTTGCATTATACTTTACATTGTGCTCCACATCATAAACTGAACAGATGTTGAGTAACTGCTAGAGAACAGAAGTGCTTGGATTGAAAACAACCAAGTCATCTGCAAACATTAAATGAAGTGAGATGTATATCGTGAAAATATCATACCAAAAGATTCGGATTTTGGTTTTTCGTTACATGCTGAGTACATAAGGTTTAAAACTGATCATTAAGTACACATGCACGAGAACAGAAAATCCTGCAACTGCAAAAGCAACAAAAATACTTCATATGAGCATATTTCATACAAGGGCAAAAAGTGGGTGTGTAGAGATGCGCGGTTATGTAAAATATTGATGTGGGATAGGCTTTCCCTAACATCAGTAATCATTCCTTGGAAGGCGTGTTCTTTGAAGTCATTTTCTTTGAAGCTTGTCCTTCGTAGATGCTGAAAAATGTATTCTGTTATCTGGACGTGAGCTGAATTTTCACATGTCTCTTATTTATGGGTGCTTTGCCTTTGTGCTTATGGACAATAGTAGAATCAGTGTAATCTTTCACACTATTCATTTATGTATTAATGGATAGAAGGACCATTGTTTGATGTTCTCAGTATAAAGGTTCTAGATTACACAAAACTGACTCTTGTGAGCTGTAAGTCACATTATAATGTTGTTACCTCATCAAAAACAAAGTCAAACGTGTGAAAGAAACAAAACTTAACTCCAGGTATGTTTGTGATGAGGAAACAGCATTAAAACAGATCAGAGAATAGTGTAATACAGGCGCTTTAAGATTAAGGTCTGTATGTAAAAGTAGGTTACGCAGCATTCCAACTACGTTATAATTCATTACAAGATTTACAAGAAACCTGAGCTGTCATTAAACTAAACGTACAATTTGTGCAATGGGTGTTTTCACTGCTTTAAATTCTAGCTAGAGATAGGTGCTGGATTGTCACACCTTCACAGAACCAATAACCACAACCCCAGTTTCCAATAAACTCAGTTCTTACCTGTTTAATTTCTGAGATTAAAGGGATAATATTATGACGTTTTCTGATCTATGTTATGTTCTGATCATGTTTTTCTTCATCACCAACATACCTGGAGTTGTGTTTTGTTTCATTCACACATGTTTAACACATAAACTCTGCGTTCTTCTCTCAAATACACAACACTCTGTTCCACATTGTGACATCATGTGGTAATACAGTGCTCCACTGTTTTTTTAAACTCCATATACATCCACTAGAATAATTTGGATCGTTTCAGCTATGGGATTTCTTATTTCTGCTGAACTAAAGATAAAATGTAGCTGTAAACTTGAAAACAGAGCATTTTGAGCTTTGGAGATTTAGACAGATAATAATGCTGGGTTACTTAAACATGTGTGAATGAAACAAAACACAATTCCAGGCATGTTTTTATGAGGTAACAACATTCTAACATGTCTTCAATCTCAGAAGAGTCAATTTTGCTCTTAAAAAGTAAATTTTAGTACATACAATGCATGTTTTAATGAGAGCATCTTGTCACTTTATTTCTGCCTTGTTTTCCAAAGTGCTGTTCTAAATTGCAAGTTTTGTAGCCTGAGGTGTGAAGTTTATTTGGTATTTTCTAAATGTTAACATCAGAAGACTCTAAGATTACTGCAAGTGGAGCTGCAGAATCTGTGCTAGTTTAGCCTTATATGAAAATGTGAACGTGAAGAACAAATGTAAAGGCTATTTTTAGTCACATGGGAGTGCATTGTGGTATGTTTAGAAACATGTTGAGTTTATAGTCAGTCTGCTCATTAAAGGATGCCTGGAAACACCTTCTATAAAAAGTGTCTTCAACTAAGTTAGCTACATAATAATAGATCCTAGAATAATATGATCTTTATTATGAAATAGATGTGTCCTTGATGCTTCCTTATGAGACTGGTCCCTATATTTGTCAGTTCTCTCATATATATGAACTTTAAACTTTAAACCCCTAACCCTTGTACTTAGCTCCTCTTCAAGCAGATACAAGGCTGTCCACCAGCAATCTGACCAGAACTGAAGAAGCAGCATGGATGGACTGTGAAACGTTTTCACTCAAAAAAAAAACACAACTTTTGTTCATTTGACATAATAGCATTTGTATTTTTATATGGGTTTGTTATGTCCCCTATAACCAACAAGGGACACAACGTGTATAAAACAACCCTTGAGGCAAAGTTGGTTTGGCAAACTTTTTTTTTACAGCCAAACATTCACCAAAGTGCACAAAGAATAAACAAAAGGTTGGTGGGAGGAGGCGTGGGCCAGTTGTGCCAAATCAACAAACAAAAAGGTATACCAAACTGAAAACTAGGCTACAAAAAGGAAACTCAAAAGCCTAGCCTACCTGGTCTAAAAAAGAGAATTTGGAAAACTCAAAACAACAAGGGTGGCAACAACTGATAACTAATGTGTCTAACAACAAAAATCTACGTGATGAAGTGTACAGGGATCCCCAAACTTACCTAACCAATCCTCCCAACCAAACAAACCTGGGCTAGCAGCCACATACACCGAGAGAGAGAAAGAGGCAGCACACAGCTCCTTTTAAACAGCCCTCTCCACCCAGATTGGCAGCTAGCTGGCCATTCAGCTCCAGTTTTGGTCCCACCCACAGCACCTGAACACACAGGGCAGAGGAGAGAGCAAGAACACAAACCAAACAAATGCCTGCATGTAACAGGGTTCTACATGGACGACTGAAGGACAGACATCTTTCACAATAATGTTATTTCAGCTATAGCCACTTCTTTTCAAAATACTGACTCACATTTGTGGAAAGATCTTCCCATTCCCCTATTGGAATTGAGACATTGCACAATGAATTGAGTTGTGAGTTTCCACCCTGCCCTGTTTTACCTCTGACAGGCATTAACCCACATGTTTGTTGTGGTTGGCACTTCTGGTTAAACAGGAATTAAATGCCACTCATTTCAATAGAAGACTAGAGGAAGGCCTTTCTGCTAAAATATTACATAAAGTACTTTGATGTGTCCAAACTGTTTTGACACTGTGCACCAACTAGTCAACAATGCCAGATGTTAAGATGTACTGTTATTCACACATGTTCAACACACATATCCTACATATTTAGGCTGAATTTCTGAGCTTCTCTCAAACAGAAAACACTCTGTTCCACCTTGTGATGTCATATGGTATAATACAGAAAGTGGTCCACTGTGTTTTTAAACTCCATACACCTTCATTAGAATCATTTGGATAATTTCAGCCCCAGAACTCTACTCAACAAAAAGTAAAAGTTATTATCTTGCTAGCTATTATCTTGAAAACTATCACTTCATGACATCACAAGGTAGGACAGAACATTTTGAGCTTTGGAGATGTAGACAGACTAATAATAAAGGGTTACTCAAACATGTGATGAAACAAAACACAACATCAGGTATGTTTTTGAGGAGGTAAAGCTCACTTTTGCTTCATATAGGACCTATAAAACTCTTTATTTTACTTTTTCATGCACAAATTTGAATCAGCAATTACATAAAAAACACACATTTTAAGTTGAGATAACAGTGTAATTCCATACACAAACACAGCATTTCACAGTGGTCACTCTTTTGTACAGAAAAACAACCTCAGCGTTCAAACCCTTCACTGACACATGTATTTAAATTGCAGTGTTTTTGCTGATGTGTTTTCCTGACAGTGTTACCTCATTGGCAGTGCTCTGGTCTGGCTCCCCTCACATTTGGCCCTGTGTCAGACTCACAGCTGTGGATAAACCTTCAGTGACTGTTGGCTGACCGTTCCGCCCTGGATTCGACGCCTCACACCCCCCACGCGGGCTGCTGTCACCACCTTTCACATGACTGTCTCCCACTGTGCTCCGAACTGTCATTGCAGAAAAAGAAGGATGTACATGTGTTTATATAGGCTGGAACTGGACAGTTTAACTTTTTCCAGATTGTTCATAGTTATTATTTATTATTCAAGCTAATTTACTAACACAAAACAATAATAAAATGCGCAGAATTGAGTCAAATTAAAATGTGAGAAATAATTTAATGTGATTTTTTTCATCTTTCTTTATTATCAGAAGCCAGTATTTGGATTTAAATTGAACCTTAAATTTACTTTTGATTGAAACAAGGATCAAATACATCAGTTTAAAGGTGCTCTGTGTAACTTTTCTGGCTCTTGCTTTTCTTCATGGAGCAGTTATTACCAGAGGTGGGACCCAGTCATTGTTTTGCAAAACTCAAGTAAGTTTCAAGTCTTTGACCTCAAGTCCGAATCAAGTCCCAAGTCAAATACGAGCCAGCCCAAGTCGAGTCTTGAGTCACTGGCCCATAAGTCCAAGTCAAGTCCAAGTCGTCTGCTTTGAACTGCAAGTCATTTCAAGTCTTTAAACCAAAGTACCAAATATAGCAATTTTTGCAATTTATGTGACATTTATGATAAATTGTACTTAAAAAAATCATAATATACTTATAAATGAGTATTTATAGAGTATATAAGAGTTGTAGAAATGTAAATTTTTCCTTTTTAAATGGCTTGACAAGATCTTAGTGTGGATCATTACATCATTATCATCAGAATAGAAAGAATTCAGATATAAAAGTGCTTCTCAAGTCTTCTCAAGTCACAGGCCTCAAGTCCAAGTCAAGTCCCAAGTCTTAGTCCATTTTATCAAGTTAAATTTCAAGTCCTAAAAATAGTGACTCAAGTCTGACTTGAGTCAAAGTCACGACTTGCAAGTTTGTTTGTTTGTTTTTTTATTTAGATCCCCATTAGCTGCTGAAAAACAGCAACTATTGTTCCTGGGGTCGGTGACATAATATAAATGCTTTTTTTTTTTTTTCTTCCCACCTCTGATTATTGCTTTGCCTAAATTGTTCCACAGTATGGCTTTAACCTTATAGAGAAAAGCAGTGATGCCAGTAGGTCAAGTTATAGGTCAGACAGTAAAAAATCTTATATTTTATTTGGTTATTTTTCTTGCAATAAATACACCCATAATTAAACAAAGCTTCAGGGCAGTAGACAAAGGGGGGCAAAAAAGAATCTGTTGTCCCGAGCCCCTTCCTATTAATTAATGTTAAAGGGGGCCCATGTAAGGCTTTTTGCCCTGAGTCCCCAAATTTCTGTTGACGGGCCTGTAAATCCTATAAATAAGTTAATGCAATACTGTGGAACATTCCAGACAAAGCATTAAGCAGGTGTAGTACATCCTGACTGAAGATTTATTGGACAAATTTTATTGATCCACATTGGAAATTATTTGAGCACAGTACTTCACACATCACAGTATAATATAAAAACAAAGAGCAATGGTAATGGTAATAATAAATTAAAAATGAGCAGCAAAATGGCAAGAGACTGGTGTCATATAATATTTTTATGTATATAAGTAACTGTCAAAACCTACTCAAATCCTTTTGTTTCACTAATCCAAACCGCTAACCTTTCTTTGCAGTGCAGTCCTTCGTTTTTGCCCCACATGCATAAAACATGACCTGGAGCTCATTGCAACAGGGCACTGGAACTGTCCCTGTCTTTACACTGTGGATGAGACTGACAGGAGGAGGAGAGAGGAGACAGAGGAGACTGAGGAGACAGAGGAGACAGAGGGGTGAGAACTCAAACAAACAAACACGTAATCTAAGCACAAACCGCTGTCACTGTGAGGCGTCGTTGGGGTAACTGAATTGTTCCTGGCAGCGAGAGACAGCGCAGATTATTTTAGGCTTAGCTTTATTGAATTATTAAATCACAAAATGGAGGCGTTGAAGGAGAAGTATGGAGTCATTTTGTCAGTTTCTGCAGTTAGAGTTGTGTTTTAATTTTAGCTTTGGGTTTGGCGGTAAGTGAATTGAAATAGTTGAACAATAAAGTAGCTCTCTGTTTATTGAAGGTTTGATTGCTTCCTCTACATGCTTGCATGTTTTGTGATATCTAAAATACGCAAAGTTACCTGTCTTCCATCTTGATACTCCTGCAAGATTATTGTTCAAAATCTGGACATATGGTGTGACGCTGTAGTTACCCACTCCTCCTGAAAGGTGGCCCCAACAGCTCTAAAAGTTGGGGAAAATGCAGAGGTCAGGTTTATCTTCTTCCTGTTCCTTTTGTTCATGCAGCAAAAACAAGGAAAATAATGGTAGAAATATGTAGTTATGTTCATTTTCAGATTTTTTGTGTTGTTGTTGTTCTCTTTAAATTAATGCCCACAAAACAATAATAATAATAATAATAATAAATAATAAATAAATACATTAAAAAAAAAGGTTTCCAAAGGGTATAATAAAGCATAACAGCATAAGCATAACATACTGTACATGTTTTCGTCTGGTTTCGCTCATCAGTGTAACGATCCTACTTACTTAGACTTAATTAGACAAACTTTATCGATCCACAAGGGAAACTATTTGGATACAGTACCTCACACATCACAATAAATATAATAACAAAGAGCAAAAATATAAATGGTAATAATAAATTCTAAATAAGTAGTAAAAAAGAGACAGGTGTCAAATAAGCCATAATTATATAAATGTAAATGTACAAGTCAAAATAAAATAGAAAGGTACGCTCCAGATTGTATCATACTGCTTAGTGTATTCTTACTCCTTCATACACCAGAGGCAAGGCAGGTGAAATGTCTTGTCTAAAAGCATAACAAAAGTATGCACCATGGTTGGCCAACATTTTTTTTCTTTTGGGGTCATTCATTGTCTTTTTCCAGTTGTCATGTGTTGTCATGTGATTGATAATTGATTTTATTTAACGACACCAGTGCGTCTTGTTTTCCATCTTGTTTGCCATCTTGCTGGTCGAAACATGTTGGCGTCCCTTCATGAAATAAAGGACTGTTTAAAGACTACTGTTTTCTATTTTTAACTCTTTTATGACCCAGTGAAGCGCTCTACCTCTTTTTCTTCAGCTAAAGTATGCACCAGTCTGGGCAGAGATCAAACTGTGAAATAAAACTGTCAAACCCAAACAGAACCAGTGCCAGATGCTTAATAGGCTGTAATTTTCTTGCATACTTCAACACCAGAGTCAAGGAAGGTGAAGTGCCTTGCCCAAGGAAACAGCAACACTGAACCACAGCTTCTCTGCCATGGAATCAGCAGTCTCCCATCCAAGTACAAACAAGGCCTAACGCTGCGTAACTTTTGTATTGATATTGATATAGATTGTCCCACAACTGAACCTTTCTAAAGAACTGACCAAACAGCTCTACAAACGCCCCACACTGTACCCAATCATGTATGAAAAATGTATGCCCTGCTCCCGTGTGACCATTTACCACCACAATGAGCTCTGGTGTAGCTGTCTGACTGTAGTCCCAAATTAGCTGAAACTCGATTACCTCTGAAAGTGGCACCAGCGCGACGGCTTTGGCTACATTACCTAAAGCCTCCTATTCATAAAGACTTCTTCAGTGTCGAGGTCCATCTGAGCCAATTGCGCCCTGCTCCGCCACAGCTTATATTGGCCATGAATTATTGAGCGGTCAGGCGAGCACGTGTCTGTACATTCTGAAGTCCATGCAGTGAGGCTGGATCTGATGTCAACCCAGTCGGCAAGAAATCATATTACGTAACATTTGCGCAAGACCCAGCTACACGGGAGGGATAACTATGTTTCCTGCAGCAAACAGCAGCCCAGTGTTCACGCCTGTGTACTGTACCGGAGAAATGTTATGTTTTATTGAGAGAAAATGGGATTTGGACAAGAGAACTGAAGTTTATTCCCAGTCAAATTCACTTTGGGTAAAATGAAATTGAATTAGGTGTGATTTTAAGTGGAAAACTTACATCATTTAGTTAAGAATGTCATATAAGGGAAGGTTAAACTAAATGTACAACACCTGAACATGGTTATAGCTGTGTTTTTCTCAAACTACATGTTAGTACACATATAGGATGACCAGATTTTCACAGTGAAAAACTGGGACACACCGGGTTGGGATGGTTGGTATAAATAAATTTGTCCATTCTCAACGTGATTCAGTATGTAATCCAAGGGACTTGTGTCGGTGCAGTTCTTTTGTCTTATGGTCATTTTCAAGCACCTGTTTTCTGTATTTTGGCTGAACAAATGATAATATATTGTTCACTTTACTCGTGGTCGGTATCAGATAGGTCAAAAATAGGGACACATTTTTGTCTGAAACTGGAACACATTAGCCTGATTCATCATCCAGTTTTACTTCGTAGAAACCGTCTGACCTCGCAGCATTAGGACTCGTTTGCTCAACAGTAGGTGGGTACTTTTTTATTTAACCAGTCGTCATAATGCGCCGCTAATGGGGCTAACTGGTATATTAACTTTTCCCCAAATCTCGTAGGAAGAAGGGCAATAACGTTTTTCCACTTGATAAATTTCACCAAACATTCTCTTTGTTCTGGCTTTAAATCCTCGATCTCAGTAATCGTTACCAACACGGAATGTATGGCTCTTCGCTGATTGGCTGGTGCCTGAACTCCCACTTTGGGGTTCTTGCAAAGCGTCTAGTGTATTTTGATTCCTGACCTAGTCGCTGGAGAGAAATTAAATTGAGCAGAGGCACTAGGTGGCACTAGCCTGGCGAGCCTAGGGACACATCACTGTTTTTTGATAAATCTGTTGGGACAGGGGACACAGGGTTTCAAAAACTGTCCTGGCTAAACAGGGATGTCTGGTCTGGAGCCAAATCTATAATATTTTTGTGTTCCACTGGGTTCATCATTATTTAGTTTCATTTTACACCATGTTTAGCCATAATTTAGACCTAATATGGGCTGTGTTTAGGTCTGATGTTTTTTGGAAAGCTAAGTATTATCTATTAGGTGTGAAAAAGTTTGAGAGTTCAAGCTACATCATCTTTAGAGTTCTGTCCAACATTTCACAAGTAACTTCTTTTTTCAGCCAAGTAACCAGCATCCAAGTTTTTTTTTTTTTTTTTTTTTCCTTTTCTTGTTTGTTCAATATGACACACACTTGATGTTAAAAAGGCATGCAAATATGGTAAGAAAAAGTGCATAGAGGGTACATTGCATATCCTTTTATTGTTTTTTCAAAATGTTTTATGCATAGACCAGTATACTCCATGGAAATCTGTAAGAGAAGATACAGGGATCTACAGAATCACCTGTTCAAACCAGAATATCATTTTTAATGTTCCTATATTAGACAAAATTGACTCTTGTGAGCTTTAAGCCATGTTATAATAACTCATCCAAAACATACATGGATTTGTGTTTTGTTTTGAGTAATACTTTATTATTAGACTGTGTACATCTAAAAACCTCAAAATGCTCTGTTCCACCTTGTGATGTCATGTAGTATATAAGATATTTTTTCACCTTTATTTCAGTATCATTCAAATGATTATAGTGAAAGTGTCTGGAGTTTAGAAACACCGTGCAGCACTTCCTGTATTACCACATGACATCACAAGGTGTTTTCCATTTGAGAAAAGAACTCTAAATCTAAATCTAGCCTAAATCTAATCTAAGTCTAAATATGCAGAGTTTGTGTGAATGAAACTAAACACAACACACACAGGCATGTTTGTGATGAGGAAACGAGATAATCACATAGATCAGAAAATAGTGCAACGCAGAGTAGGCCCTTCCTGTGTCCTTATTTGGTACCAGAAAGAACCATGTTTCGCTTTGACTGCACATTAACCTGAACTCATATTTTACAGGCTCCAAGGTCAGAGGTGCAGTCCCAATATTTAGCTCCCCCCTACACCCTCTTCCTAGCCCCTCTCTCCCACCGGGACTCCCCTCTCTCAGTTCAGATGTCCTTGCCCCGTGTGCATCTCAACAGCACCACTGCATTATGTTGCATTTGCATCAGTGCGCCTCTGCAATGCCTCCTCTCCTTCATCCCTCCCCCATCCACCAACTTGCTCTTCTCTCCTTCCCCCATCTCCTCATCCCTTCATTTGGTGTCAGCTTGGTGACAGCTTGCAGCGTAGTGTTTTTTTTTTAAATTATTAGCATTTATTTACTTATTTTTGCACAGTCTGTCATTACTAAATCATGTCCTGAATAAGTGCGTTGCAGCGGTGAGAAGGAACACGCAAGTAGGAATTTGTAATGAGCCCAGGAAAGATTACATTGCAATGATGAAAAAAAAAAAAAGAGACCACATCACAGCAAGGAAATCCCTGCAAGGGGAGTCTCCCATCTCACCCCTCCCATCTGGAAATCCCTTTCACCTCAGTATCTCACGTATTTTTTTCCCTTATCTTCTCTTCTTTCTCTTTCTCTTCTTCTTTTTCTTTTTTCTCTTGTCTTTCTCCACATTGATCCACAGTGTTTTTCCACCCACCTGTCCAGTTTGTCTATTCCCGTTGGAAAAGATGCTGATGCAATCCTCTGCATCTTAGAGGATAGCTTGTTCTGAACACAAGTGGCATGTATGTATGCCTCTCACTGTAACAAATGTTGACATATGAAATTAAAAATTGTTGAAGAAAATATAAACAATGACAGGTAATACTGAAACTTAATCAATTTATGCTACTGACAAATAACTTTAAGGTAGAATTATCCACCCAAAACGATTCTAAATGTATTATATAGTTACATAAACACAAACTGCAATGCATATATAGGAGAATTATCACTTAGTAGTTAGGGCCTGTTTACTCGAGAACACTTGCGGGTAAAAACAACAAAATATTTTATCAGAAGTGCCTTTTGTTTAGACTGTGACGGAGTTTTTGGGGCTTAAAAATGCTAAA
Source organism: Boleophthalmus pectinirostris (assembly GCF_026225935.1). Lineage (NCBI taxonomy): Eukaryota > Metazoa > Chordata > Actinopteri > Gobiiformes > Gobiidae > Boleophthalmus > Boleophthalmus pectinirostris. The sequence continues at coordinate 34,556,462 of NW_026571036.1, read as the reverse complement.
ATTTGAAACCACCCTCCAGAGTGGAAAAGTTGAATATGCTCCACTATAGCGTTTTCATCTACACTGCCCAAGATGCAAAACTCTGGTCAGATCTGCTCACGTCACGTACATGTTTACGTCACATACATCACCACTAGGGGAGTAACAATATCCATGTCACACGATACGATACTGTCATGGTATGGACTTCACGGTATGATATTTATTGCGATATCGTGGGAAAGCTCACGATATGGTGGGGAGGCTCACAATATTACGATATTATACATAATAACAGGACCGACATTATAAAATTCTTTGACAAGTCATTTGGTACAACATTTATTGTCATATTCTAGGGATGTAACAATATTCAGATCTCACAGTGCAATATTATCACGATATGCATCTCATGGTACGATATTTATTGTGATATTTTGGAGCGGCTAATGACTAAAAATGGTACAGTTTTCTGCTTTTAAAATACCTTGACAAGATTTTGGTGTGTCATAATCCCAAGAATTAACGTAAAAACATATTTCTTTATGTTCTCTGCACTGAAATGAATCACGGGATATGTAGTTCTCTATGTTTATAAGATGTTGCTACTATAAAACCATGCATTTAAGCAAAGAAACTTGTGATTCGATATATTGTGACAGCCCATGATATTATTGTGAGACTTTTGACAATATGATATCATGATATTTCAGTTATTGTTACATCCCTAATCACCACCTAGTGTCACCACCTAGCCGCCTGGCATGCATACCCAATCAAATTCCACACACTTTTGCGTCACCGTATGCACACAGATTTTCTCTCAAAAATGCTCGTCTAAACAGAATAAAAAGTGAAGACGTGACTCCACTTTTGTGTCTTCTGTTCAGACCATCATCATATAAGACGTCGCCTTAAATTGCATTTATACAGAGCCATAAAATTTAACCTTCAGCTCAAATCTGATCATAGTACAGAAAAACACCAACAAAGTTCCTCGCTAGTACAAAGAAACAGTTCCCATGACAAATACTGTCCCCCAAAATGTATTGTTCCATCCGTCATATATTAAACAATAATGAACAATAACAATATTATGCTATTTTCTGATCTATATTATAATGTTGTTTCCTCATCACAAACATACCAGGAGTTGTGTTTTGTTTCATTCACACACGTTGAACACACAAACCCGCAAATTTAAGTTGAGTTCTTCTCTCAAACAGAAAACACTCTGTTGTGATGTCATTTGTTTTTTTTAAAGTCCATAAACCTTCACAAGAATTATTTGTATAATTTCAGCTTTGGAATTGCCAATCGGTGCTGAGCAAAACGTAAAAGGTAGATGCTAAATTGAAAGCTACCATTCCTGACATCATAAGGTGGAACTGAGTGTTTTGAGCCTTAGACATATAGACAGTCTAATAATAAAGGATTAAACATGTGTGAATAAAACAAAACACAACTCCAAATATGTTTTGATGAGGTATCAACATTTCAAACATGGCTTAAAGCTCACAACAATCAACTCTGTATTTAATTATCATGACAGGCCTATAGGTATGCTGAGTATTTTGTACATGTATGCGTTTAAAAGTGCGGGATGGGCAAGAAGTCAGGCTGAAAACACGCCAGTGCAGAGAATGGACAGCACAATACAACAGACAGCATTATAATGAAAGGGGTTAGTGCATGTAAGCCTCAGGCCCCCCGTGCAGTCAAAAGAGCTACGCACATGGGCAGTTGGTATTTGAACAGAAGGGGATTCCAAACTGTGTAAAACATGTAAACAAAGAGCTGGCTTTAGTGTGTGACGGGACTCAGATCGCTGCCTGTTTTTTGTCTGAATGTGCTGCATTTCGTCTGGTAATATTACTGACATGTTGAAGAGGGCACTTACATCCTTTCACATTTTCACTACCAGGGAGGCCACTGTAAATCATTTGTCTTTTCTACTATGTCTAGACTCAACATGGCTATTGTACAGTACAGAGACATCATGCTGGGTTTTTTTATATGTATGTATATGGTGGAATGTTCAGCTGTTACCATGAAGACACAATGCACACATTAACAAACACTGTCAAAAATGTTTTAAGATAGTCTGACAACTAAAGAAATACTAAACTGATTTAAACAAAACATTTTCAGGAGCTTGTGATCAATATCATGGTCTTGTCTAAGTGTTTGATTGACTTATTTAAGTGCACAAATCAGTTAGTTGTAATTAAACCAGCTCTTTCTGACCAGATCCTGTTAAAATAAAGAGATTAAGCTCTAATAAATCTCAGATAGAGCAGTGCTTACAGTTAACATTACACCCCAAGGGAACGTTGATGACATCAGCTGCAAAGAGTCTACAGAAAAATGTATCCACTTTCAAATGTTTGAAACTGATTGTTCCTCTTTCCTACTCAGCCCAATGTTCCCACCAGACATACATTCCCATGTGTCTTATATGTTTGTTTTTCTACCAAATTTGGATTATAGTTTGAGCTATGTTTAAGATTAAAGGGCCCATTTTGTGCAACTTTGTGATCTATGTTATAATGTTGTTTCCTCATCCCAAACATACCTAGAGTTGTGTTTTGTTTCATTCACATGTTTAATATAGAAATCCTGCATATTTAGACTTTAGAGTTCTTCTCACAAAGGTAGAAGGTAGCTGTTAACTAATTCATGACATCAGAAGGTGGACCAGAGCATTTTGAGCTTTGAAGATATAGACGGACTAATAATAAAACTAAAAATAATACTCAAACATGTGTGAATGAAACAAAACACAACTCCAGTTATGTTTCTGAGGTAACAACATTATAACATGGTTTAAATCTCACAAGAGTCAATTTTGCATCATACATGACCTTTAAGACTGGAGTGGAAAGTGGCAATTGTAAGGCAGCATTTCATTTAACATGCAGTATCTATTTCCAAGGAGCGAGCCTGCTCACAGTAAGAATGTATTTTCTTTGCAATAAAAACACTGGTTCTTGAATACATACAAGTTTAATGCCGTAGCCTAGATGATAGAACATTCTAGGCATAGCAATAACATATTCATTCAGGTAGCGTAACCCTCCCTCCACCAGAAAAGTTACATAATGCAGCTTTAATGCACCAAAACCTCTCCATCTGCACCTTTACACCACCACGCTCTCCCCGCACCCCACCACTTATGCCCTCTCTCGAAGCACCAAGCTTTGCCAAGTCAATAAACAGTTCAACACCTGACTAAAGATGCATTGTGTCACTTTTCTGGTGAAGGGTACGCCACACTTTTAGGGGATATTATTGCTTTGGTTGGTATGTTCTAGCCTGATTCATCAGCCGGTTTCACTGTGTGAAAACCTTTTGACTTTGCAGCTTTAGAATTTGTTCGCTCGACAGTAGGCGGGTACTTTTTTTTATTAACCAATCACTGCCGTTTGGTCATGACGTATGTAATGCGCCGCTAATGGGACTAAATGGTAACTTGGAAAAGTGTAAGGTGCACTGTGTAACTGTTCTGTTCAGCTTGGAATGTGTCACAGTAAGGCATTAAAAGAATCTATCACCATGGAGGCAAGCAGCTTTTCCCAATCCCATAGGAAGAAGGACAATAACATCTTTACCCAACATTGTCTTTGTTCTGGCTTTAAATCCTCGATCTCAGGAAACGTTGCCAACACAGAATATATGGCTATTCACTGATTGACTGGTGCCCAGACTCACACTTCCGGGGTTCTTGCAAACTGTCTAGTGTTTTCTGATTCCTGACCTAGTTGCTGAAGAGAAATGACTACGTGGCGTCATCCTAGCTACTGGTTTCCACCATCAACCCGAAACATGCACTATAGGTAAAAATTCTCCAGCTAAGGTCCTGACCAAGCCTAGCAACAAGATCATGGGGATGGTCCCAGGCACCCCATGTGCCGCCCACTGCTCCGTAAGGATGGGTGAAATGCAGAGGACAATTTCCCAACAGGGATAGTAAAACTACTACTTAGGGATGTAACAATAACCGAAATATAATGATATCATATTGTCATAGTTCTCACAATAATATCGTGGACCATCACAATATATCGTATTATGAGTTATGGTGCAGCAATAACAAAAAAAAGATTGAGGGAAATACACAGACCATGATCCTTTGCTCCATTTCAGTGCAGACTACAACAGCCTTTAGAGGTGATATTTTTGTTCAGAACATGTATGCTTGTATCAGTGAGTCCGCCTCTCCACCGAATTGTTCTGTTTGCCTCCATGGAGATAGATTCTTTTAATGCCTTACTGTGAAACATTCCAAGCTGCACAGAACAGTTACACAGTGCACCTTTAATAAATACACTTTGCCAAGTTACTTCTATGGTTGAAATACACATCAGATGTAAATAAGAGCTATATTAGAACTGTCTTCTGACAAATGAGTAACTGCAAACTTAGTTCGCTCGCTGTGTTCTCCTAGATGTTTATTAAAGGCCTGTTTGTATTGGCTACAGTTTTTTCATTAGCAGGAATCTTATATCATCACCTCTGAATATTGCATGAGGTTTGGGTAGGCTGCTCTGCTGTCGTGACACTGCCGTAATATTTCACAACAATCAAAGATGGATGAGGTGTTTTGGCCCCAGGTAAACACTGCCGAGTGCAGAGGAGAGGAGACCCAGGGCCCACGAGGAGTCACTGGGTTTGTCTGTGCAGCTCAGTGGGGATGTACTCACGGTGCTATTAAAATATCTACCCAGCCTTCTGACAGAGTTCACCTGTGCATTCATAACACAACTTACACTTGCATCTGTTTAGCATTTAAATGTGCGATCTGTAGCTTTTTTCAGTAAGAGGATTTGACATTTTCTCCGTAGAGACATTACTGCTTTGCCTTGAATGTTCTGCAATATGGCATTAAACTTACCTTGCATGTATTCAGTTACATGTGTATTTATTGCTCGGAAATATTTTGAGAGAGTAAACATGCATTCTTAGGGTGAACAGAATGACGTAGCTTCGTCCTGGTGAAACAGAATCATTTAATGTCATATTGTGGAATACAAGCAAAACAAAAGCATCTCCATGGTGATAAAAATGTTGCAGATCCTCCACCAGAAAAGTTACACAGTGCAACTTTACACTATGATGAAACATTTCTACATTTTAGAAAATTACACAACAACGTTTTTAATCAAAATTCACAATTGTTAGGTTATTATTTATTGGCAGTTGTGTCTACCCAGTTTAAAATATGTTCCAAATTATATACATCACATCTGAATTATTTTATAAATACTATTTATTGACAGCATTTAGTTCATTTAGTCAAAAAATATACTAACTTGTAATAGCAGACTTGATGTTTCATATGAACTGTGCCAAGCCACCTGTGTCAATAGCATTCTACTAGGGATGTAACAATATCCAAATCTCTCCATACAATATTATCACGATATACATCTCACGGTACGATATTAATTGCGATATTTTTGAGAGGATGATATAACTGTGGATAGGACACTTTTTTTGCTTTTAAAATACTCTGGTGTGAATTATTACTGTCATAATTCCAAGAAATCAAGAAAAAAAAAAACATATAACGTCATCATGTCTGCACTGAAATGAATCATGGGATATGTAGTTCCCTATGTTTATTATCTGTTGCTACTATAAAACCATGCATTTAATCAAAGGAACTTGTAATTTGATATATTGTGACAGCCCACGGTATCATTGTGGGACTTCTGACAATACGATATCACAATAATTTGGTTATTGTTACATCCCTACATTCTCCCATCAACTTTAATTCATTTGTAACTACAGACCCTTTGGAATCCTGCGACACCACTTGGACCCACCCTATTAGAATATCCAGGGAAAGAAAGAGTGATCGGAGTCCATAAAAATGAAAATGCACAGCAAGACAAATGGAAGTCTGCAAGGTAAATGAGGGGGAAAGAGAGAGAGGCAGGGCCAGAAATCACCAGTGCAGCTATTACAGACTGGAGCAAGAGTTAGAGAGCGCCCCGGTAATTGAAAAGGCACCAGCTGATTTAGGGTTTGGGTTTGGTGATGGGACAGTGGTGGATAGGGGGTATGGTATTGTGTGTGTGTATGAGTGTGTGTGTGGAGGAGGGGGTGGGTTGGGGTGGGGGGGTTACGCTGCATTGCAGAGTGAGAGGTGCCTTAGCCTCTGCGGCGTTTTGCTGCACCTCTGTCTCCCCGACCGACAAAACATCCAACTGTGATTAGTGCAACACAGAGAAAATGACTCTCCCATGGCCTCCCGCGATGAGAGGTGAGACTGCAAAAACACTGTGCTAAAATCCATACAAAACAATAAAGGCGGGACTCAAGACTGTAGAAATAATGAGAAAAATCATGTTGATACCACTTTCAGACCTGGTTTAGTCAGGTTTAGTAACATTTAGACTACTCAGGTTTAGTAACATTTAGACTACTAACTACATAAATACTATATATAGATTTTATTATTATTGGTGACTAGTCTATATGTGCATGATTTACAGCTGATACAGTCCAAGTTTAGACCTGGTTTAGTTCAGTTTAAGACTTGGTTTATTCCTATTTAGTCATGTTTAGACCTGGTATAGTTCTGGTTAAGACTTGGTTGAGTCCTATAGATTAGTCATGTTTAGATCTGGTTTAGTCCTATAGATTAGTCATGTTTAGACCTGGTTTAGTCCTATAGATTAGTCATGTTTAGATCTGGTTTAGTCCTATAGATTAGTCATGTTTAGACCTGGTTTAGTTCCATTTAAGACTTGGTTTAGTCCTGTAGATTAGTCATGTTTAGACCTGGTTTAGTTCCGTTTAAGTCTTGGTTTAGTCCTGTAGATTAGTCATGTTTAGACCTGGTTTAGTTCCGTTTAAGACTTGGTTTAGTCCTGTAGATTAGTCATGTTTAGACCTGGTTTAGTTCCGTTTAAGACTTGGTTTAGCCCTACAGATTAGTCATGTTTAGACCTGGTTTAGTTCCGTTTAAGTCTTGGTTTAGTTTGATAGATTAGACACATTTAGACCTGGTTTAGTTCCGTTTAAAACTTTGTTTAGTCCTGTAGATTAGTCATGCTGCAGACTTGGTTTATGTTGCTTCAGATTCTGTTTAGTCATGGTTTAGTAGTTTACCACACTCTGAATTGGATGAATTTTACTTTTTACCTCGTTCAGTCCTGGTGCATTCCAAGAGGCCATCGTGGGTCCGTGTTTAGATCAGTGGTGCCTCTACTTGTTCTCTCTTTGGGTCCTTGAATGAAACACTTTACTCACATTGCCAAGTATGAATGTGGTGTGGTGTTTGTGTAAGTGTTGGTGGTGATCAGAGGGGCCAATGGATACAATAGTAATTTACCACCAAAGTGTATGGAGTAAATTACTACACTGCACTGTAAAGCACTTTGGGTGTCTATATAAACCCAATTAATGCACTATTATTATTATTTTAAGTATAAAGTAGTTGGTCTTGGTTTATTCCTAGTTAAGTCCAAGGCAAAACCTGGATTTAGTCCTGTAGTTTAGAATTGCACTAGTTCTACTTTAAGCCTGCATAGTTTTATAAATCTTGTCAAGTCCTGATGTGTTCTGGTTTTGGACCGGGTTTAGTTACATCCTGGTGCTGTCCTAGACCTGTTTTGGTCCTATTCCAGAATTCCAGATTTAGTTTAGTCCTGTTTTAGTCCTTTAGATTACTCTTTTCAATAGACCTGGTTTAATCAAGTCCTGGCGCAGCCCTAGACCTGATTTCAGATTTGGTTTAGTCCCGGTTTACGTTACTCTTTCCAATAGACCTGGTTAGTTAAGTTTTACATCCTTGTTTAGCCCTTGTTAGATCCGGAGTGCGTGATATGTCTGCCGCATACAGTCATTAAGTTAATTAGCAGTGGTCTTGTTTTTAAGACATGGAAAAACAGGGGGAATGAGGAAAACAACAGACCGCTTAAAGGAAGAAAATAATAACGTCTAAAGTCTAGGGAAGGACCCAAAGGAGAGCCACGAAGATGAAATTTTGAGAAATGTTGACATCAGCGCGGATCTGTGGATGTGTGTAATTTGGATGGAGCTTGGTGAGCTATAAAAGGGCCTTTGCGCTCTTCATTATTACAGCTGGTGACAATGTGCTAACAGAACTGAACTGTTGACGCTATCAGGACAGGCAGGGCTGCTAACACTACCGCTTAGATAGCTGTTAGGTGGCATCGCACTTGTGAAGGTGTGTGGTATGCAAAAAATGACTTAAAATGTTTTTATAGACCTGTCAGTATTAATGGAGATGGAAGGTTTTCCTGGTGACCTGGCAAAATAATGGATAGGTCAACAGACTAAAAAAAAATCAGGTTTAAAGCTTGTACATTCAAGTTTTTAATATTTTTCTTACTATCATAACAGAAATGCTGGCACCTGTTTGTGTGAATTTATAATTTATACAAAAGTTTAGCCTAATCTGATAATTTGATTGAATCTCTGCAGATGGTTTTGGATACAATATGTTTAGTCTAGAGCAGTGAGTGAATACATGGATCAAGTATTTAAGCTACTAACCAAGACTCAACCAGGATGACTAAGCAGGACTACACCAGGTCTGATCTATTACAAAACTAAAAGACTAAATCAGGACTACACCAGGACTTAAAAGGGTGTTAACATGATAGACCCAACAGACTACAGCCCTATAATAGTGCTGTAGTCCTTTAGAAAGTGCTAGAAGCCACTGTCTCCTCTCTTGGTCATCTCTCTCTCACTAATGCAGCTAGACAGTAATCTGCTCCACTCCACACGTGCCCCCACCCACGCCCTCCCTGCTCTCTCCCTCAAATTACGCACCACGTACACACCTCCTCTGGACATCCACTTTGACCCAAACACTCCCATCAGCGCCGGGTCTGTCCTCCGCGGTGCTGCAGTCGTCTCCGGGCAGGCCAGTCTGCAGAGGAGCGCTCTTCTTACCGGGGGTAGCGCTGGCTGACACCTGATACCGCTGCCCGGTCAATCCTTCTCGCGTTTCTGCCTCCGCGGTGCGATGCTTCATTTACACGTGAAATATTGATGTGCTTAATTTAACGCCCTCGGGTGCTCGGGTGTCCGGCTCCCTCCCTCCTCCTCACCCGGGCCTTTGCCTTTTCCAGGGAATCTGCAGCCCCAAGCCCCGCCTTAGTTGCGTTAATAACTGGTGTAGTGTGCGTATTTATTTTTTGGCATGCGTAAATTCAAATAGAGTGTATGAAACTGCAATGAGCTTTATGTTCCAGCTGTCAGTCAAATATCATGACAGCTCCCATTGGCTCAGAGCTCCAGCAGGGCGGAGCCAAGTACAGTGAGTGCATCAAGGTGATCCATAAAAATAAATACAAAATCCATTGCCACACATAAACCAGTGAGATCCAACTGGCTTGTCCAAGGAATGTCCAAGGAACTGTACATTTTGATCAGACTGTGTTATATCATGGGTAGGTTTCAGTCACATGACATTTTCTTGTTATGGACACCATTTTAAGGACTTTTGGGCATTGAAAACATGATTCAAGGGATACACTAGGGTATTTTATCTTGCACAGTTAATTGCTATGGGAACTATCCTAATTATTTATCTCTTCACACATGGATGAGGTGTAGACATAGAGATTTAGATGAGAGCGCTCTGTAAGATTCATGCTTCATCCTGCCTGTGTGTGTGGGTGGAGAGACTATCTTTGCTCATTTCCTTACATGGACAGATTACAGGCCAAATATAGTAGAACAATGCAGCTCTTCCTTGACTTTTGGGTCTTTTCAGAAGCCCATCGTGTGCTCTGAGCTGTTAAACTGCAGCCGTGTGGCCTGGTTTGCCTTACTAGGACAAGCCAACATGGAGCTTTCTCCGTGAGCAGGAGGGTTAGTCAGACTCCCACTGCCTTTTCAAAAACCCCCAACATCCCTGTTACAGCATGGTCCTGTTGCCTAGCGACGGGCAGTCTGGAGGGAGAAAGGCGTCATGGATGTGTGTGTTCACTGAGAGCAAACACCGCTCCCGAGTGAGCCACAGTGTAATGGAACAGTTGCACCCAATGACAGTGGACAGGGAGAGACAGATGCTTCAAATCATTTATTAGACACATTTGTCTAGTTGGTAAACAACATACAGACTTGTTATGCTGTCTCTATAGATTCATTTCACCATAAAACATTTCAATCTAAAAAATGACATAAGACATAGTAAAGTTCATGGTCTTTTATTTGAAAAAAAAAAAAAAAAAGACTAGCATGTACAACTTGGAATGAATGTAAACTGGACTCAGATGGACAGAGACGATGATGCGCTGCGGACAGCTCACCTCGCACTGCCCTCGTCTGAGCCGACAAACAGAAGAAAAAGAAACGTGAAGGCCAGTGATTCTCTCTTGCAAGAAAAGAGGACAGACTCTCCATCTCAGCGAAAAGAAAAGTAAATAAAGCTCACCGTAAGACTCTTTAGTCCTCCCTCCATTAGAGGGCAGGACGCACAACTACTAAGATGGCCGTCCAAAACCATAACAAAAACAAAAGAACATGCCAAACATTTGAAAATTACAGAAGCAGTAAGCAGCCATGGATTCAGAACATTTCCTCCTGCTTTATAGATTTCCAGATAGCCAACCGTCCAGCTCAGATGTGTCCCTTCCATCTTTAAACAGTTTAAAACACTCCAAAACAGCATATCTAACCTGGCAATCTGATGGTCTAGCAACTTTCACATTTGGTCTCGGTTTTCCCCATCCTTTCTGCTCTAACAGAGGCTACTACAGTGTGTAGATAACACACAGGTAATGCCCCCGCACATACTGAAGTCTCATAACAGAACCATGATTGGTGCTAAACCATAGCAAGATACAACTACAAAGAAAAAGGTAGACTCCATGGCCACTCACGGCTTCTGTAGAAATGTATTTTTATACATAGATTTTTCTTTTTATCTAGCATATGATTAAGTCCCATTCCACTTTACGCTTGAGTTAATCTCTCATCTTAACAGTACAGGGTTCTGTCCAAATACAAAAAACTGTACCAAACCAACAAGAGGACAGCTTATAGTGGAATCAGCACGCTCTGTTCGCCCGGAGGAGTGGGCAGGGTTAGTGCTCCGGTCTCAAGCTGCATGCATGAACAACAGAAAACAAGAACAATGGCCAGCCCCGACATTTACCACGAGCAAATGGAACTGGAAGGAGTTGGCCAAATGCTTAGCTTTAGTCTGAAGGTCGTAGTTACAGGGTTGTTGTATTATTTCATTGATAAGTACTGATACTAAACTGAGCTCCGGGGGGAGGGGACAGGATCACTAACCATCATTTCATGCAGATATTTTTTGTATATTTTTATATTTTCCTGTGTGGACAGAAGGATATTTTATTTCAACATTCAATTATTTTCTATACAGAAACAGTATGAATAAATGAACATTTTCCCAAGAGGTAAGTAAAACATTTGTTTTTTTGTAGATTTTTTCTCTTTTTATTTTCTTCTAAGAAGGGACAGGACAGGGCGGGCAAGCTTCACTTTGCAGTCATCATCTGTACAAACTCTGCGGAGAGAACACAAGACAAGAGGACATCAGCCTCGGGAGCACTCACCTGATAAATTGTTAAACGCTTTATTAATTTTTTAATCAAGCCGAGCAGGTTCAGGACACATGCTAATTAATGTCTCTTTTCCAACACGGTTCCATGTTCATCTCATTAAACCCAATTGATTAAAGGCTGTTTACATGACACCGCCTTTCACCCAAGACAAACTATTCAGTTACATTTCAGCCACTGGTTTTCACAAGTGCCCTCCCCAGAAAATAGACCCCATTTATCTCTGTTGAAAATCTATTTTTGTTACTATATGAAAGGTGCCAACAGACTATTTATTCACGCAAGACTGAAATTCTGGAGTGGCCTCGATTTGTCATGGGGGTTCATTAATCAGGGTTAGATCATTGCTCCTTTCTGGGGAATACAACTACAAACTTTCTCCACTACTGACGAGGGACACAAGCACAAGAGTACTGGGTGTCCTATCATGTCAACAGTGCAAGCCAATTAAGTAAAAAAAAAAATCTTATTTTGAACTGTTGAATGCTTGAAATAAATTAAAAAAAATGAATACATGTATTTTAATATCTAGCATTAAAGGTGCATTATGTAACTTTTCTGGTGGAGGATTCATCAAATGGTTTTCTCCATTGAGATGCTATTGCGTTGGGATGGTTCACAGTATGGCATTACACCTTTCTGTCTTCATGGAGACCAAACCAGACCAAGTTACAGGTCAGGTCTGTGGAGAGACAACCCCGCTCTAGCAGAATGCCTGTTTTTCTTGGTATTTTTGAGCTATCAAACTACCTGTTATTGAATAAATGTAAGGTAGAGCTGTTTAATGTCATACTATAGAACATTCCAGACAGAGCAGTGACATATCCATAGAAACAAGCAGGTGACGGAGCCCCAGCCAAAAAGTTACATAGTACACCTTTAATAATATTTACATTTTCCCCTTTGCAACTGTGCTTAGTAAGCCTGTCTTGTCTCCTTTTGCTTTACGTCAAATAGAGAACAAGTATTAATCTATTACACTGAAGGCTTCTCCATATTCTGGCTGCAGTACAAAGGGAGTAGAGAAGTAGGACACGATTCAGCCAAGACTTATGGAGTGTTCATAATGTACCAATGAGCCTGTAGAAAATGAGCGCAGTCTCTTGTGTGAGGGGGAGGGACAGTCGAGAGCCCCTGGCAAACTAACAGGGATACTGGAAGAACTGTGTGCATATCTATAGCATTGTATTTAATAACGCAGATTGTACGTGGCTGGCGAGTCATTACCTTAGAGAAATAAATACCCTGACTCAATAAAAAACCTAGTAGACTGTTGTCCTTAAAGGTGCAATATGTAACTTTTCTGGCAGATCTTACATGTCAGATCTGCTCTGCTGTATTTTTGAGCTATAAAAAGTTAGTCTCCATAGATGCTAGATTTCCTTTGGTACATTCTCATTGGACCAATCACATTTAGGGAGAGGGGTTTTGCGAAGCAACATTTCTAGGTCAGAATTTCTTTCTTAATAGTTAAAATGGTGGCCATACTGAATTAACTGTTTGTATGTAACTGGGCTTTTGAATGGTCTATGTATTTAAACCACAGCATCTAACAGCTCTAAAATGTGTTAATTCTGTGTTATTTGATTTGAAAGGCTTATCTACCAGCTGTCTGTACATATAATAAAGGAAATAAACAGATTTTGCATTTGTGTTTGTCAGATTGGTTTCTTGTGCAGTAGAAATGCATAGAAATTACACTCAAGCTAAACCATGTGGCTCAGTGATAGCACAGCAGTGGATATACAAAAAAAAATGTCCTTTTTACTTCATAGATAGTCCTGTCAATCACACCTAACGGCCATAAAGCGAGCTGTGTTTATTTCCAAAGACTGGTCAATACTGATGCTTCACTGGGCAATGGCTGGTTATTTATTGATAAATTCTTTCCATTTGCTGTTTATAAGCGAACACTTTTCACTGTTCAAAAGATATAATAAGTGGTTTTGAATTGATAATTGCTACGGCAACAGCATTTTTCATCAATCTGAAAGCCATGTACAGGTTGCTTGCCATAGCCTTAT
>NW_026571036.1:34452447-34542377 GCF_026225935.1 Boleophthalmus pectinirostris | reverse complement strand
CGATCTTACGGTCAATTCTCCCTGAGGAAGGAGAGAGAGATGATGAAACCACAAACCCATTGAAAACGTACTGATTATTATTGCAGATACATTTTTAATATGTCGTTATCAAATACCTGCCTACTATGGATGGGAGCTTATGAAAATGAAGTACATTATTTCTGCAATTTTGTGCAATCCAAGATTTTAAATACCCAAGAAACCAATTCAATCGACAGACTGGATAGTTTGCTTTACTGAGCCAAAAACAAAATAAATATTGACAATATGACTAAATCCAGACACTCTTCCTCTAAAACTGTCCCTTAAAATGGTAAATGGTTACATTTTTATACAACGCTTTTCCACCTTCAAGACACTCAAAACGCTTTATAGCAAGGAACTACTCACCCATTCACACACATTCATACACCAGTGTACGCAGACGACCTTTGGATCAGTGGACAAACCAACTGAGCTATTGTCAACCTCAAAATGACTGCTCTTTAACTTCTTAAGAGTAAACAAGAGACCCTCAACACCCACCGGGCCTGATGAGAGCGGGGTCCAACGTCTCGATCCTGTTGGTTGCCATGATGACCTTCACGTCGCCTCGAGAGTCAAAGCCATCGAGCTGATTCAGCAGCTCCAGCATGGTCCTTTGGATTTCCCTCTCGCCACCAGAGTTAGAGTCATACCTGCACCAAAACACATAATTATAATTCTGCGCACTCATGCAAGTACAGTGATTAGTAACTAAGAAAAGTTTAAATGTGTGTCATATTAAGTGGAGAAACTACATTTTACCATTCTACTATATAAGATTAATTTCAGGCAGTAATGTGGAGTAGACCAAAAAGGTGGTCTAAAAATATTTTTATAGCATTTATATAAATTCTTCATAAAATTCATCTCATAATGAGAAAGTCTACTGGAAAGCAGTACCACTCCTGAATGAGGGGATAAACCGACCCTTTCATAGAAGGCCAATAACATCTCTGAAAAGAAACCTAAGGATATGAAAATGTAACTTTTTTTTTTTACTTACACATTTACTAACTCTTACTATATTAACAAATTATATCAAAAAGGCTTTGACCATAGGTACATTGATACAGTTACACTTGGAGCAAACTTTACTGACTTTAACAGACCAATGTAACCTGCTGCTATATTCAACCCTAAAGACTTAACACCTTCTTCCTCACTCCGTCTGATCAGGTCTGAGGTGCCATATTGGTCTCACAAGTCGGAGCTCTGAATAAACCTGCACAAACCTCTCGGTAGGCCTGTCACCATGACAAATTTAGACGTGTGTGTATACTGAAGAAAATATATAGGACAACAGTCTTGAAATCAAACATCCCTAAAGCAGGATTATCCTCCAAATCTATTCTTAATGCGCAATATAATAAAAAAAAACACAAGCTGCAATGATTAAATAGCAGAATTAAACACTTTAGTATGTATCTATGATGAATCAGTCATGCTAATGTATGTATAGAAGTTCTTTTGTTCAAGTCTCTACAGCTTAGATCTTATTGTAGGAAAATAACAAAATACAAAGTGTAAAGTACAAAGAAAAAGTAGCCACAATAAATACTGACACCCCAATACTATTGTCAGTCTGTTATTTATTGAACAATACATCAATACAGTAGCTCTTGTGACAATCCTACCTCTTGGTGCCAATGGCGTCAATCTCATCGATGAACACGATGGAGGGCGCGTGCTCCTCTGCCACCCTGAACAACTCACGCACGAGTTTGGGTCCATCTCCCAGGTACTTCTGAATGAGCTCAGAGCCGACCACACGCAGGAAGGTCGCCGATGTCTGATTGGCTACAGCCTTGGCCAAAAGTGTTTTACCTTAAGCAAAGTAGTAAGGAATCAAATGTTTGTGTAATCTCCCAGCTAGGCATGAGACAATATCAAAATTTTGTGTCACGATTATCACGATTATATGAAATGTCCCACTAAACAATTATTGTCTTCCCTTTTTATCATGATAAAATATTATTGTTTTTTCATATCATTCCATCCCTAGTCCAAGCTTAAATTTTCTTGTAATAATGAAGAATTTGATTCTACTACTACTCATAATAATAATACTACTGTTATGCCTTATATGGACCTGTTACAGATGATCACACTTTAAAGCATGATGCCCAAACTTCGCTTTGGCCCTTAAAAGTTGTGAAAAGCTTTATAAACGTATTGCAGTGAATAATTACGGTGCTTGAAATGTGTTAAGAAAGTGAGGTTAAAGTTTGAACCGCAAAGAAAAGTCTTAAGTTAACTACCACTGTTTTTCACATTTTTTAAGACTGTAAAATCAATCGGGCACAGCGCCTTTAAGAAAAGTTTAATAATTTAGCCTGACATTTAAGAATTTTATTACAGCTCCTAATGCATCCATTTATACCACCAAATGGAGTCCTGAGTCAACTCATCAAACCCACTATTGAGCTTTTCAAAAGCAACAGCAAATGTCACATTGCTCATAATTCACCAGAAAATGCATCAGGATGTAAGTAATAGTATAATATGTCTTCTGTTTAATAGCTGTAATAATATGTGCAGCTTAATACTTTTAACAAACTGATGTACTAAAGAATAAGTAAAGCTCACCAGTGCCGGGGGGTCCATACAGAATGACTCCTTTGGGAGGTTTGATGCCCATTTCTTCATAGTATTCTGGATGTGTGAGAGGCAGCTCCACTGACTCCTGTTAAATAAAGATACATAGTGAGAAACAAGGGGTATTCACAAGCTAGAGATGGGAAATATATGGAAAAAAGGTTACTGCAGTTGTTTGGGGAAAATCTGAAACAAAAAAATAAACTGATGAAATTTTCAAATAAGGATAAAGTGATATGTATTTTCAAATGCTCTGGTCAATAACACAGACCATTCATATTCATAATCAGGTTCATGCTAAACTTGCACTTCTATGATGACATTTACAGCACAGTATGAATAATATCACCGGGACAATCCTTGAAAATTTGCTTTAATCAATATGGCCAACCCCTATCGTAGTCCCAACAACTCATTGTGCCAAAAGCTTGAAAGTTATATTGGAGAGAATGAGATTTAAAATAAGACATCAGATACATTGTTGGTCTGCCTGAATGTTTAAAAAAAAAATCTCCAGTACAGTGTTCACATTTTATTATTTAAATTTTTTCAGGATTGTTAGAGGCTAAACTATGTCATACCTTGATCTCCTGGATCTGGTTGTCTAGTCCTCCAATGTCTGCGTAAGTTTCTTGTGGTGCTTTTTCTACTTTCATTACTGTCACTAAAGGATCTGTGTCATCCATGAGGACTCCAATAACAGCATGGACCTATAGAGGCAGAACAAAAATAGTATTATTCAGTAATTAACCAAGCAAAACATGATAAGCTTTGGGTCAGTTTGTTTGAGCATGTCACTTACTGCCTATTTTTATCAGTCATTCTTAACCAGTGTAGTCACTTTTTATATGTTTAGGATAATGCAATGGCTATATTGCACAATGACCAAATTGCTGATTTTTACTTATACAATTATACCATTGTACTGTTGATTCCACACAGCTAATAACTCTATAAGTTAGAGTTTCTGTACCTTGTGGTTGAGCAGCACAGAGCAGCCAGGCTCCAGCAGATCTTTGTCCACAAACGACAGTATACTGACGTAGTGCTCTGACCCCACGGAGGTGGAGACGATGGCGTGGTTATCATCAATGATCTCCTCCAGAGTGCCCACAGACATCGGGGTGCCTCTCAGGTCGTCCACTTTAGACCTCTCCTCCTGTCATAGCAATAAGGTTTAAATGTTATTCAACTGCTTTTGGCCGTTTGACCAATTTAAAAAGGTGCACTATGGAACTTTTATGGTTGAGAGTCTGCCACATTCCTGTCTTCAAAGAGATGTTATTTCTTTGCCTGAAATGTTCCACAGTGTCGCTTTAAAATGATCTAACTCCACCGAAATAAGCAAGTGATGCAACCAGAAATGTTACATAATGAACCTTTATCACTATGAACAAAGGTCTGACCTCCTGCTTCTCCTCCAGTGGCTTCATCTGCTCCTGGTTCCTGATGAACTCCTCCTCCATCAACAGATAGTCTTTGATCCGCTCCTGTTTCAGCAGCTTCAGGCGGCACTGAGTGTGAGGGGTGACTGCAGAGAGGAAATTATGAACACGTTACACAAATACGATTACTGATTTTGACTACCAACAAATGTGTACAGTTACAATGTACTACTGCAAGTGTTTGTGCCAGGTTTCTTACCTAGTGGTAGTTTGCTGGCAGCATCTGGTCCCTTGGTCTTCTTCTTTTTCTTTCCAACTCTGGTGGGAATTGGGGGTTCATACTTCTTTTTCTTATCCTATGTACAAAAAAATATATATACACATAAACATTTTGTTAATCAGTGGTTTTCAGATTCTAGATTATAACATTGCCATATTCCCAGATAGGGAGCAAGAGACACATTTCCCATTTGATTGCATTGTACTTTGCCATAAAATATTCAAAATATAAATGCAAAATGTTGGACTTGATCATTTTTATTATTGACTATATTTCACATTTCACTGTTTTAAAAACAAAAATCTGCATTTTAACAATATTCATATGCTCCCATCTGTATTAAATGATATTAGTCTGTAGAATGTTGATATGTCACCTGAAAACCAGCAATAATGAAATGAACACATACAGTGTTTTTAAAAACAACTGCATTGTTTCCTTTTGAGTGTAGTTAAAGCTACACACGCTGGTTTTGGAATAACAGATTTACTACAATTCACAAGCAGAAATGTCAAAACTGATGTAGCATCTTTACTGTCGCTGTGTCATCCTCACCTTGTCATCCTTTTTTCCTCCTCCCGGTCCGTGTCCTCCGCTCTGACTTTGTCCCTGTGTAAAAACAACATTTGACTATAAACGACCAAAACTCTACAGACTTTAATGCCTAAAGTTAATATAATCGGGATATTTCACACAGCTGCAGCCTTGTTTACGTGGAGGCTACATGACTTAGCAGTTAGCTTTACATATTTAACGTGACAATTCTATCAACAATGCCGATCATTATATTTCTCAGAACAAAAGAACAATGTGCAGATAGATTACGCTAAACACGATAAAGAGAAGTTAGAAAAATAAAATCTGTAATGAAGAGCAGAGTAGCCCCACAGTTAGCCGCAAGCAGCTCAATCATTCTGCATTTTTAATTATTCAACCATCTGATTAAATTGACTTTAAGTTAATCACTTTGGATTAACATTTTAATACCATTTCAAAGAGTAATTTATGTCTATTTGGATAGATTATATGGCTTGAATTCAAAGTAAAATCGCCGCAAAGAAAACTGCTTGCTCACTTACCATTGTTGCTTGTCGCTTGGATATGACGTCAGAGCATTACGCATTTTTCTATGCGACAAAATAATAGAAACGTTAAAGCGCCCTCTAGGGGTGACAAGAGTGTGGTGATACTGTATTGTTTCACTAAATACATCTAAAATGTCATTATTATAGGTGACATTTTGAGGACTTTTCACAATTTTTTATCATTCTGAAACCAACCTTTTGATTTAGGCAAGACAAGGCAAGTTTATTTGTATAGCACAATTCATACACAAAGTAATTCAAAGTGCTTTACAGAATAACAAATACATAAAAGTCAATATACAAACAAATCAAAATATAAATAATCACCATAGAATTAAAAAGAAAGAGAGACATTAAATTACAGAGAAGAGTGTGGAATGAAAAATGAAAATCTTTCAGTCATATGCACGGCTAAACAGAACTGTTTTGAGTCTGGATTTAAACAGAGCAAAGTAGAGGCTTGTCTCACATGTTCAGGAAACGTTGACTCCCTGTGTTTAGCTCTGAGTCTGGGCACCAGCAGGAGGCTGATCTAGTAACCAAAATAAATAGGAGCCTAGTAATCAAAGCATTATAGGTTATTTTTAAACCAGCAATTAAAGCCAAATGATTATACTGTTATATGTGAGTAGACAGATATTGGTGATTTTCAGATTCTAGAATGTGTTGATGTCATATTCTCAGATGGGGAGCAAGTTTTCCCTTTTCACACTGTATTTTGCCATAACATATCCCAGGGGTCTCCAACCTGTAGGGATTTCTGAATCATAAGTATTGTGGTAAATAACTAACATTTGATTTAATTAAATGCCTATTACCATTGTAACTGTGATGACTATCTTTGTGCAATGGGTAATAGTAATAGTGTAAATGTTTTATAGCCATGAAACTGTACCCCATCTAACATTATATTTACTCAATTTCTTGCGACCTCTAAAATGCGTAGCTCTCTGGCCTGCCTTTTTGTTTTGAAAAGGTAGCTCACCAGAGGAAAAAGATGGGAGACCCCTGACATATCCAAAAGGCAAATTCAGAAATGTTTGACTTGATCATTTCTATTGGTGACTAGACCCAAGAAATCACTGAATTACAATAAAAATCAGCATTTTAAAATGATAAATTTTGTCTGCTGCCATCAGTATTAAATTACATAGGAATATAGAATGTTGTGATGTCATATGAAACCCAGGAATACACACATACTGTACTTTAAGGCCAAGGTTATACCTATAAAATGCTTTGAATTAACAGAATCAAGTAAATGAACAATGTAGAAGAACAATATCCTTGTTTATTTCTGCATATCCTTAGCAACACAGTATTTAGTATCCTTTTGTAACCTGGCCTGTCCTAATTAGACGTAGGCCTGTACCTTCAGCATTAATGGCCTCCCTTCATTCTCCTGCATGCCTCGTCTCTGAGTGTCACGCGGACCTTGTCAAACCAAATTAATTAGTCTAATGGTCGCTCATGTGACAGATCAATAATTACGTACAAACCAGTTCAACAGTTTGTATCCATTCTAATCATGACATTAAAGTAATTAGCGGAGGCCTGCTGGGCTCACAAATCCACCTATAGCTTGATATTTAGATGCATTATAGACATAGGCCCATCAAGATATACTCTGATTTGAATAAATACTAAGAAAGAAGATAATAGTCAGTTTATAAAAGAGGTTTCCAAGTTCAAAAAGTTCAGACTTAATTAATTATAATGACTGTTCCATCTCTTAAGATTATGTACCATTATATTTTGACTGTGGACTCTTGATAATTGGAGTTACCTGGCAAGTGAATGAAGTAAATTTTTTTCAGATTGTTATAAAAATAAGAGAGGCTCAAATTCCCTTTAGGCTATAGTTAACAAAGCATATGTTTCAACCACTTGAAAAAGTATGTACATTTTGTCAAACAACTAAAGATAGAAAATTTCCTAAAACTTTTTCAAAAATAGCATCCTCATTAAGTCCATTCAGATACCTGTCTTCTTTGCACTGACACATTTCTGTTTTCTGCTTCTTTTTTCTTTTTGAATCAGTGTGCTCCTAACAAAAATAATAGGTGCTGGCTTTGTAACAGCACAACACATCACTTGGCTATTCAAAATTCACAAAACACCTCTATTACTACTGATTTAAAATTGTTTGGCCATATTATGATAATTCTCTGGTACATGGCATTTTATCCTCTTTTTACCATAATACCATAACCCAAGCCATGCTGAATAAAGTACAATGTGTTTACCTTTTGTTCTACCTAGACTAGAATGATGAAGACTCATTGTGCTTTCTGCATTAACACAAATTTCCATAGCTCTTCAGGGCCCTCTAGCTTATCATTTCTGTGGAGACGTCAGTGCTTTGTCTGGAAAGTTCCACAGCATAGAATTACGCTTATAATTCCATGGTAATAAGATGAAAACATCCCCAGGCCAAGTTATAGGTCAGATCTCTGGAGAGGAAAGCCCATTAACAGTAAGAATACACAGCTTTCAAGTACTTCTTCTGAGCTTTTAAAAATACTGCAGGTTAGATAAGCTTAATACCATGTGGAATATTTTTGGCAAATCAATAACAGCTCCATCGTGACAGACCTTCCTGCCAGACGTTACACAGTGTGTCTTTAATTTGTGCAGGCAGTAACACTGGCAAAGCGACTCATCTCCGAAGTACAGTTGTCTCCATAGCAAAGAGTGGAGGCCGCTGCTCGGTACAGTTATTTTTAGAGTTCGTATAATTCACTTGGAGATGATGAAAAGGTTTTGATTGTGCAATATCGTGATTGCAGTCGCTGATGTTTGTGGTAAGGCAAAAAGGGAAGTGTTGTCTTTAATGAGGAATACAGTCTGTGACTTTCCGTGCAGTGTTCAGGCATAAAAAGCAGTTTCATCTTGGTTTAACTGTATCTTAGGCCTGGAGTAGTCCTGGTTTAGTCCTGGTTTAGTTCTGGTTTAGCTCTTATGAAGCATGCAATTACATCAACAGTCCTGCACACTTTGGAGTCTGCGTTAATAAAAATTAGTGCTGTCATGTGATTTAAAAAATTTAAAAATTAATTAATTATGATCTGTAATTAATTAATCTAATTAATCTCTTTTTAATCTCACCTAAAAATTGCTGAGAAAAGCCTTCAATTTGAGGTATTTTTATTTAAATTCATTATTACATTATAGTGGCAGATCAAAAGACTCATATAGAACAAAAAAAAAGTGACTTTATAAAGTCATTTATTGTTTAACAAACTTTAATAGATGCAGTCACTTACATTTCACAGTATCTAATCTGCAGTGTTGGGAAGGTGACTTTTAAAATGTATTCCCCCACAGATTACAGATTGCATATCTCAAAATGTAGTTTGTAACTTAATCCATTTAATTACTTAAAGTGAGTAACGTAATTTGAATACTTTGGATTACTTGATATTGTTGTGCTTTTTAAAACTACATGAATGTAGCAACCGCATCATGCAAATGTTGTTCTTGTTTGTTCTCTTCAAATTGGCTGTTGAGCCCAAGTCTCCATGAATAAGAAACTGTTTGCTGTAAAGTAGCAAAGACGAGGAAATCTGAACATAATAACTTTTGTCGACTTAAAGACAATAAAAAGTCCAGTCTTTCCTTAACCATATTAAAAATATTATTGATAGAGAAATGCTTTATATATGAGATCACTGGTTTTAGTCCTGGTTTAGACCTGCTTTAGTCCTACTTTAGTCCTAGTTTAGTCCTGGAATGGGTTAGTCCTGGTTTTAGTCCTGGTGTTAGTCCTGGTTTAGTCCTGCTATAGACCTGGTTTAGACCTGGCTTTAGTTCTGGTTTTAGTTCTGGTTTAGTCCTGGTTTAGTCCTGGTTTAGACCTGGTTTTAGTTCTGGTTTTAGTTCTGGTTTAGTCCTGGTTTAGACCTGGTTTAGACCTGCTTTTAGTTCTGGTTTTAGTTCTGGTTTAGTCCTGGTTTAGTCCTGGTTTAGGACCTGGTTTAGACCTGGTTTTAGTTCTGGGTTTTAGTTCTGGTTTAGACCTGGTTTAGACCTGGTTTTAGTTCTGGTTTTAGTTCTGGTTTAGTCCTGGTTTAGTCCTGGTTTAGACCTGGTTTAGACCTGGTTTAGACCTGGTTTTAGTTCTGGTTTAGACCTGGTTTTAGTTCTGGTTTAGACCTGGTTTAGTCCTGGACTGGGTTAGTCCTGGTTTTAGTCTTGGTGTTAGTTCTGGTTTAGAGGCGCACAGGAGGAAGCGCGGTTTACGCAGCGTACGCGAGAAAACAGGTCCACACGCGGCGCACGGGAGGACAGCGGCGTCCGCGCAGTAACTACGGAAGTAAACGTGATCCGCGCGTTCTCAGGTTAATGACGATGATGAAGGTGTGTGTGTGTGTGTTTGTGTGTGTGTGTGTGTGTGTGTGTGTTTGTGTGTGTGTGTGTTTGTGTGTGTGTTTGTGTGTGTTTGTGTTGTGTGTGTGTGTTTGTGTGTGTTTGTGTGTGTGTGTGTGTGTGTTTGTGTTGTGTGTGTGTGTGTGTGTTTGTGTGTGTGTGTGTGTGTGTGTTTGTGTTGTGTGTGTGTGTGTGTGTGTGTGTGTGTGTGTGTTGTGTGTGTGTGTGTGTGTGTGTGTGTGTGTGTGTTTGTGTGTGTGTGTGTGTGTGTGTTTGTGTGTGTGTGTGTGTGTGTGTGTGTGTGTGTGTGTGTGTGTGTGTGTGTAGGACAGTAGTGCAGACATCATGAGTCTATGCAGGTTGTTTTCACCAGTGACATTTAAGTTGTAGGCGATTTTATATTTGTTATTTTCTTTTATATTTCACGTCGGGAGGATAATTTCCAAAACACGAATGCGTTTTTCCCTGTGCACTGCTGACTCTGTTCTACTGGCTCTTCGACCTCGTCCATTGTGCGACTGACGCCGCCAACGTGAACATGACGTTTACATCGCTCTTACTGTGTGCGTTTTGAGTGGAATTACCGAAATAAAAAAAATATATAAATGTGTATTCAACACATAAAAACAGATTTTATAATAAAGCAACTCGCATACAGAAACAGTAAAGTTAGAGATTAAAAATGAGATTAAAGCGATTAAAAAACATAACGCGCATATGACTGTAATTAATTAATCGCAATTAACGTGATAATTTGACACCCCTAATAAAAATAATAATATTAAATGCAATTTCGATAATTTTTTTTCCCATACATGTTTCGAAAACTTCAAATATTAATGGGACAGTTTGGAATTTTAGACATAGGACCTCATTTCCTAGTGAGCCAGAGTGTTGGAAACGTGTACAGACACTTGTTAAAATATTCCATCCAGTCCTTGTATTTGTAAAGATCACTAGTGCTAGGCTAGTGCATGTCAATGGCCATAGTTAGCCTGTCACTAAAAACAGTCTTACTCACTCCACAAAACACCTGAAGCAAATCTGTTATTACACCAGACTGTCGATGTGAATGTCTGTGTCAATAGAACAATTTTAGAAGTAAAACCAGCCTTGCATTTGAAGGATTTATGAGCATGAGCAGTGAGTTGTACTTCCTGATAAAAAGCTTCGCAGTGGCGGACTGATATTACCTAGCACCTATCTTACCGACAAAGTAAAATTCCACCGCTGCTGAGAAAGTAGTCCCTCAACATGCGACAATTCATGATATGCAAGGTTAGTTTTATTTCAAACATTACACATTTACATCGTCTGTCATAATAATTGCTTTGCTTCGGGTGTTTTGTGGAGTGGGTAAGACTGTTTTTAGTGACAGGCTAACTATGGCCATTGACATGCGCTAGCCTAGCACCAGCGACCTCTACAAATACAAGGACTGGATGGAATATTTTTTTTAAAAAGTGTCTCCACACGTCTCCAACACTCTGGTTAACCAGGAAATAAAGTCCTATGTTCAAAATTCTGGACTGTCCCTTTAAGAGTTCAAAGGCTAACAAGGTTTGTTGTAACAAATCAGTCTATAGTGCGGTTGTTTTAAGCCCAAAAAGCACATTTAAAGCACAAGATTTGGCAAAATGTTCTAATAGCATTGATGATTTATAAAGTTTGTCCATGTAAATCGTTGTTATTCTCAAGCACGCATTTTGGGCACATGCAGCTTTAACTGCAAAGCATCAATTAGAAACTCACATGACTTTCCTAAAGTTTACATCAATAAAATAGTTTACAATTCGATGCAGACAGTACGCAACGGTCAGGTAGACTTTATGGTACACTTTATGGGGGGATAAACTAAATTTACGTATTTACAAGAGAAAACTTGGGTAATGCAGCTTTAAGACCTGTTTAGCCCGTCTCAGCTTAGGTCAGTTTTTCTGTTAAAATTATTCTCAGACAGGTACAGAACTTATTGAGTTACCGGCTTTGTGGAACAGTTTGAGAACCAAAAGTTTAAAGGGCCCATATTATAGTATATTACTGATATACTTCTACTAAACAAAAGGTAAAAGGTTGAGCAGTTTGAGCGTTGGAGATGTAGACAGACTAATAATAAAGGGTGATTCAAACGTATGAATGAAACAAAACACAACTCCCGGTATGTTTATGATGAGGTAACAACGTTCTAACATGACTTAAAGCTCACAAGAGTCGATTTAGTGTAATATAGGACTTTTAATTCATGTGAAAGTTGAATATTGATTTTTGCCTACCTTCTTCCTTCATTTCAAAGCACATTTCTACATCTGCAACTATGTGATAGGTGAATAATACAGTCCTTCACATGGTAGAATTACTAACAATAATTAAATAAGCACGTATATACTACCCAAATTTTTCCAGTTCCATTTCCATTTATTGCAATTCAAGTCGTGCAAATCCAGTGAATAGCTTGAAATGGTATTAAGGTAAGTACTGAACAGCCAGAGGTTAAAAAAAAGAACAAAACACAAGTCCAACCTCTGCCAAAACTACCTCAGGAAAAAAGAACAAGATTGTAAGCTTGAAATGGATGCCCAGCACAGTCTCCATCGAGCTGGTTTTGGGATGAAGTGGACAGAAAAGTCAAAGCCAAGCAACCTACAAGTGCCACACATTTATGGAAACTTCTGTGACAGACTTGGGAAGAACTTTTTGAAGAATATTTGATCTATTGTAAAAAGAATGCCACAAGTGTGTTCTGCCAAAGCTGCCTGCTGTCATGATTCAAAAGTTTTGAATATGTTTTGGTCAACAGTAAACAGAAAAAAGTGGAAAAAGTGTGGCATTCTAAAACTTTTGACCAGCTGTGTATTAAAGCTGTATGTGGCCCATAATGTTTACAGGTTGCTTCCTCTTCCTGCGCAGGCCTAACACATGGTTATGTCTGGTCAGAGAAATAAATCTTTTTTGTATATTTTAATCTTACTGTTAAAGACTAATTTGTACTTTTTGTAAATATAATTTTAAAGGCTCCTAACAGTCCAGATTGTGGAGGTATGCTTTCAACATTTATCCTATTGTGTAATTGGGATTTATGTAATTTTTATATTAACTGCACTGCTTACAGGCTCAGTGCTGGTTGCTATTTTATGAGTTTTTGAGTTTGAATTATATCGTTACATATACTCTGCAGTGGGTGTAGGCTGGAGACAGATGGCTGTGGACGGGGCTCACTTTAGAGGGTGACCTTATTTATAGTTATTGGTGGTGGTGGCACTTGTAATTGGATGTTTTCAGTTGTGGCAATGGTTTTCTTTGTGTTAAAGGAACAGTCCAGATTTTTTTCATTTCCTGGTTAGCCAGAGTGTTGGAGACGTGTGGAGACACTTTTAAAAAATATTCTATCCAGTTCTTGTATTTGCAGAGGTCGCTGGTGCTAGGCTAGTGCATGTCAATGGCCATAGTTAACCTGCCACTGAAAACAGTCTCACCCACTCCACAAAGCACCTGAAGCAAAACAATTATTACACCAGACTTAATGTAAATGTCTAGGTCAATAGAATAATTTTAGATGTAAAACCAGCCTTGCATTTGAAGGATTTATGTCTGAGCAGCAGCAGCGACTTGTACTTCCTGATAGAAAGCTTGGCAGCGGCGGACTGATATCACCTAGCACTGGTAAAGTAAAATTCCGCTGCTGCTGAGAAAATAGTCCCTCAACATGCAACAATTCATGTGATGCAAGGTTAGTTTTATTTCAAACATTATTCTATCAACACAGACATTTACATCAACATTCTGGGGTAATAATAGATTTGCTTCGGGTGTTTTGTGGAGTGGGTAAGACTGTTTTTAGTGGCAGGCTAACTATGGCCATTGACATGCACTAGCCTAGCACCAGCACCCTCTGCAAATACAAGGACTGTATGGAATATTTTAAAAAGTGTCTCCACACATCTCCAACACTCTGGCTTAATAGAAAATGAGGCCCTGTGTCCAAAATTCTTGACTGTTCCTTTAATCTTATTTCTTTTTCACTCGTAGCATGTCTCCTTCACCCCAGCTTCAGCGTAAAGCCTCAGCCCTGCAGTGGCATCTCCATCTTTCCTACACCAATCAACCTTAGTTTTGTTCAGCCTGTTTATATGAATAAAAGCTGCCTAATGGCTGTTGGACCCACACACTGACTTACTTTGTTATTAAAGCTTACTTGTAGACCCTGCAATTGTTACATCTATATCAATGAACTGCCATGCATTCATTCAATTTCTCAAAGTCATTACATACTGACAGAAGCAGGTGTCTCTCTTGAAAGAAAACTGATCAATATATTCACTTTTATTGAGCTGTTTTTCATTGTACACAGTGATGGACTTGATGAAGTAAAGCAGCAAACATTTCTCAGTTTTAACATTCACTTGCTACAGTTTTTACTCCAAAAAATATCACAGTTGCAGGTTTGCCAAAAGTCATTTCACTTCAGGAATATCTGTGATCACACCAGATCCATTATTAAGCTGGTGACGTCAGAAGCCTCGGACAATGCCCACTGGACAATTTTCAACTCTTCATTTCTTTTATAACACATTTCTTTTAAAACTGGCAACCATATTCTGAATTCAGTGCAATTTATGTTTATATCATGAATTATTTGATGATCCTGCAGCCACACATGATAGTAATCCTTGTGTACATGGGTATACTGTACATGAAGAAAGTAGAGATATGAAAGTGTCAAGAGCTTCAACGTGAGCAGTGGCTGGAATTACAAATATTCAAATAAGTTACATTAGGTAATATTCTACTTAAAATATAGTTGCAATTTGACTTCTAACTTTTGTGAATTTGTGAATGGAAGCTATATTACTGTACTTTGAATGTTCCATGGTGTGGCATTAAGCTGATCTAACTTGCATTTATATAATTTTCGGTGTTGTTGATGTTTTGTTTTGCTAAAAAATCAGTGAAAGGCATTCTTACTGTCAGTGCACTTGCTTCTCCACAGATCTGACCTGTAATTTGGCCTAACAATGTCCCATACTTGCCTTCGTAGAGCTGGATAAGTCTAATGCTACACTGTGGTACATTCTTGGCAGTAAGCAAATTCTATTGCTAGGTATTTGCACTGCAAAAAACTAATTCTAGTCAAGTTAAGTTGACTTGATTTTTCACGATTTGACACACACTACACTTGACAAGTAAAATTGTCTGTCATTGGAATAAGCCTTTTTGTTCTTAAAATATGAAAATACATCCTGCTACTCTTAAAATAAGAAAAACAGCAACTTTTTCCACTAAGAAACAAAAAAAGAAACAAAATTGAATGTTGCTTGAATTTAGAAAAACACACTTATTCCACTGGCAGATAATTTCACTTGTCAAGCTGAATCTACTCAAAAAAAAAAAACGAAAAAAAAAAAAACTATATATATATATATATACTTTAATAATTTTAACATAGCTAGATATTGGGTTTTTGTTTTTTTTTTGTTTTGTTTTGTTTGTTTGGGTTTTCTTTTTTGTTTTGTTTTTGTTTAGTTTTGTTTTTTTGTTTTTCCTAATGAGTGACTCAGATCTTGCCCAGGCTGTAAAAAAGGTTGGTCCAAATTAGACTTGCAAGCTGCAGTTTAGATTTTTGGAGAGGCGACCCCACTCACAGTGAGAATGGATGTTTTTAAGATATTTTTGACCATTAACAAAGCATTAACATTTCCATGGAGACAGAAAAGTTACACAGTACACTAGGGTGGTCCA
Organism: Boleophthalmus pectinirostris; assembly: GCF_026225935.1. Lineage (NCBI taxonomy): Eukaryota > Metazoa > Chordata > Actinopteri > Gobiiformes > Gobiidae > Boleophthalmus > Boleophthalmus pectinirostris. Next base: position 34,526,904 of record NW_026571036.1, on the reverse strand, counting down.
TCAAAGTATGGTAAAAAATTAAGTTTCAGATAACCATGATTAGAACCCTGCATTAGCTTTTAGCATCCAAAATATGATTTAGGAAGAAGTTTGGAAGAAAAGGGAGATGTTTTAGAAGTTCTTCAAGCTGCATGAAGTTCCTGCATGAAGTTTTAAAGCTGCTGCAAATGATTTGGTATTCCTTAAGAAGCTGTCACAGTATGAAAATTCAGTTGTAAAGAAAGCAACCTTAACAGCTTCAGGCCAACATCTTTGGTACTTGAGCGAATAAATGGTTGGAAGGAAGCAGAGGAAGCTGATGGTTCACAATATTATGGAGAAGGAAAGTTCAGAGGTTCCACCACAACGATGTGATGCCTTTAATCAATCATATTATGAAGGGAAGCAGATCAGTGATTTTGTCACCACCAGCATGATGCGTTTCTTCAAAGCTTTTGATCTGCCAAAAACATTTTTAATAATTCCCCAGCAGACTGAGCTGATGCTGCACACTTTCAAAAGGCTGCTAAAATTGTGCATTCTAGAAAAGTTGACAATGATGTTGCTGAAAGAGGGTGAAGATTATTTAGGAATAGTCTAACAAAGAATGAAGATCAGAAACAGTATCTACTGCAGGTTGTCAAAGGCCACAGGCACTTCTTTTGTGATGCCAACAAAGCCACATTGGAGCTGGACTTTCTAAGCAACTTTTATAGACTTTCTAAGTCATTTTTATGCAAGTTTCACTTTGTGTTTGCATAATAAAATGAGAAATTATTTGAATACGCCTTATTTATTTGGTTTGCTACGTTAGAGTCTTGAGCAACCTCTAAATATTAATTTGCATAAAATTTGGACCCAAATGTAATGGCCGGATATGGAACCAAACACAGGGTTCTAATCTAGAGAATCTAAAAAAAAAAAAAAATAGCTTGGACCATCCTACAGTACACCTTTAAAATGTGTTGCCTTTCTTAGACGTTTTCTTTTTCCACGTTAGTATACACAAGAATACACACGTCTCCACTGTGGATAAGCTGTTGTTGTTTGCCCCATGTGTGCGGGTATATAACTGTATACAATAGTGTTATATATATAATACAATTTGCCTTTGTGTGAGACTGGACTGAATGTCCTGGTATTGTCTATTGGGGGTACAGGACATAGAAAAGATATAAGGCTATTGAGTAGAATGTTCAGGTGATCTCAGTGAACCTTCTTTATCCTATATCCATACATAAAGTAAAATGTGGATGGCAGTACTGTTTCGTTTTTGAAATCTTTTGTAAAGCCTTTTCTTTAACATCAATAGCAGTTGGAAATTATGGTAAACAAGGCTGGAGTGGGTTTCAGTGTGTGCGTTTATAGGCTGTGTGTCTCACATATGGTAATGTCAGATTGATTTTATGTAAATGCTATAATAATTGCATTTCTATTGACATCTGTTGAACTATGAAAAACAAAAGTACCTCCCACTCAAACCTTAAAGCGAGCTTGTAATGACACCTGCTTCCTTTAGCTACTCAATTGTTCTTTTATTGTTCTTTTGTATTTTATTTTTGAATGCATTTAAAAACATTCACAAATACAAAACTAGAGGAGAGGAATACATAAATAAAGAAAAATACATAAAAAGAAAAATGAAAAGAAAAGAATGTAACAATGATTGATAACTCGTGAACTGGATTTGTCACTTTTCCATTGAAAAGTCGATATAAAATGTAATTAAAAAATAAAGAGATACACTTATAGATTTTAGTGATTTATTTTTGAACAGTTCTTAGGCATTTTCTATGGATTGTGTTGAAACATTTGCAAGCTGCTAACATCACTGTAAACAGCTATGCTACTGAAACAGCATGCAAATACACTTTTTGGTCATTAACTTGGGTATCAAAATATGTTGCAGATTCGGGTGGTTTGACAAAAGCAGGAATGGGAGGAAAAGCTTTAACGTGATTTCCAAGCTTCACCTGTTGCATGCTTTGATATGAAACAGAAATAAACCTTCTATAAAGTGACTATTTGTGCTGTCAATTTTAATCTGTTTTCTAAAATGTTGATATATTGATGGTTTGTGTACATTGTCTTTAGGGTGTCTTCATATGAATAAGAATATATAGTGAGATTTTGGTTTGACAGACTGTTTGGTCCTGGTTTGAGGCCACTATAGAGCCAAAGGTGTTCATTTAGTCTTCTTATGTACTTTAACTTCTTGGGTTCTTTTTAAAGACAGTAATGCATATTTACCTTGTTGACATGTCTTATAGCTCAGTCTGATCGACAATGCCAGGTCCATCAGGCTGACCACGTCTACAGGAAGAAACAACAGCTGATATACGACACGTCACCACCAACAGCAGTGACAGTTCTGAAGATGACTTGCAGCAGCAGCCGAAACATGTCAACAAGGTCAATACACTTTACTGTATTGTCTTTAAAAAGAACCCAAGAAGTTAATGAGGCCACTATAGTCCTGATGGTTGGGACCTGTTGTAGTCCTGGTCTGGTCCAAGTTTCTGCTTTGTTTTAGGCAAATGGTAACTGGGATTTTTTTTTTTTTTTTTCACTTGAACACTGAGTTTTCACATCAGAAAGTTCCAGCTGAATTAACTCATCTGTTAACTCACTATGTGAACCTTGAAAGAAGGTTTTTAACCTCAGAGTAACGCTTTGTGGTATTACATCATTGAAGGGCACATATTAAAGTATTTTCTGATCTATGTTATATTGTTTTGTCATCAGTCATACTTAGAGTTTTGTTTTGCTTCATTCATATAAGTTTAACATACAAACCCTGCATATTTCTGAATTCTCTCAAAAAGTAAACACTCGTGATGTCATGTGGTAATGCAGGAAGTGCTCCACTGTATTTTTAAAGTCAAACACTTTTACTACAAACATTTGGACAATTTCAGTCCAAGAATTTCCTATCTCTACTAAACCAAAGGTAAAAGGTAGCTGTTAACTTGAAAATCTCTTCATGACATCACAAGGTGCAACAGAGCATTTTGAACTTTGGAGATGTAGACGATAATAAAGGGTTACTCAAATATGTGAAACAAAACACAACTCCAGATATATTTTTCATGAAGAAACAACATTATAACATGGCTTAAAACTCACAAGAGTCACTTTAACATAATATAGGACCGCTAAAATATGTCACAGTTTAACTTTACAGTTCAGCTTATGCAAAGTGGTGGCAGTTTCTTGATCATCTCCCACTTCACATGTGCCAATTACATTTTAACCAGTGTTCCAGGGCATTTTTTCATGGCCGAGCTGGGATATGCTCCAGTTACCAGTTGCGTAGAAAGCACCATTATTTCCCAGATTAGTACCAGTTTTGATTAGCTGTATTTATTTACCCTAAAATCTCCTCCATTTCCAGACTATTGAGCTTGCATCTGCTGCTACATCCAACTGAACTTTACATCTTTTGCTGTTGTCAATATTTCAACATTTAACAGCTTTCTAAAGACCTCATATCGACAGAAGAGAAGAAAAAAAAAATCCTTCAGGCGTTGCCACAAATGAGCATAAACAGGACTTGTGAATGTGTGGTTTTGCAGCATATGATCTCCATTCTGCAGAGAAACGGGAGAAGTGTGAAGTGCAGTCTCATCCATGTGTGAAGAAGCTCGGGTCTTTAAATCTCCGGGAGAAGATCAAAACAGCAGCTTTATTGATCACCATGGAAACAGAGGCCCTCACCATTCCGGAACAACGTGCGTGGGGGCCCAGATGTGCTCCGATCGTTCATGCATCTTTCATAAATACAGTAGACTTTATGCTGAACGATGCTGCTCTCCTTTTCTTGGCTCTTAATGTGGAAACGCTATGCTGTGACAGGGATTTGCCTATGTCAAACTCTCAGACGGAGGGTGGAATAATAATTTTAAAGGCTAAGCACAATTTCAAAGTTAAGAAAATCCATCGTGTACAATGTGTGGATAAAGTAAAAACAAGTTTATATTGATATTTGCAGCCCATGTCATCAACATTCCCTGGGGGTATGATACTGACTGTAGACACTGCTCTGTCTGAAGCTCTGTTACTCAAGTTAGACAATCTGACCGGAAAAAACTGACATAAAGGTGCACTGTGTAATTTACAGTTTTTCACTTAGTCACTCTCACCTTTTTGCTGAAAATCAAACACCTAAACAGGACCAAGAATGCTCCTATTGATCACAGGCCTGAAAATGTGCTGTTTAAATCAATTTAGTATTTTTTTCTTTTTCAGAAGTATCTGCTAATGGGTGCATTGTGTCTCCCTGGTAACTGATGAACATTCCACCGTATACAGACATGTAGAGTGTGATGTTATGGAGCATTCTATTGTGCTGGGGACTCAGGAAAAACTTAGCCAATTTCATTTCTCTCCAGCGACTAGGTCAGGAATCAGAATACACTAGACAGTTTGCAAGAATCCTGGAAACGTGAGCCCGGGCATCAGCGTATCAACAAAGAGCCATACATTCTGTGTTGGCAACGATTCCTGAGATCGAGGATTTAAAGCCGAAACGAAGAGAATGTTTGGTGAATTTTATCAAGGGGAAAGACGTTATTGCCCTTCTTCCTACGGGATTTGGGAAAATTTTAATATACCAGTTACCCCCAGTAGCAGCGCATTAAATACATCTCGACCAAATAGCATTGATTGGTTAAATTTAAAAAAGTACCCGCCTACCGTCAAGTGAACAAATTCTAACGCTGTAAGGTCAGATGGTTTCCGCAAAGTGAAACTGACCTCCGTCTCGAGAAAGAGCAACGAAATGGCCAATCAAATCAGGGTTCCAAAACACAAACTCTGGCTAATTCAGTGCAGATCAAGTCAGTTGGACATTAAACTTGCTTGGGCATTCGTATTTTCCCCAATTGTTGCAATGGAATGCATTTACAATGGATGTTGGGAGAACAGACTTTATTTATCCACTCCGACATTCACTAAAATGCAGCATTATTGCAGAGTAATCATACATTGAACTCTGTGCCACACTGAGTTTTATTTATATATACAAACCACTACCAAACGACTTAAAATTAACTATACTATTGCTGGTCTGGTATCATTGTGCAAGCCTGAAACTGACATTGGGTAAAGGTGAAATTACAGTTATAATTTCGCTGTGTCTTATTTAAAGCATGACTTAATTCATAATGAGCAAATAGTTTATTAAACGTTTATTACAACTGATTCCACCTTACTAAACTAACTAAACTGAAGGGGTTAGGTAGAGGAGTTAGAGTATATCAATTAAGGCTTAGTAATGGCTTAGGTATTAAATTATGTAAATTATTATTATAAAATCTTTATTCGTGTTGTAATAAGGTTATAACATTTATGACAAAGTTTAAGATAAACAATTTTTTAAAATATTTTTTATATGCAGAGTTTGCAGCAATTTTATTCAGCCTTCTGCCTTAGTGTCACTAATACAAATGCGCATAGGTACAACTTTTCTATAATTATTTCTCAGTAAAATGTATAATATATATATATTATATAATATAATATAATTGATACAAAATACCTTCCTCCATCTGAGAGTTTCACATCATCACATTGTAGAAACTAAAACGAACCAGAACTCTTTCTATAAAAAAAAATAATAATAATAAAAAATTTCTTTCAAGCCTTTCAAAATCTCAGTACATAGTGTAACTTTACATGCGTCAGACCTCTAGTCCATTCATTACTGTGATTGTCCCTTAAGGCATTGGTCTGGTCTGATGTGGTCTTATCTGTCCACACTGGTCTCTGCGAGTCTATTGTTCATGATGCCGAGGGCCCCCACCCCCCCAGAAAACCCGTTCTGTCTTGAGCTGGAGCTGGGTTGCCGTGGGTGACCGTTGGCCATTTCCGATAACTGCTTCTGCATTATGGCCAGATTCACCTGAAAACACACGAAAACAGAAGAGATTTATATGACCAGTCTTAGAATAGCGGTCACCACCTCTGCCTCCTCCATGCATGGTTTAGTCAGTCCTTTATTTATTGCCAGACTAAAGGGTAATAAAAACACAATACAGAGCACAACAATACAGTATTAGCAAGACAGTCGTAACAGAGTATCCAAAGGGAGGATGGTAAACACAATTCTATTCATTTGAAGGTACATAGAGAGAATTAAAGGCTATTTTCTGATCTATGTTATAATGTTGTTTCCTCGTGTGTTTTGTTTCATTCACACAGGTTTAACACACAAACCTCTTAATCTGAAAATGACTGCTTCATGACATCATAAGGTGGAACAGAGCATTTTGAGCTTTGGAGATGCAGACAGACTAATAATTAAGGGTTAGTCAAACATATGTGAATGACACAAATTGCAATTTCAGCTTTGTTTTTAAGGAGGTAATAGCTTTATAGGAATGCTTCAAGCTCACAAGGGACTATTTTGTGTAATATAGGATCTTTCATGTCATGGAACATTCCAGACAAAGTAATACTAAATGAGGACTGTCGCCATAGCCACAATAACATTTGTTGAATGATCAAAAGTTCCACAGAAGAAAGCTGAAAAAGATGAAGAATGGCTCCATGGAGATAAGCAGGTGGCTGACAGTTCAACAAAATAAATAAATAAAATAATGATACTGTGTGCCTTTAAGCAACAGATGGATTTAGCTTGCGTGTCCACAACTTGTAGACTTTGATTCCTCAGCTATTAAAATGCACATGTTTCAGCTCTGTATTTTGGATTTTAAAATAATCTCTTGGCCCACTGGCTGCGACAAACTGTACTAGTATTACTACTGTATACAGGAAAACTAGGGGGAAGATTGTAAACAGCAAATGAACTCTTTAACTTACAATTTCTAAGCAGAAACACGACTCTGAATGTACTGCAGCAAATTTAACTTTTAAAATACTGTCAGACACATTTTCATTTGTAACATATTTTATACCGTAAAGGGCCCATATTCCACTATTTTCTGATCTATGTTATAATATTGTTTCCTCACCACAAACATACATGGAGTTGTGTTTTCTTTTATTCACACGTATTTAAATGGACAGTGCGGAATTTTGAACATAGGACCTCATTTCCTAGTTAGCCAGAGTTAGAGACGTGTGGAGACACTTTTTTTAAATAGTGTTCTTGTATTTGCAGAGGTCAATGGTGCTAGGCTAGTGCATGTCAATGGCTATAGTTAGCTTGCCACTAAAAACAGTCTTACCCACTCCACAAAACACCCGAAGCAAATCTATTATTACGCCAGACTGTCGATGTAAATGTCTGTGTTGATAGAATAATGTTTGAAATGAAACTAACCTTGCATCACATGAATCGCAGCATTTTGAGGGACTATTTTCTCATATATCAGTCCCCTGCTGCCGAGCAGGGAGTAGGTAAGACTATTTTTAGTGGCAGGCTAACTATGGCCATTGACATGCACTAGCCTTGCACCAGCGACCTCTGCAAATACAAGGACTGGATGGAATATTTTAAAAAGTGTCTCCACACGTCTCCAACACTCTGGCTCACTAGGAAATGAGGTCCTATGTCCAAACCCTGCATATTTAGAGTTCTTCTCTCAAATGGAAAACACTCTGTTCCACCTTGTGATGTTCATGTGGTAATACAGGAAGTACATGTGTTTTTAATTTCCACACACCTTTGAAAGAATCATTTGGATAATGTCAGCCATACAATTGCTAATATCTACTGAACTGAAGGTAAAAAGTAGCCGTTAACTAAAAAAACTACCTCTTCATGACATCACAAAGTGCAACAGATAATTTTGAGCATTAACTGTTACTCAAAAGGTTGTAACAAAACACAACTCCAGGTATATTTTTGATGTGGTAATAACATTATAACATGTCTTACAGCTCACAAGAGTCAATTTTGTATAACATAGGACCTTTAATATAACGTATAGGTGTATGAAAAAAAAACATGGGTGTCTTTAATTTTAGCTGGCTTTGGATTGCACAACTTTCAGATGTGGTCACCCTATTTGACATTGAGAAAGTACAGACAGAGAAGAGAATGGTTGACCTATTCTTGTACCTTTAGAAGATTAAAGGAAAAAGTGGTTTCCAACAAAGAGGTGGCTGCACTCACAAGACCTTCAGATGAGTCACATGTTATTGTTAGGAGATAAAGACCATTGAATGCTCTTGTTTCAATATGTGTGTGAGAGAATTCTTTTGCACACTAATTTACTACTGAAGGTTTCATTATGTTTAATCAGGGCTAGTGCAGTTCTACATGTCTTCGGACAACATGAGGTACTTAAAGGTGCAGGGAATAAGAATGTCTAAGAATTTAATCCATAATCTCCAATACACTGAAACAATAGCTGTATTAAAGGAGCCATATTAAACTATGTTCTAATATATGTTATAATGTTGTTTCTTTATCACAAACGTATCTGGAGTTGGGTTTTGTTTCATTCACACACATGTTTAAGACACTCTATCACAACCACTTTTTGATGTCATGTGGTAATACAGGAAGTGCACCACTGTGTTTTTAAACTCCATAGACTGTCACTAGAATCATTTAGATAATTTCAGCAATGGATTTACCAAACTATTCTGAACTAAAGGTAAAAAGTAGTAAGTAACATGAAAACTACATCAAGGTGGAACAGAGCCTTTTGAGCTTGAAGATGTAGACAGAATTACTCAAAGGATTACTCAAATGTGTGTGAATGAAACAAAACATAATTCCAGGTATTTTTTTGATGAGGTAACAACATTATAACATGCCTTAAGACTCAATTTCGTGTAATAGGGAACCTTACGTCTATTCAGAAGCCATACTACCTGAAGAATGTATAATCTTGTCTGATTTCAGAAGCTAAGCAGCAACAGCAATGCACAATACTGTGAAAAAACACAATATTGCATACTTCTGTTGTGTCCTTAGGCAGTACACTTCACCCACACATGAATAAGGTGAGTGAGTAAGTGTTGGTGGTGGTTGGAGGGGTTGATGGTGCTGATTGACAGCGGCGCTTTCATCAGTTTACCCGAGGGCAGAAGTGTATACAGTATTGGTGTGGGGTGGGTGCATGAATAATTCACTGTGAAGCTGTCTTGAAAACCACTATCTAAATTCAATGCATTGTTATTGTAAAAATATTCCCTCATATCTTTTCTAGTGCAGGGTCCATCATCTGCTTCTCTCCATGGAGATATTGCTTGGAATATGCCACACTACACTTATTTATCTCCACAGGGCTAAGTTACACTTCAGATCTGTGAAGAGGTGAGCCCGTTATTAGTAAAAATGCAAGTTTTTAAGTTATGCTATTGAGTAAATGCAAGATGGCTATGGTTAATGCTATACTGGGACATTCCAGACAAAGCAGTTGTCATGATCCTCCAGTTTCTTCTTCCCCCCCTTTTGTGTTTGCCTGTGTCACTGTGTCCCCCCCCCCCCATACATCCATACCCACCTGTATAATAAAACACTTAACTTCACCTGAGTTTAGTTCTGCTTTTGGGTCCAAGATTTGCACTTCTGCAATTTATAACAGCAATATCATCTCCATGGAGACAAGCTGGTAGTGGACCCTCCACCAGAAAAGTTACACAGTGCACCTTTAAGAATAAAAGCAGGAAAGAGATATACTTCCACATTTCAGTCTGAATACATACTTTGAATTTGTTCAATATGCTGTCAGATCTCAGGACTCTAATGAAAGGGCTGTTGAAACTAATGTGGTAATATGGCACAGCATAATTATAATAATGTGCATAATATGAGTTCTTTGTTCAAGTGGGCTGCCAGTCAGGTTATGTAATATAACTTTAATGAGTATGATTTAGAGTATTTAATTTTGTAAAAAAAAAAAATTGTTAAGGGAAAAAGTCTGTGGTACGGCTTCGGAGGGAGTTGATGTGGGCATGATACAACTATTCAAATGACTGTACCAGATTTGTTTCCAAAGGCTGTGCAGAAATATATAAGTAGGCTGTGTAATATATGATAGAGGCACTGTTTGCCTTTTTGTGGTGCTTCATGGCAGAGAGGAACCCTTAGAGCCTACAAGGTATTCAGTGAAGGCCCAAGAAAAAATACTGAAAGAATTTTTGTACTACTAATATATTTTTCAGTGAGTAATAAGCACTAAACTAGTAATAACTTCTAGATAATTTTTATGAACCTGGACTAATATTTTTGGGGGAAACAAAGGGTTAATATAATGGAATGGAAATGGACCAATCACTATTTTTTTTCCAATGGTATCTGGGTAAATCAGTGACTCCCCCTGCAGCACTGAACTAAAGAAACACCTGCAGGGCCTTCGGTGACTGGAATGAAGAGATTGACAGTTGTCTTAGCCAACCATATTTCATTGAGTTATGGACGGGATCATATCACGACATTTTCTGGGCCTTCGTGAATACCCCGTGATAGCAAATATAAGCGAGCGAGAAATGCTCTGTGCTCGCTCTGTCCCGCCCTAACTCTCCACTGGCGGCATGTTACTGCTACAGGCTAATGAAAGGATAACAACAGAGCGGTGTGCTATACAGTTATGGCGAGTTCAACTTCAAGTCATAGTGGGTCCGAGGTACAGTTCTTAGGGAATAATATGTCTTCTCTTCAGCGGGACCCTTGTGCCAAGCAAGAAAAGAAGCATTAAGCTGAAATGAGTGCATTTGGCTGTGGTGGAATCCTACTGGCTAATAGCGGCTAGCTACTTTAGCTTAAGCTTCCACAGAGGAGAGCACGAGGGGAACAGCACCCGCAGTCGCCGCTGGGACCTGGGCCAGTTGCTGCTGGGGCTGGGACAGTCACTCACTGCTCTATCCGCCTCTGCCTGCTCGTTTCTGGGTGTAAAAGTAGAGCGTGGGCGTAGCGCAGAGGGCAGTCTACCTGGTGCCTTAGTGCTAATATGGACTGACCATAACTTTCAGATTTAAGTGGGAAGTAGGATTAAGACAGCCAGCTCATGTGTTTGTACTTGGACTTGGACCAGTTTGATCTCTTCTTATTGGAGACAGAACCAATAGGACAGTGGATAGAGGAACTCTCTGCATCAGTCCACTGGAGAAGGTAAGAGGCTTGTTTTCTTTAGTTTTGGGCTAAATCTGCGGGCAGAGCCTCACACATAGATAGTGTTATAGTGTTAATAGTTAAATAGTGCGTAAATGAGCTCGAAAGCTCAATGGAGCCGCTCCAATGTTTTGCCGTGTGCTGTAGGAGCGGTGCTGATGCCGTGTGTTCATATTGTGCCCATACTGTAGCCTCTTATTGTAGTTTTGTTGACGTTGCTGGGGCTGGTTGTGAGCGGTGTGTTACAGTGTGTTGTTGGGGCTGGTTGTGAGCGGTGTGTTACAGTGTGTTGTTGGGGCTGGTTGTGAGCGGTGTGTTACAGTGTGTTGTTGGGGCTGGTTGTGAGCGGTGTGTTACAGTGTGTTGTTGGGGCTGGTTGTGAGCGGTGTGTTACAGTGTGTTGTTGGGGCTGGTTGTGAGCGGTGTGTTACAGTGTGTTGCTGGGGCTGGTTGTGAGCGGTGTGTTACAGTGTGTTGTTGGGGCTGGTTGTGAGCGGTGTGTTACAGTGTGTTGTTGGGGCTGGTTGTGAGCGGTGTGTTACAGTGTGTTGTTGGGGCTGGTTGTGAGCGGTGTGTTACAGTGTGTTGTTGGGGCTGGTTGTGAGCGGTGTGTTACAGTGTGTTGTTGGGGCTGGTTGTGAGCGGTGTGTTACAGTGTGTTGTTGGGGCTGGTTGTGAGCGGTGTGTTACAGTGTGTTGTTGGGGCTGGTTGTGAGCGGTGTGTTACAGTGTGTTGTTGGGGCTGGTTGTGAGCGGTGTGTTACAGTGTGTTGTTGGGGCTGGTTGTGAGTGGTGTGTTGGGTCAAGTTTGCTTGGCTGTGCGTTGTGCTCCGATATAGTTCAACCAATAGTGACCAAAATTACTGTCTGTTTCTGGCATTCTTTATAATCCTATATATCCAGGTCCACGGTTCGCCACTGGCATAAGGTATGTTAAAGGTGGACTGTGTAACTTTTCTGCTGGGGTCCGCCACCTGATTGTCTCCATGTTGATGTTATTGTTTTGTCTAGAATGTCCAGGTATAGCATTAAAAGTATCCATCTTGCATTTACTCAATAACATGTGTTTTTAATTATCTAAAACCTGAGAGTGGTCTCTCCACAGATCTGACATGTAACTTGGCCCTATGGTGGCTGACCTGCTGTCTCCATAGCAATAAAGTGTAATTTCATACTCAGTGTTGGGGAGTAAGAGATGTACCAGAGTTACGTAATCAGAGTACAAATTATGAGTAATTGTATTCAGTTACAGTTACTGTTTGAATGAGTGGTAATTGGATTACAGTTACTTGGTTGAAATAAATGGATTACAGAGAGGTATTTTCCTGTTTTCACATTTTGGGCTATATCCCTTTTTTTTTCCCCCCGTAATTCCATTCATTGCCGGACACTAAACCAGGTCTAAAACCAGGTCTAAAGCCAGGACTAAACCAGGACTTAACCAGGACTAAAACCATGTCTAAACTATGTCTCAAACAGGATTTAACAGGACTAAATCATGCTGTGCGGACTGTGTCTCCTCGTCTTCTATCAATAATATTTTAAATTTGGTTCAGTAAAATCTGGGCTTTTTATTTTCTTTTAGCAGACAAAACATCTTATGTTAAGATTTCCTCATCTTTGCTTCTCTACAGCAAATTAATTTAAAGTATTCAGATTACATTACTCACTTTAAGTAATGTAATGGATTACTTTACAAACTACATTTTGGGGTATGTAATCTGTAATCTGTAGGGGAATACATTTTAAAAGTCACCTTCCCAACACTGTCCATACTGTGAAACATTGCCGACAATATCTCCATGGAGACAAGCGGGTGACAGACCCTCCACCAAAATGTAAGCAGTGCACCTTTAAACTTGGCAAAAGTATTTTGGTATTTTGTATTCTGTACTAAGACATTTATTTTTATTCATTTCTTTTCTACTAACGACTGAATCTCCATTGTTCCCTATAGTGTACTTCACATAATCAGACCTGCTTATATCAAAATCTTCCATGTTCAAATGCAAGCCAAGAAATAGCACATTATTTTTATACCAAAGACACAGAATTCTCCCAGGACTCTTCTCTATTTTCTTGTACAAGTCGGTAATTGCTCCCTCACTCCTTTTTTTTTTTTTTTTATCTATCTCTGCAGTAAAATCACAAACTCAGAACAGTCCCTGGACAAAAGAATAATGGACCGAAATACGTGCTGTCCTCAGAAATACTCACATTTATATAAGTATTTATCACTTTAACAAAGCTTACATGATTAAAGGGCCCATTTTAAGCTATTTTCTGATCTTTCCTTATCAAAACCATATATGGAGTTGTTTTTTGTTTCATTCACATATGCTTAACATACAAACCCTGCATATTTAGGTTAGAGTTAGGTTAGGTTAGAGGGTTATTCTCTCAAACTGAATACACACTGTTCCACCTTTTGATGTCATGTAGTGATCCAGGAAGTGCTGTTTTCAAACTCCATACACCTTCACTAGAATCATTTGGGTGATTTCACCACTGCAGCAGGCAATTTCTGCTGACCAAAAGGTAAAAGGCAGCTGTTAACTTGAAAACTGCTGCTTTGTAACATCATAAGGCAGAACAGGACATTTTGAGCTTTGGGGATGTGTAGACAGACTAATAATAAAGGGTTACTTAAACAAAACACAACTCCAGCTATGTTTTTTGTCAGATGGCAGCATTCTATCATGGCTTAAAGCTCATGAGTCAAGTTTGCATAATATGTTAGCTTTATCTATAATTTAAATGCTTAACAATTTAAATCTAGAAACCCGTGATCAGTCCATTGAGAATACAAATTTCAAATGACCAGAGTATTCATGTTGTGACTGTACAGATGAGATAAGGCAGGGCTGTGTTAAATCAAAGGGCCAGCGTGGAGCAGTTTTTCTCTTTGGCGCAGGCTTTCTTTTAACACCAGATGGATAAGAAATCTTGCAAGACTTCTGCTGTCAAGTTCAAACGTGGTTGCAAACATCACTCCGAGTATGGCTGGCAAAAGTCTGACCATTTGATAACTATGATTGTATGAGACCAATTTTTACTAAAGACTGAACCAGGTAGTCTGAGCGTTTTTAGAGGTCCCATATTACGCTAAATTGACGACTGTGAGCTTTAAGCCATGTTAGAATGTTGGAAACTCCTCAAAAATATACCTGTTTTTGTTTTGTTTCATTCACACGTTTGTTTATGTCTAAGTTCAAAATGCTGTGTTCCACTTTGTGATGTCATGAAGCGGTAGTTTTAATCTTAACAGCAAACTTTTACCTTCTGTTCAGTCGAGATAGGCCCCGTCCACACTAGTACGTATTTGAGTCATTTTTGTTGCGGATGCAGTGTTCGTCCACACTAATCTGACTGCTCCAGAGACAGAATGATCTGATGCCACCAACTCCCACAAATTCATTTGAGTATGGATCTGATCTGGCACTGGGTGGACGCCTGAAAATGGTGATACGCTGACGTAGGTCTATGCGCCGCGAAATAATTCACTGCCAAAATGCTAAGAGGCTAGAATATATGTCCATTCATATATACGGTCTATGTGTATGACCTGCAGACGTATAATCTCTGAAAAGTTTAACATGAACCATCTCCAATGCGACAGAAGCACAGAACAGACTCACCATCAGCAGCACATCCTCTGTCACAGAAAGAACATATATATTCCACTCAGTCATTTCCTTTAATTGGACAGAAGCTGAACCGCATCAGCGCACATTAGCGACCTGTTTTTTGAGTGCTTAATTTATGCAAATTAGTTATGCGGTTTTAAGTTTCATTTCTGTAAAACATAAACAAATATGCTCAAAGCTGTGTGGATAGGGAAGGCTTGTGGACACAGAAATGACGTGTCTGGACGCAGATCGTTTCTGATATGGTGATATGGTGATTCATTTGAGTGTAAACATAGCCATAGTCAATTCCAGGGCTGATTCTAGTGAAGGTGTATGGAGTTTAAAACTACAGTGGGGCACTTCCTGTATTTCCACATGACATCACAAGGTCGAACAGAGTGTTTTCCATTTGAGAAAAGAACCTAAATATGCAGGATCTGTGTGTTAAACATGTGTGAATGAAACAAAACACAACTCTAGATGTGTTTGCAATAAGGAAACAACATTATAACATAAATCGGTAACTGGTGTAGTAGGTGCCCTTTAATGCCATACTGTGGGACATTACAGCCAAAGCAAAAACATCCTCCAGCTCGAAAATACATTTGTTTGTTATTTACACCATCTGCTAATTGATGTAAAGTTATTACGTAGATAATATTATGTGAATGTGTATTTTGAGCATAAGGAGCTTTGCTGATTGTCACTCTTTGCTTTCATATAGGAAGATTGTAAAATAAATTATAGCAGTTTAAATCCCATTGCGTTAAGAGGACTACTGAGAGAGCTAATAATGCCATAACACCACTCCAGGGGAACTGTATATTGGATTCCTCAGCTCCAATCAGCAGGGGAATGATTACATAACCTCCCTGTAATCATACATTTGATGACATATTCACTAAACCACCAATGATTTTATTTTTAGAGCCCTAACAGAATTCAGTAAATAGCTGTTCTCTGTTTTGATTGTAATACCCTTTTGAATTAGGTTAGGGATATATTCACTTTTATTAAAGCATTTTTCAGTTTTCACATTAGCCAATGTCCTCAGGTCACCGCTCCCCTGCATCTGCATCTTGATTTATATTTTACTTTAGCTCAGTAAAAACCTAATCTCTTTATATTCAGATGATTCATTGTTAAAGGGCTCGTATTACACTATTTTCTGATTTATGATATAATGTTGTCCTCATCACAACCATACCTGGAGTTGTGTTTTGTTTTATTCACACACTTTTAACCCATAAACCTTGTATATTTTGGCTATGCTTTTCTCTGAAACAGAAAATACTCTGTTTCAGGAAGTGCACCACTGTGTTTTTAAGTTTCATTCACCTTCACTAGAATCATTTGGATCATTTCAGCCCCGGAATTGCCAATCTTTACTGAATAAAAAGTAAAAGATTCATGACATCACTAGGTGGAACAGAGCATTTTGAGCTTCGGCAATGTGGAGTAGTGATGCAGGATTTCTCAAACGTGTGTGAATGAAACAAAACACAACTCCAAGTATGTTTTTGAGGAGGTATACAGCATTATAACATGGCTAAGTTCACTAGAGTCAATTTTGCATAATATAGGACCTTTAAACCGTGATTGTAGAGTGTTGGAAAAACTATGTATTATATGACTTCTCTTGCAGCGTCCATCATCAGTAGAGCTGATCGTTTCAGAAAGGCTCTATCTGTTAGCACCTTGTTATTGTTGTGTGCTAATTAGCCAGCTCACGATGCTCCATTCACAGCTAAAATGAACGAAACAGGAGTTAGTTTCATCAACATTCATTTAAAGTAATGTAAGATCATGATTAGTGCCAAAGCTATTGCGTCAACAATTAGGGCTTATTTCTTTTTTTAAGTCTTGGTGCACTGTGTAACTTTTTGATTGGGATCCGTCACCTGCTTGTTTCTCATTGCTCTGCTTGGAGTGTTTCACAGTATGACATTAAACAGCTCTACTTTACATTTCTTCCATCACAAGTGGTTTTGTAGTTCAAAAATACGTAGACAAAAAGGCATTCTGACAGAGTGCGAGGTCGCCGCAACACAGATCTGACCTGTAACTTGGTCTGATTTGGTTTCCATGAAGATAGAAAGGTTTACACTGTGAAACATTCCAGACAAAGCAATACCATTTCCATGGAGGCAAGCAGGTGACAGGCCCTCCACCAGAAAAGTTACACAATAGGCTGTATTTTAATTGCCAGCCCCACCCACTTCCTGTCATCCCACCCTAATTATGAACCCTGACAGGTAAACAGTTCATCAGTACACTCATAGGCAGTGGTCTTTTTTTTTTTTTTTTTTTTTAACAACTAATAACCGTTTTACTATCTTAAAAATGATCCATTCTGTTCAATCTATTTTCAGCTCGTCTCTCCACAGATCTGAATTATAATGTAGCGTAGTGCTGTAACCTGCTTGTAACCTGCTTGTCTCCCTCGTGATGGATTTAATCTATACTGTGGAACATTCCAGACAACATTCTAATAACATTTCCATGGAGACATGCAGGTGACAGACTCTCCACTAGAAATGTTACACAGTACACCTTAAAGTTATAGCTGTCTCTCACCTTATTGGCTGCCAGGAAGTCCCTCATTGAGATCATTTCGCCTGACATCCTCCGACCAGTGTCAGTCTCGCTCTCGTTCACTGCGTCCGTCTCAATGGAGGGGTCCCTGCGCGTCCTGAGGTTGCCGGGAGCGACCACATTTCGCCGCGGGTGTCTGTGTGGGTGCCCTCTTCTGGGGAAACAACGACACGGGGCTTCCAATCTCCTTAGCAACCAATTCAGAACCTGCTTGATCACTATAGATATTACATTGAAGAGAGAGTAGATGCAGCAAACTCCGGTGAGGATGAAAAAGAAGTTACACACTCTGTAAGCAGCAGTGGGGAGCCCTTCGTAAACTGTTCTTTGACTGCTAACCATGTCCCCAAATCCGATAGTGCTAAAGGCGACAAAGCAAAAATATAAAGAGTCCAGGTATCCCCAACCTTCAGCGGCAGAGTACATGAGAGAAGCACAGCAAGAAACCAGAATAGCCGCCACCCCGAGTATTAGCATAACGCAGTACACAGACGGCTTCCATCCGGATAGGTCCTCAACTTTAGCCCGTGCCCGGCCCTCCTCTGAGGTGCGGCGGCCGTTTTGGGGCAGGACGATGTTGCTATGGCGTCGCTCGTGGCAGGACTTGAGCACCACTGCGATGACGGTGATGACGCGCTCCAGGAAGAGGTTGAAGAACAAGATGGTGGATGCGCAGCCCAACAGACCGTAGAACATGAGAAAGACTTTACCACCGATGGTAGCAGGAGTGGTCATCCCAAAACCTGAAAACGGCAAAGAAGAATGTATCAGTGCAGAGTATAAAGTACTGACAGATATTCAGAGTTCTTTCTTCAAAGATTCTGTGTTTTTCAAAGTTAAGTACTCTGTCTTATAATGGCCCATCTAAAAGCTGAATTATAGTTCTGCATTGACTCAACATACACTGCCACCGTTGCCTTGTCGCCGTCGTTTTTGATTTATGGATCTGCGTCGAGGTCTATGCACTGCTAGGATTGCTTTCATGTATACACAATGAAGCGGGAAAGCAGAGTACTGAAAAGGTATGTAATGCTGATGCAGAGAGGACCAATCACAACCCTTATTGTATGCATTGCCTTCCCCTGCTGTCTGCGTCATTTCAAAGTGTAGTTAGAAAATTTCGGAGGTGCACATCAGTTGACACTGACACTCTGTGGAGGGGATCCAAGGCAACACAGACTCTCTGCGTCATGATGCAGACGATTTGATGCATGAAAATGAATTGTGCTTTAGAGTGCTCAAATTGCTCTCACTGTCCAGCTTAGTTAAAGGGCCTGTACTATCTTATCAATCTTTGTTATAATATTTCCTCATCACAAACATACCTGGAGTTGTTTCATTCACACATGTTTAACATGCAAACCTGCATATATGTGAAGTTCTTCTTTCAAACAGAAACCACTCTGTTCCACCCTGTGATGTCATGTAGTAATGCAAGAAGTGCCTCACACACCGTCACTAGAAAAATTTGTAAGATTTCAGTCCAAAGATAAAAGGTAGCTGAAACTACCACTGCGTGGCATCACAAGGCGGAACAGAGCATTTAGACGAGGAGAAAATTCAGTTTGTCGACTGGACAAAAGTTAGTTCGGTTGAAGATATTTCGCAGCTCATCTAAGCTGCTTCTTCAGTTCTGGTCAGAGTGCTGGTGGACACTTCCTTATATCTGCAGGGAGGAGCTAACTAACTGAAACTAAAACTCCTACTTGTTCACATTTTTAGTTTGTTAGTTAAGTCTATTGACCGGTACAGGGTGTGGGGTCTAATTAGCATAATAGTTCTTGGCCATAATTCCACACCTCTGGATCTGACCTGGCTACACCTATTGTTCTCTTGTTTGTTTTGATTTAGGTTTGAGGATGGAGTTGTAAATGAAAAATAGATGGTGTCTGAGTCCTCCATTTTTCTTTAGAGAAGGGTTCTCTTTCATAATAAAAATGGCTTCTTTCACTCCCCTCTCTAACCAATTCTTTTCTCTGGCTAAAATGTGTACCTCACTGTCCTCAAATGAGTGGCCCGTGGCTTTTAAGTGACTGAGCAGACTGAGGTCCACTGCTGCTCTCTTCTCTGTGTTTGTACATCCTCTTGTGAAGTAGCTGTTTAGTTTCTCCAATGTAGCATTGAAAGTCCTCTCTGTTTGCGGATATCCAAAATGGGCCTTCAACAAAACCAAGAGAACTAAAAAACAGGACAACAGAGAATCAGAACCCAGGAGAAAGGGGGTAACTATTCCGTACATGGCTGGTGTTTCTGAAAAACTACAGAGGATTTTCAGACAACATGAGATCCCGGTCTATTTCAAACCTACAAACACTTTAAGATAGAGACTGGTCCAACCAAAGGACAAAACACCGAGCCACAAACAAAGCAATGTGGTCTACTCCATTCAGTGCAGTGAAGACTGCAGTGAACACTACACTGGAGAAACTAAACAGCTACTTCACAAGAGGATGTACCAACACAGACGAGAGAGCAGCAGTGGACCTCAGTCTGTTGTGCATTTCCACTTAAAAGCCACGGGCCACTCATTTGAGGACAGTGAGGTACAGATTTTAGCCAGAGAAAAGAATTGGTTTGAGAGGGGAGTGAAAGAAGCCATTTTTGTTAAGAAAGAGAATCCTTCTCTAAACAGAAATGGAGGACTCTCCTATTTACAACTCCTTACTCAAACCTAAATCAAAACAAACAAGAGAACAATAGGTGTAGCCAGGTCAGGTCCAGAGGTGTGGAAGCTCCATTATGGCCATGAATTGTTATGCTAATTAGACCCCACACCCTGGTCAATAGACCAAACTAACAAACAGAAACTGTAAACAAGTAGGAGGGTTAGTTTCAGTTAGTTAGCTCCTCCCTGCAGATATAAGGAAGTGTCCACCAGCGTCTTACCAGAACTGAAAAAGCAGCTTGGATGAGCTTCGAAACGTCTTCAACCAAACTAACCTAACCTAACTTTTGTCCAGTCGACAAACTGAATTTTCTCCTCGCCATGGATTCTACCTGGACGACCGCGGGATTCTTCACACAGAGCATTTAGAGTTTTGAGGATGTAGACAGACTTATGATAAATGGTTACTTAAATATGTGTGAATGAAACAACAGGTATGATTGTGATGAGGTACCACCATTGTAATGTGGCCTAGAGCTCACAAGAGTGAATTTTGCATAAAACAGGCCCTTTAAACCTGCAGTTTTATTATCTTGATACAAGCTGCTTCCTTCTTTGCCGCACAGGTAGATTGACACAGGTCATGTTTGCTTTGTTTGCATTACACAAATTCCTGGAAACCAAAACCTGGATGTATTTCCAGTAGGACAGGAAATTGTTAAAACACCATTGTACAAAATACATAGATAATAATACAGCTAGGAACCAAAAGTGACAAACTTTATGTTCCTGTCAGAAAAAAATATATAAAAGAAATCTAAAAACAAAAACAAAAGATCATCCTAACAGGTTGTTGGGTCACTACATTTATAACTCTATATGTCAGAATATTTTGCACTTTACTAGAATACTAATCTCAAAGTGCTAGAATACTACCACTTTGAGATTTTTTTTATTTTAAGTGTAACATAAATAAAATGTATTATTGATATTAGCATTACTTTTGAATCACTGAACACATTGATTTAACATATGGGTAACTGAAAATTGTGTGATGTGATCCCAAGCTCTATAGGTGGATAAGTTTTTGTTTGATCCAGGTCAGGTAGCAAAAGGTATACGTGAGTGGTCAGCGTGTTCTTTGTCAATACACTGAACGATGATTGCTTTTATGTGATGTGTTTTGAACTATGTCCCTCGTGTTCTAGGAAGCCAACAACAGTTTTTTCCAACAGGCTGCACAAATTATGTCTAAATGAGCATGGAGGCTGCACGTAGCTCGCTTTCGCCCATGGCACAGCTGCTCTTAATGCACTCACACTCATAAAGGTGATCTTTTATCAGCTCGTGTTTACTTTATCAAATCTAAGTGCTTTGATTTTTATATACAACCAGCGCCATTTTTTTATTACTGATTCCATTCAACTGGGATAAATAGGCTGAGCGAAAATGCTGTCTTTTGTCCTTCAGTAAAATTGCTCATCTTTCGATCAAGTGAAATTAGAATTACATAAAGAGCCCATTTAGAGTGTGCATGGCAGGTTTTGATGATTTTCTAATTTTGACTTAACGTGATGGGATAGTACCAGTACCAGTACCATTTACACCAATCGAGAAACAATTTGTAGAAACATTTACATTTTCATAATAATGTCATCACACCAGGGAGAATTCTATCCAGAAGTTTGGCACAATTTACACAATAGAAACACATTTTATCTGATACTTTAAACATTATATCAACAAAATAAAGGTGCTTTCTTATATTTTATTTGTCCAGTATTAATTTCCGTGTAAATTAGAGGAGTTTTGGCCCAGTGTACAAGATGGTTAGCCTGATTCATCAGCCGGTTTTACTTCGTTTCACTTCGTACAAATCGCCTGACCTCGCAGTGTTAGAATTCGTTTGCTCGACGGTAGGTGGGTTCTTTTTGTCATTTAACCAGTCGCTACTATTTGGTAGTCATGTATGGCTAACTGGTATA
This sequence comes from Boleophthalmus pectinirostris, assembly GCF_026225935.1. NCBI lineage: Eukaryota > Metazoa > Chordata > Actinopteri > Gobiiformes > Gobiidae > Boleophthalmus > Boleophthalmus pectinirostris. The sequence continues at coordinate 34,505,082 of NW_026571036.1, read as the reverse complement.
TTAATCTTTTCCCAAATCCCGTAGTAAGAAGGGCAAAAATGTCTTTCCCCTTGATGAAATTCACCAAACATACTCTTTGTTCCGGCTTTAAATCCTTGATCTCGGGAATCATTGATAACACTGAATATATGGCTCTTCGCTGATTGGCTGGTGCCCAAACTTGCACTTCCAGGAATCTGACAAACCATCTGTTTTATTCTGATTCCTGACCTAGTTGCTGGAGAGAAATGGAATTGAGTGGAGGTACTAGGTGGCGCCAGCCTGGCTACAAGATGGTTGCTACATTTATGGAATTCCCTAGCATAATGTCACAATTTCCAACCAGGAAGTATATTTTAAACCAAAAAAATCCCCAGTAACGATCCCCCATATAACGATCTTAACTGTGTTTTAGTAACATTACAGTCGTGGTCTAACCTGTCTTTAAGCGCTTTAATAGTGTACTGTATAACTTTTTTGGATGGGGCTCCTTCACCTGTTTGTTTCTTTGAATATGTCACTGCTCTGCCTGGAATGTTCCACAGTATGACATTAAACACCTCTAACTTTTAGTCCAGTTTCGTCTCCATGAAGAATGAAGGTTTAATGTCATACTGTGAAACATTCCAGACAAAGCAATAACATCTCCATGGAGAAAAGCATTTGACGGACCCTCCACCAGAAAAGTTACATAGTGCACCTTTAAGATTGATGAATTGATTGATAGATTTTTTTTCTTGCTTTCAGTCCTGAAGTGTAAGAATTAATCTGGACAGTGGAGTGAATAGATTATAGAAGGGGTAGACAGAGCAGACAACTGTTCATGCAGGGGAAATTCATCTTACTAATGCACTTCCTTTGATAGAGAGAGATTATTAAGCAAAATGGATCAAATGAATTCTCCATCCGTACACGTTTTGACAGGCCTTGGAAGCTACTGAGAGTAACAAGGCCAGTACAAACACTCAAAAACAGATTATTGCACCAGAACTGAACATACCTGATTTAACTAAATGTTCTTCATCTTTTGTGTCAATAGTTGAACTGAGTCATAATTTTGTCTGCATAAAACTGTTCGGTAAGCCTTTGAAATGACTCATGTTATATTCATTACAAACCATGGTGAGTGTTTATGTGTGAGATGATCATTTAGGCTTCATTAGTTGAACATGATGTCATCAACCAAAGTTCTTCATCTTTGTTTACTATTATAAAATGATACTGCTTTAATTAAAGGGGAACAGTTGCAATTAAGTTATAATGAACTAATAATTATGATTACTTAAAGGTGGACTGTGTAATTTTTCTGCAGGGGGTCGCTCACCTGCTTGACGTGTCATTGTGCTGCCTGGAAAGTTCCACAGCATGACATTAAACAGATCTGCCTTATATTTATTCAATTAAATGTGGTTTTACTGCTCAAAAGTACCTAGAAAAACAGGTATTCTGACTGTGAGCAGGGTCGCCTTTCCACAGATCTGACCTATAACTTGGTTTGGTTGGGTCTCCATGAGGATAAAGGTTTAATGCCATTCTGTGAAACATTCCAGACAAAGCAATAACATCTCCATGGAGAAAAGGATTGACGAATGCTCCAGTAGAAAAGTCACACAATGCACCTTGAAGTATTCAAAGTAATTAGTCCTTTGGCTGATTTAGATCCCATTTACACCGAAATGAATCCGCGTATTATCGTATCACCGTATCGGAAACAATCTGCGTCCACACACGTCGTTTATGTGTCCGCAATGCTTCCTTATCCACACGCCTTTGAGCATGTGTTTACATTTTACAGAAACAAAACTTAAAACTGCATGGCTACTCTGCATAAACTGAGCACTCAAACAGCTCGCTGTTGTGCGCTGATGCGGTTCAGCTTCTGTCGGACTAAAGGACACAACTCAGTAGAATATGTGTTCTTTCTGTGACAGAGGGGTGTTCTGCTGATGATTAGTGTGTTCTATGCTTCTATTGTGTTGGAGATGGTTCATGTGAAACTTTTCAGAGATTATACGTCTGCAGGTCATACACACAGAATGTATATATGAATATATGCTAGCTTCTTAGCGTTTTGGTGCTGAATTAGCTACTTCGCAGTGCATAGACCTACATCAGCGTATCAGCGTTTTCAGGCGTCCACACAGTGCTGGATCAGATCCATACTCAAATGAATTTGTGGGAGCTGGAGTCACCAGATCATTCCGTCTCTGGAGCTGTTTTCAGTCGGATTAGTGTGGACGAACACTGCATCCACAACGAAAACGATTTGAATATGTAGTAGTGTGGACGGTGAAGAAGAAGAAGTGAATGTTTTAATCTAAACATACAGAGCCTGATATTTGCTAATTAGCCCTGGGATAACGTTACATCGGATGTTAGCCAACTGGCTCCACTGTGTTTTCTAACATATAGGTGCAATTTCCCGTTCAAAGGAGGTGTTTCTACAATATTATACAGCAGCGTTCGGTTCTCGAATTCAAGACATTTTTACAATAGATTTTAATTAACTCACTTGTTGGTCGTTGTTGTAGCTTCTTGTGCTATTACTCTGTTTTTACTCTGCTACAAACTTGAGCTGCACAGTCTTGATCTTGATCGATGTTTCTTCTGCTCGATGGATAATGTCTGTGAAGTGATGACGTATTTTTGACAGTAAAGTCTCGTCTGTGAATTCGTATTCGTACTGATGAAAGCGTAATCGTAAATTTTCATTTTGTGATTGTAATTCATGACGTCGTAATTTTTCAATTCGTATTCTGATGGATAAAATACACACAATATATTTTATGTACGACTGGACTCATTTGAGAGTTTACAAATATTTATTTTATGCGCAACTACAGCCAAATATGCACGGATTTCTATTTTATGCGCACGAATATTTTTGACAGCTTTCTTACTCCATATAAATCTCTCTGTTATTTGTAAAGAAGAAAAATTATGTCCATGTCTCTCTCAGGAGCTGGGTTGCCATTGGTGATAAGTCTTATCCGCTACCCTGAACACCCACTTGAACTTAAGTGTCATTGTATAGCACTACAGTCGTCTGAGAAATACAAAAAATCACTGCTTCTTCATTTCTTTTTCTGATGGGAAGCTCTGTTTTTGTTTTGTTTTTAACAAATTATAAAACCACTTCTCCTGACCCCAGTTGTATATGGCCAAGATATATGTTGTATTACTATATTTCTGTATTTCTATATTTGACTTTTATTTGTACATCTACAGGTGTATAATTATGCCTTATTTGAAACCACTTATCTCTTGCTATTTTTGCTACTCATTTTGAATTTGTTATTACCATTTATATTCTTGCCCTTTGTTATTATATTATATTGTGATGTGTGAGCTACTGTGTCCAAATAATTTCATTTGTGGCTCAATACAGTTTGCCAAAGTCTACGTGTTTTAAATTTTGAGAATAAATACAGTATATAACACTCAAAAAAAATTTCTCCATATTCAACACATACACAAAACTACACAAAACTACCCCTGTGTAAAGAAAACATCAACTGTCGGTCAAGTCCAGACCTGTCAACATGTTCAAAAGCCCATAAAGACTCATTCTACGGTCAAACTGTGTTCACAACAAATGCATAGCTCTATTAGTATAGCAGTCATGGAGGATAAGGACTTCAATTGTTTACTTTGCCATTGTTAATTCCCGTTGCTGACAGCAGAGGCTGAATGTCTCATAGGAAACAGAGGTGAAGTTTATAAAGTATATTTTATTTTCAATTAGAAAAATGTGAAATACTCTGAACTACTTATTCTAAGGTGATCAGAAGCATGTTTAAAAGGGAATTAGAGCCACCTGAATGCATCTTATGTTTTATTTAAATATGCAAGATTACTCCTAATAATGTAAAATGATTGAAGTCAGCTTAGGATAAGTGACAGTTCTTTGTAACACATTTCAAACCTCTTCCCTCCTCCTAGTGGATAAGGACAGACAGAAAAACGGAGTGTAGGGGAGACCGGTTGGAGCCTTTTCACCTCTCCTCTTTTTATTTTAGCTCATTTCACACTGAAAGCGCAAATAAGTGGCACCATCATATCTGCACCAGCCAATAATAGCCTGTACATCTCCTGTGAAAATGAGGTGAGTGTCAAGGCTAAATATAGAAGTTAAATCTGCTGACATCTATGTTCACTAAATGTACGAATGGTACTGTCTCCTTTTAGGTAAAGCAAGATACGGTACTGTATTTTTGCCTTAGGGAAATTCTTGATGGAGAAAAAAGATGAAACTTTAACTATATGGAAGCAACCAGTGGTGAACTGTAACAAAGAGTAAGTAGAAAAATACTGTACTTATATATACATTTTAGGTATCTGTACTTTAATTAAAGATCCTATATTATGCAAATGGACTTGTGAGCCATGTTGTAATACTGTTATGTCATTTAAGGCAGTGTTTCCCAAACTTTTTTTCTGGAGACCCATATTTTAAAAGTCACAAACCTTCGCGACCCAAGTCAATAGACATTATTTGTAAATCACAAAATAAAGGTTATTTTTGAACATTAATGAGAATATTTTATTGTTGACTGAGTGATCTTGTCTCTCTGAACAATTAGTATTACTCGAGTTTTAAACTATGAAAAACAGTAACTGAACCAGCAATAAAAGGATCCATAAGTTGCCAATTTGGACATTAAATGTAGCCTATTTCTTTTTCTTTTCAACATTCAATTGAACCATCAATACTGGAACAAAATTGTCATTAAAATAATTACAAAAAAGATTAGTAATTATACAAAACATGTCTTAACATTTCAACATTTCTAATGAGATAGGTGGATCTGTCTGCATTTTTGTAATGCATTTCAGTCCAGGGCGCAGGAGGAGAGCACAACAGCAGATCAGGAGCAGCATTCAGTCTGTCTCTGTGCTTTGTCTTTTTGTGAGCACAGAAAATCCCAATTCACACATATATGTAGTTGTGAAAGGAATAAGCATAGAAATACTGGCTCTACTGAGGACAGGATATTCTGACAAAATGCTTACCGAGAATGACGATAAGGTCACAGATCAGAACTGTGAGTGTCAGACCTACATGCAGATCATGACAAGACGACCCACCTGAGGATCGTGACCCAGTCTTTAGGAAACAATGATTTAAAGCAGACCTGGGGTTGTGTTTTGTTTAATTCATGCATGTTTGAGTAATTCTTTATTATTAGTCTGTCTACATATCCTACGCTCACAATACTGTTTTATCTTTAGTTCTGTAGCGACTAGCAATTTCAGGGCTGAAATCATCCAAATGACTCTGGTGAAGGTGTATAGAGTGGAGCACTTCCTGTATTAACACGTGACAGTACAAGTTGGAACAGAGTGTTTTTTGTGTGAGAAAGACTTTCACCTTAAATATGCAGGGTTTGAGTGTTAAACATGTGGATGAAACAAAATACATCTCCAGATCTATTTACGACAAGAAAACAACATTCCAACATTGATCAGAAAATAGCATAATATGGGCCCTTTAAGTACATTTTACTTTTACTTCACTACATTTGAGAGAAGGTATCTATACTTTCTACTCCACAACATTTTTGAACAGAACTGAAAACTCAAAGTATTTTCAGTCCTGTTCAGACCTGTTGAAAAGGTTATTTTTAACACCTTCATAGATTGAGCAAACAAAAATATACAAATACAAGCAGCTACAAAGTACAGTTGTCAGCACAAATCTGTTTCAAGATCACTACATTTGAAGCTTTATTAGGCCTCAAAATCTGTCCGAAATGCTTTTAATTTGTACTGTTTAAGCACATTTTTAAACAGGTATAGGTTCAATACTTTTACTTGAGTCTTTTGTTTTGCTCTGGTTTCTGTACTTTTACTGAAATAACATAAATTGACTACTTCATTCACCATTGAAAGCAACTAATACTGTACCTAATCTGTCAGCACTGCTTCTCTTTCCCTTCCTTCATCCTACAGTTTAAGATACACGCTGAGTCCTTTTGTTCTTTTCTCCACAGCAGCAGCAGAACCAACCTCTGAATCTGGTAAATACAGTCCTGTCTATAGGGACCAAGCAGATAGAAAACAAAAAAAAACAAGTCCTTTGTCTGTTTCTTTTTGTTCATATGTTCCAGACTATGCACCAAAATTGTACTTAAGTCATTTCTGCAGTCGATGGGTGAACTATTCCAAAATAACAATACATGACAATAGACAATGGGTTAAGCCAATTTGCAGATTACTGGTCCTGTTCTAGTCCTGGCTTAGTCCTGGTGGTGGTAGACAGTACCTGAGTACACACTTTTAACTTTTATTTCACGACATTTGAGAGCACTACTTCACTACAGTTTTAACTGGAATAGCTGGACTAAAAAGTGCTTTTCTTTATGTCCACTGAAATGGCTGAAAGGTTATTTTGAACAAGTTTGTACCAATGTCTTGAACAAACCAACAACTTGAACAAACCAAAATATATCTATAGAACTGCAACAAAAATGAAGAAATATAGTTTTGTTTTGTTTTTTACTCAAAATCTGTATGAATTTTTTTTAACTCTATAAACTAAATTTTTAAACACTTCGGCTACATCCACATGATAATGCTCCTGGATTATTTTTTTTATATTTTAATTTTAATTGCATCCACACACTTGTCGGATTCATAAATATTCACATCCAGATGACAATGGAGCACTGAGTGAAAACGATGTAATATATATGCCACACCAGTATGTGGTGCTGTTAACAATGATAATGATATATAATAATGCATATCTCATCACCGTTTTTTTAAACTTTATGGTAATTTAGCCTATTTTAGAAGTATCCCAGAAATATAGCCATTTTGTTTTGCAAAAGTTAAACATAAGCTTTTGTTTTTAGCCATCAGATTTGGATGAGAATTATTAGAATAACTTGGTCTCAAAATCCAACAGTTTAACTACTCGTGCGTAATCTTTGTTTTTGATCCGTGTGCGTAATCTGCGTGGTTTGACTTCATTTAAGTATATGTATTTTTTATGTGAAATTTTTGCTTGGATAATTATTCATACAGCTAAATCTCAGCTTTTTCTTAGGTAACAAAAATGAATACATCTTCCACCATTAATCCTGATCTAGCTTCTGTTTAGTCCCAGTTTTGATGTGATGATGAGCACGTGTGAACACAGAAATGACATGTGTACCGTAGGAATCATTATGTTAATTGGAAAAAAAAAATTTGCTTTTGTCAGTAAACAAAAGAAACTGGTGTGTGTGTTCTGAGTCTGTCACATGCAGTCTTTGCGTACTATAGCCACGATGTGTTTGCTATTCATTTATTCATAAGAATATTTGAAAATAATAGATACATGAATGACGTGTGCTCTGTAATTTACAAGCTGCAGAGTAAATGTGATTATCAAAATACTAATTTGCCTTTTTCATCACATCATATTAATTATAAATGTTGAAATTGCATTCCTTTAATCTACTTACATTGTCACATTTTAGCTGAATAACACAGCGCAACACAGTGTTATTCAGCTAAAATGTCATCTTTGCAACTAAATGGCCCATTGTCCAGCATAACCATAGTTGCAATTAAAGGGTCCAATCTTCCCATCACCAACATGGAAAAAGATGACAAAGGTTTATTGTACTCAGCATTGCATGGTCCATGTGGTAAATGGTTTTACTTTTAGAGAAGAAAATGTATTTAAAGTTCCTATATTAAGCAAAATGGACTCTTGTGAGCTTTAAGTCAAGTTATAATGTTGTTTCCTCCTCAAAAACATACTTGGTGTTTTGTTTCATCCACACATGTTTGAGTAATCCTTTATTAGTTCCCACATTCAGTGCTCAAAATACTCTGTTCCACTTTGTGATGTCATGAAGCTGAAGCAGTAGTTTAAGTTAACAGCTACATTTTTTGTTTAGTAGAGACTGGCATTTCCATGTATGAAATTATCCAAATGATTCTAGTGAAGGTGTATGGGGTTTAAAAACACAGTGGAGCACTTCTTGTATCACCACATGATATCAGAAGGTGGAATAGAGAGTTTTCTCTTAGAGAGAAGAACTTGTGATGAGGAAACAACATTATAACATAGATTTGAAAATGACATAATATAGGCCCTTTAAGATATAATTACAAAAAAAAAAAAGCAGTTCTCACTCATTTGCATTTATGAGTTTACATATATATATTTCCACTTATTATATTCTTTTCACCTATTAAACCACATTTATCCGTAATTGGTGCTAACTAATTGGCAACGTCCCAATGCGGATATGATTGTCACCACACGAGCACTGTTGTCAAGGTGATAATTGAAACTTAAGGTTCTTTTCCAATATACATTGAATTTAAGTGCACAAAGGTACTATTTTTCTGTGAATCCTCTACATGGATGACTCATTTCGCCATTCTATACATAGAAAGGTGCCATATGTATAATACTATGTGCATGGGAAAAAAAAAACCCTCACTGTGCATTCCGCTGTTGGAGGATATTATTTTATTGCGTAAAGGGCCCATATTACTCTGTATAATGTTCACTAAAATCATTTGGATAATTGCAACTCTGGAATTGCCAATCTCAACTGAACTAAATGTAAAAGGAGCTGTTAACTTGAAAACTACCACTACATGACATCACAAGATGGAACGGAGCATTCTGAGCTTTAGAGGTGTAGTTGTGTTTGACAGACTAATAATAAAGGATTACTCAAATATGTGTGAATAAAACAAAACACAACTCCAAGCATGTTTTTAATGAGATAATTCGATGAGTCAATTCTGTGTAATATGAGACCTTTAAATGACAGTTCTTTTTGCTAATTGTAACATTAAAATGGCAAAACAATTATGCTTTATCTTGCAGGTCTGCACTTATCAAAAATGGTGTTGAGTCTTTGACAGGTTACCTAAGCTCATCTGATGACTGGTGACCTTTTGGGAATAAAAATATATCAAACTCCTGTTTGTGCTAAAAATGGCAATGACATATGAATCAGTCTTAAGATTAGAGTTAGAGTGGAGCAGGCAAATATAGTACATGAGCTTTCTGAATCAGTGTATTTTTTTAGTTTTACAATGCCAGGAAAGTTATGGGTTTGATTCCTGGACTGGGCATATGGTCTTTGTGTGTTTATGTGTTTATCTGTTTCCTTTTCCCATAGGATCTACTGAGATCACTGACTTCACTGCGTAGTTAATCTGTAATTCTAGTGACAACACACACTTTACACTGCAGTCCAGATGGAAAATAACCATTTGTTTCAGAATGATGAGAAATCTGGACCTTTGCCAATAGCAATTAACAATTTAAAATAAAATAATATATTGTTTTGCTTAGGGAAAAAATATGTCCTCAAAATGTTCATCGGCTAAAACCCCTGAATCCACTTGTGTTATTGAAGGATGTGAGACAGGCAGTTGACTCATCTTGTGAATTATTTACAAGTTACGACACACATTTCAAAAGAAAGTTCTCTCGCCTTTGTTTTAGGTCTGTTCACTATAAACCACACCAAAAACATCTGCATTTAGACAGTTTGAAAGACGGATTTGAACACAGAAGTCCAACTGCCCACCTGGTCCATTTTAAACACTGTGCATTTTTTGCTGCTTATTTCCCTTTTAAACGTCCTTGGGATAAGTATTCCACATGTTCTAACATAAAATATCACATGATTCATTTAGAAAACATATATTTGTTTCCAATTATGCCTTTTTGTTTCAGTTTTGGGGGTGAGAATAAACAATGAGAATTAAAACAAAAACACATGGCTCTATTTTGTCTAATGGCTTCTTAAATTTTAACACACAATTTAACCACAGAACATGTCCTGTGGGCTTAAAAACTTTGCAGAAGAAATCTGGAGTTTTACCTATGACGAAACAATTTTGACAAAATGTGAACAGAGGAATCTTTTTTGTGCACAGAGAAGACAACGTTGGATTAATAGATTCATGAAAGAAGAATGAGTGCAACAAAATACAACTTCAGAAATGTATTTGATGAGTATAATATAACAACATACAATACAGTACAATATAACATGGTTAAAACTAGGGATGGACATGGTTAGTAGATTAATCGATAATTGATCATTAAGAATTTCGTCGATTACGTTCATTTTTAATTGACAAACTGAATGTAGGTTGCTGTGCGTAGCGTAGGGTCACCAAACGTTCGTTTTCCCCCGGACATGTCAGTTTTTCACGTCCTGTCCTGGCCGTCCGGGTTTCTTTTTTTTTTATAAAGTGATGTACATATGTTTCGGTGTCCAGTGGTGGTGCCAGGGACCTCAAAGCTCACCAGGACACCGAAAAACATTAAAAAGCTTTGCCAGGTGAGAGTAGCTCAATGTCGATGACGAGGCCCCACCTCCCACCCCCCACCCTGAAGCGCAAATGCGTATTTAACAATAACTTGTAAAGAAATTCCACGCTTTCTGTTGCGGTCGGGACAAGTGGGAGGGCATGTGCACAGTGTAAAATGCAGCACATATGTTTCATTGTCCAGTGGGAAAAAGCTCACCAGGACCCCGAAAGCATGAAAAAGCGTTGCCAGGTGAGAGTAGCACAGTATCGATGACGAGGCCCCACCTCTCACCCCCCCGTACGGTGTCCTGGTTTTGACAAACTTAAATATGGTCACACTAACCTGTATTCCACTGAGTCATGTTGCATCAGCACACAAGAGCTGTTTTTTTTTTTTCCCCTTTGCTTAGTTTATGCAAATTAGCCATGTGGTTTTAAGTTTTGTTTCTGTGAGAGTTGCGCAAAACTGCATTAAACACATAACCTCAAACAGCTGATGTGGCTCTAGAGTGGTTACGGTTTATATGTCGTAAAGTTGAATTTATTTATGCAGATTAGTAGTGCAGATAGTAATAATAATGATGATCATTTTAATATAAAAACGTTAATGATTAATAAATAATTGATCGTTAATTCTCCCAACAATTGATTAAGAAAATTTAATCGAACGCCCCTCTCTAGTTAAAACCTCAATTTGCCTAATATGTGTCCTTTAAATACGGACTGATTTGAATGCCATGATATCAAGTTAACTCAACTTATTGCAACACGGTAGATCCTTCAAGACGACTAAAGATTATTACGATGACTATTATTATTGCTCTCTCATAAATGCCTATTGTGTAGGCAGCGTAAGAGAAAGCTAAGATTATACATGACAAGATCACTCTTTGTTTTATAGATTAGCACAAAAGATGCTGCTAGTGTTCAATGCCACTTCACCATAATAATGTAGTTAATGATTGTGATATTGCAAGTGTCTCATCCTATAGCTACAGTGCTCTTCAAAGCCCATTGAAAAATATGGAGAACATGCATTCATTCACATATACTCGAGACCAGCCGGCCCACCCATGTCTCGCCAATTTGCATTCATACTTTTACCACTGATGCCATCATACTACCATTTGGCAAAAGTAGGTCAGGGAAAAAAAAAAAAGAAAAATACAAATACTATATGATCCATGCCAGCCATTACAGTGTCAGTCACCTATAGGCAATTTTCAACTCGGTGTATAGTCAAGCAAAAAAGAATATAACGAGGGTGAAATCAAATGACAGCATTGACATGGTTGGATCAATAGGTCTATTATCCAGCTCCTCCTCCTCCACAAGGCCTCTTCTCTTCTATCTGACAGACAAGAGCAGCTTTCCTTGAACGGTAGCTATGAAATGCCTGGAAACAAATTGGAGTTTATCATCAAATGACAACATGAAACAAATACCACAAAAGGCTTGCGTTCACATAAGTGTGCTCAATGTTTTCAAAGTACTATATTGAGATTTTCCTTTCCCTATGGTGTTCAAGTTTCTCCAAATAAGTCCCAAAATAAAGACAAGTTACAGGTTAGAGCAGTGGAGAGTCAAATCCACTCACTGTAAGAATGCAAGGTATTTTTCTATAAAAGAAAATGAACAATATATGAACTATAGTTGAATACTGTATTTTCCGCACTATAGGGCGCACACTTAAGTTTCCAACCCCATCAAAAAACAACTGTGCGCCCTATACATGAATCCACTTGGGTGTCCCAGCACGACTTCAGTAAACTACAAAGCCGCATCACCCGCAGCGCACGCAAACACACACAGAGCAGACAGCGACCGCACAGCGAAAAACACCCACTGCCACACTCATCACTCCACGCGGATGAGGAATGGAACGGAGGAACGAACCGAAAAAGCAAGCGCAATGTGCCACTTCTAGCCACAACTGAACAACTGAGTCACTGCGAACACGCCGACAATCGAGCAGTCCCAGACATCACCCTCCCTACACACGACAATTGAACAAAGCTGAGAGTCACCATGAACGCACCAAACAAAGTCTGACTAACCCATCTAAGTGTTGTGTTTCGTTTAATGCGCCTTATAGTCCGGTGCGGTTTATATGTGAAAAAAGTTTGAAAATAGACCATTCAGTGACAGTGCGCCGGATAATCCAGAGCGCCCTATAGTGTGGAAAAGATGGTAAATGCAAGTTTAAAGCCATTCCCTGGAGCATTCAAGGTATTAACAAGCAAGTGGTGGACCATACTGCACCTTTAAAGATCTTCAACAGAATGTATTTTCAAGATAAATAATAGTTACTTTGAGTTTCAGATCAAGGCTATTCTAAAAGCATTCAGCAAAGCTCCTATTTATATGATTTCTTTCATTATAAATACTTGTATAGTTTTAGTATTGAATAGTGTAGAGACTGATCCTTTTCACTTCATATACTAAGAAATATGCTGATAATATGTGTTTCATGAGAGCTCTGAACAAATTATAATTGCAGATAAAATAAAATAAAAAAATCCTCTTCCTCCATTTACAGTTTGGAAATCATTTACCTCAGCTATGGGTTTCAAAATGACAGAAAATTGGCACTGTTCCCATAGTAATTCACAATTTAAAACAGAATATTATACGTTTTGAAGGCTGAAGGGTCCTTCAAACGCCTTCTACACAAACAGGAAGCTGGAACCTATGAATAAATAAGTTTAATGGACCCAATTTGTAATTTCAATATTTAAAGGCCAGTGACAAACATCCCCCTCTTCCAACAGTAAACACCCTAAACTGTATATATATTTACAGGAGCACCATGTTGGGTATGGCCATGCTGTTGGGTGGATGTCCTCAGAATAAATAAGATTTGAACACTGGCAGGATTCCAACAAGCTGTAGTTTGCTCAAGGTAATGAGTAGGTGGTGTGAGTTTGTCGACTTGTAATTTTTCTTGTACTCAAACTTAACATTGCATTGTGAACTGTGAAAAGATATAGAGCTAATCGAACTAAATCTTACTGATTATGAGGTTCTTTTTTCAGACCAAGAGTTTGTTTTCATACCTGACAGTTTCGACTGCTCACTAGCGCGCTTCCTCAGAGTGGTCATATGATGTTGCTGTGATGTGTCCGGTCAGCTGATTTATACAGGTTTTTTTTATAAACTCAGGCAATTACTCGTCAACAAAATAGAACCGGAGCATAAATGTAATGTCATATACGAAATACCCTGCATGTCCTGCAATAAAACATACATCGGGGAAACAGGGAGGGCGTTCAGTACACGGAAGAAGGAACATAGAACAGAATGCGAGAAGGAAATAGCGAAGGTGTGCACACGAGCAACAAAACACAAAGCAGAGAAAAGAGAACCACATTATGGACTGGGATGGAGCAAACATCATTGGGACAGAGGAAAACGAACACCGTCGCTGGATTAAAGAGGCAATCGAAATACGGAAACGTGCCCATGGACTATAAACTGGGACGAGGGTTTTTTTTTACTCTCACACACCTGGGATACTGTCCTGAGGAAGTCTGACTGCAAATTGCACTGTCGTCGTGCCTCCACCAGTAGGAAGACAGCACCAAAACCTGTATAAATCATCTGACCGGACACGTCACAGCAACATCACGTGACCACTCTGAGGAAGACACTTAGTGAGCAGTCGAAACTGTCAGGTATGAAAACAAACTCTTGGGCTAATAATATAAAATATCGGAAAACCAGATGAACCTCATTGAACTAAATCTTACTGAGTTGTATTGACGATTATTGGGAAAAACAACTACTATATGAAATCTTATACTTAATCTGAATTGAGAAACTTTTTCTTATTTTGTTAAAGAGCCCATATTATGTTGCTGTATTTTCAGATCTGGAATTGCACTCTCTAATTAACAAAAGGTAAAAATCAGCTGTCAACTCCACAAAACTAGCACTACATGACATCACAATTTGGAAAAGAGCATTTTGAGCTTTAGAGATGTAGACAAACTAATAATAAAGAGCTACATGTGTGAATGAAACAACACCCAACTTTTTTTTGTTTGTTTGTTTTTGTGGGGTAACCGTATTATAATATTGCTTAAAAGTGTCAGTTTTATGTAATATAAGACTTTTAATGTTGATATTGTGATCACGTCTTATACTCTACCAGTTTTAAAACATGTTAAATAGATTAATTAGTATATAATTTGACAACACATCATCAAGATATGTAATTTCTGCCCTTTTAAAATAATATTGGACACTACCCTCATAGCATTTTGAATTAACATATGTATGGAAAACTGAAGGTCAGTTCCTGATTTCAATTACTTAAAAAAAATCACCAGCAGAGGGCACAAGGACTCACTGAGGGGGATGGATACACTGAGGAGTGAAGCAGTTAGAATCAGACTTAGGCTTAGACTTAAACAGACTTTATTGATCCACAAGGGAAATGATTTAGACACAGTAGCTCACACAAAGAGCAGCTAAAATTCTAATTGCTGAAGACCCTATAGGTTGTGCATTAAATTGATTTGAGCAAGTCTGGGAGAATGTGCATTTTCTTATAATGAGAGATACGCCAACCTGTGCAAATGAACCAAACCCTTTTCCCACCATGTAGCCTATTCAGTGTATCTCAGTGCTGACAATAACTCCTCAAATCTCCTCATTTTAACCAAGCAGGAGTCTGGTACAGAGCCAGATGTTCAGCAAAATGGAGGACCAATTATAAGCTTCATGTGGACACTGGATTAATTCAGATTCCAATTAGTGGTTGCCTCGGTGACAGCCACTCAAATGTAGGTTAAATGGCGAATGACAAATCTTATTCATTTCTATCCAAACATGTTCTAAAACAAACAAACGGGGCAGGAATAATCATGTAAAGTGGAGTAGATACAGACAAAAAGACATGTTGAGTGTATGAACGGCGTTTTACTGCTCAGATTTTCTAATTACTGAATATTTACAGTAACATTATTTTGCTCTAGAAAAAATAAGTAAAAACATATTTTGTATAGCTGATTTTTTTTTAAGCAGCTGAAAAGGAAGCACTCTTTTGCACTTGAAAAATACTGATATGTTGCATGTGATTGTATATCTACAGGTTTTATTTCAAAAGTTATAATCAATTATTATAAATAATCATCTAGAAATTCTTTGTCAAGTAAAGCTAATAATGATGATCAATAATGAATAATACTAATAGTAATCACAGAAACGAGAGAATGTTACTGTGAATCCATTTGCGTGTGATTTCTGAATGAATTATTCTTCTCTTACCGATCGTTGACACCACAGTTCCCACGAAGTAAAAAGCTCCTGTGAAGTCCCACCGGGGTCTGATCATATCCACGCGTATCCCCGCTACGTTCGCCTCCTCATAGTTCTTCAGAAAGTTGTTGAGCTCCTTTTTGCTCAGGTTGTACTTTTGGCTGAAGTGCTCAAACCTCTGCTCCCAGCGCTCCTTCGCCTCGCGCTCCTTGGGCTGCTCCAGCGCGGAGAACACGGCGGCTCCGCACAAAAGGTACAAGACGATGAAGAGCGCGAGGAGCAGGAACCTCGCGTTGTCTTCGTTGATGGAGCCGCAGCAACAGCCGCTCCTACATGCCATTATGTAGCCGTCAGTCCTTCTGGCATGGTGCTGCTGAGGCACTTAAAGCCAAGGCGAGAAAAACGCGCAGAAAAGTATCGACAGAGTCCAAATGTCAAGCAATGAATTAAACATGCGCAAAGTAAAAGGCATTTTCACGTCTACTGTTCTCGCTCACGCATCATTTAAAATCCCATTTCAAACTGTGGCGTTCGCGTGGCAACCTGTAGATGCGCAGAGTCGTGTGGTTGTGCGCGAGCTCCAGCCTCTCCAAAGAAATCCCCACCCCGGAGCGCGCGTATTACGCACCAGTCACTGACCAGCAACTCTTCTCATTAGCTCATTATTCGAAACGTGTAAACATCCTCTTCGCTTCCACTTGTTTTTCTTTCGAACAAAGCTCAATATAATTCGGGTCTTGTTGTTCAAAGCTCTGCGCGCGCGACCCGAGTTTGCATAGGTGAGATCAATATGGCGTGACCTTTGTGAGTTCTGATGGGGTGTGGGCTCGAGGCTCCGGTGCGTTGCCCGGGGACGATCTGAGCAAATGTCAGCACACAAAAAAGGTTTCCAAGATAAATTATTCACGATCACTGCAGGAACATGTAGGCCAAAAAGTTAAAAATAGTGATCTGACTTGGACGAGATGGTTCAGGACCCTGGACAGAGACCTCCCAGTTCAGCAGGAGAGAGTTTATTGGCGTTTTCGCAAAATCCAGCAGATGTCATGGCAACAAGGGTAGAATTGTTTCCCAGTGAACAGGCTGTTAGACAATGCGTGTTCACAATCATCCTTATTGTTGTTGTGTTGTTAGCTGTGTTTAAATAAGTTTTCTTTTGAGAACACTAAGTTTTGAGTCTCCAAAGATTCACAATTTTCTTTTCTAAACAATGAAACTTTTGCGTAGTTTAGTCAAATTTATACCTCTGCTTGAATATCATTGTTTTGAAAAATATTTTTTTGTTTATTGTGTACAGTAAAGGTCCTACACAAAATGGTCCTTCTGAGAGTTTAGCCATGTTATAATTCTGTTTGTTTTGTTCCATTCACACATTATTATATTACTTTATCTGTCTAAAATGCTCTGTTCCACCATGAAGCTCAGTAGATATAAGCAATTCCACAACTGAAATTATCCTGATAATTCTAGTGAAGGTGTATAGGGTTTAAAAGCACAATGGGCCACTTCCTGTATTACCACATGAGTGTTTTTTGTTTGAGAAAAAGCCTAGATTTGTGAGTTAAACATGTGTAAATGAAACAAAACACAACTTCAGGTATGTTTGTGATGAGAAAACATCATTTATTGCACAATATGGGTTTTTTAATAATTGTCACAGGTGATTTTTATTATTTTTTTCAGATGTCCTCCCTGACACATCTAACCACCATAGCTTGATGTGAGTACTTTCTTTACACTATCATTACAGTAATATCAATTCATTGTAGTTTTGATGGATTTTTAAAAGTCAGCCTACAGATTTCTTTGGATAGAGAATAGCAGGGTGCTCTTAATAACAGCCTGTGTCACAAACTAACCTATAACATTTTGCCATGAACTCCAACCACTGATTACTGAGTTCCCCATCTGCTCTATAGTAAGAAGCGTCAGTATTTTACCAACAATTGCCTTGAGGTCAGTGTTGATTGGAGTGTTGTTTTTCCACTCACTGGGCTGATCTGAGTCTGGAGAGGCTGTTAGAAGCTATCAGGCAATAATAAAGTACACATCACTGTTGATTTTTGACTGGCTGTTGAAGCTCCAGACGGGAGGCTCCATGGTGGTTTGTATTCAGGAGGGATTGTAATTGGAAAAGATGGTGTTTCTGGTCATTACCCAAGTCAGCTAGCATAGGGAAAATGGCTGTATTTTTAAAGCTGGGGTAATTAGAACTCAGAAATAATCTAATCAGTTGGGAACCACATGCCAGAAGCTCCTTGTCAGCATGGTAGACCTCATTGAACCCATAGAGAAAGATGTTCACTGCAACTGACCTATCCTTCAGTGCTGTACTACTATATGGCTACAGTAGCGCAGTTGGTAGAGCGTTTGTCGGTTCGAATCCTGCTCTCCAGTGTCTTTTCTGCGTACACTGGAGTTTGAATAATGTGTGTGAAGTGGTTCCATGATGTAAAGTGCTTTGAGTGCCTTAAATGTGGAAAAGTGTTACATAAAAATGTGACCATTTACCATTTTTACCATTTACTCTGGGCTGCCTGCTTTTCTTTGCAGATTTTGCAAGTTCTCCCCAGGTCTGGGCATTCAAATTTGTCCAATCAACCCAAAACATGCATAAACAAGACCAAGGCTGAAACCCATTACACCCCTTGGCCGTACCACTTTCCCCTACCCCTCCGTTTTGCACGTTCTCGTGTAGCGGTAGGGATGTACCAGTTACCGTTATAGCAGAGGGGTAGGGGAAAGTAGTAGGTCTATATACCCCTCCATTCTGCTCAGAGGGGTATGAGCAATTTTCCAGAATGCCTTGCGAATCACCGGCAAGATGGCTGCTACCACGACCACAGAGACCAAAGAAGTTCACAAATTGTAGACGGCCTGTTGGATTTCTGGCAAAAGCTTGTCACGTCTGCTTATGTAAAAGCTGGCGGAGACTACTGATGACGTATGTGACTGTTGAGGGGTTCCCAATTCATAGGGGTTTACTGTCAACCCCTACCCCTTGTTACTCAGTTTCAAGGGGCAAGGGGTAGGGATTGGAGTAGAAATTAGAAATGGGATTGGCCCCAAATCTAGTTCAAGATCTGGAGATGGGATCCAGGGAAAATTGAAAAAGATCATCACCATAACACCATAACCCTAACACCGTTATTATGGTTATATTATGGTTATTTTTGAGCCAGGTACATCAGTGGCTGGAGGAGCTTTGGTTGTCTCTGCACTGTATTTTCTCACATTTTATGCTATTTCTACAGAAAGTAATCTTCAGTATAACACTTTCTATCAAAGAGTTTTCTTCATAGACTAAAAGCACTGTCATGTAAATGCACAAGTCCAGTATAATGAGAGTTTTGGCTCTGCTTTCTCTTTTCTGCACTTGTACAAAATAATGTTAAGTTATACTGCTTTAGACACATAAATGATAAAGAATAAAAATGTTTTTTTGAGCCCATGATACTTATATTAACCATTAGATTATACAAAGGGTAAACAGAGGTCAGTCTAAAAGTTCACTACCGTACACAACGCAACCACATTTTCCATTCATGATGTTATTCTCTTCCCATTTAATCACTCCAAAGTTAACATAAAGCTTTGGTCTTGAAAATCTGCTGCGAGTCACACTAGAAAACCAATTTTATACCGCCATTTTCTGTTGGCCAGTTGTAATTCTGTTTTGATATGAACTTGTTTTCAGTTTTCATATCTTGAGGAAACGGACGGAACAATGAAAAAGACTTTGTGATTATGTCTTAAGATGGCACTTCTCTCTGTACTTCAGCACACAGCGCAGAGAACAGTCTAACTCTGCACCTCCCAATGAGATGTCTAACTCACTACCCCTCTGCAGGAATTTTAATAACCTTACGATTCCTAGAAGTATTTCCTTTTCTTCATATGACAAAATTCAGGCTAGGTAGTTTTATTTGCAGTGAATAAAAATAAAAGTTTGCATGTTGTGACTGCTGTAAAAAAGATACTTGTTTGTTTGAAACTTCAAGGGAATTACTGTAAGACTTCAAGCTTAAGTTATTGTCTGATTGGAGGATATGTTGACAAAATGAGTCATCTAGTCACAATGTAATTTAATAATGAGTTTTGAATGTGATGTAAGTCTGTTCAATCATATTTAAATGGCTCATATTATTTTATTTTCTGCTTTATTATTTAATGTTTTGTTTTATTTCATTCTCACATGTTTAACACACAAAACCTGCATATTTAAACTGAGTTCTTCTCTCAAACAGAAAACTCTCCACTTTGTAATGTCATGTGGTAATATGGGGAGTGTTCCACTGTGTTTTTAAACTCCATACACCTTCACTAGAATCATCAGGATAATTTCAGCCCTGGAATTGCCATTATCTACTGAACTAAAGATAAAAAGGAGCTGTTAACTACTGCTAAAAACTGCCACTTGATGACATCACATGGTGGAACAGAGCAGTTTGAGCTTTAGAGATGTATACAGACTATACTAATAAAGTGTCAGGTTTCCCATTTTTTTTTTTTTGTGCTGTCTTCCCCTCCCCTCTGTGCCTTGTGTGTCTTCACCCCTGCAGGATTAAAGACCAGTTCAAACACCTACACCTCGCCAGATCAACGGTTTATCCTCCATGGTACTAACCCAGCGTTTGATTATCCTTGCAAATCGGTTTTGTTGCCTTTGAAGTTGCCTAGTGACATGCGTGACATACCCCTTTTCCTGGGACGACACGACTCGGACCTCGGTGGTGGAAAAAGCAAAACGAGCAAGGATTCCAAGTCAGAAACCAAGATGGCTACACCCACTGTGACATGTAAATATGAAGTGTTTTCATCGTGTTTGGACACTTTGGTGGTTTAAACGACAGTTTCAGTCACTCATATTACTGCAATACCTTACTGCGTCTGTATCACTGCCTATGGGTATGGTAGTTGGACTTGTGGTGAGGCCAATATTGAACAAATACTTGATTTAACAGGCATTAACGTCCCTAAGGCTGTAACAGAAGAGAAATCATAATATAAAATAAAGTGCAAATTTCAAAGATTAAATTAACTGAAGTGGCAGCGTTTTCATAAGATGAGGGAATAGTCATAATCATAATCCATGTACTCCGACACACGAAACATAAAAATACGCTTCAAGCTCGAACGTGACATCAAATCTGAGGTCCAAATGGGAGTGGGAAGATAATTGAACGCAGGGTTACTATTGGCTCCAGATCTGTTTCTTGCATTTTTTCCCATTTTCCTAGATACTTAGTTTTTTTATGCTTTCCTCAGACTCGGTTTTTGGACTCACCTGTATTGGACTTTCTCTCCAGCCTCCGACCCAATCCTAGCAACCTGCACATTTTTGTAATCAATAAATCCTGTTTATTTTTGGACTTTTCATTGTTTGCCTTTTTGATCTGCCAATCATTATAAAGGGTTGCTCAAACATTTGTGAATGAAACAACATAGCTAATAAGTAATGACATTCTGACATTCTGGCTTAAAGCTCACAGGTGTCCATTTAGCATAATATAGGACCTTTTAAAGTAATTTATCTCCATGGAGAAGAGAAGATAGTATCAGGCCTGAAAGACCTCTTCAAGTTCCACCTTTAAAAAAACAACACTTTCCAATCATATATAAACATGAGGAAGAAGAGTCTTGCTTAAAATATATGTGAGATACAACTGCCCAGTTGGAAATAGATATAAATGTACCAGCCAAAATCCATGAGTATTTGGCAAGAAGGAGCTGATCTTTTGTACTGGTTGTGAAATAAACACCAAACCTTGAGATCCTGGAGGGTTCGGACGGGTTTACCAAACAAACTCGCTGGTCTCTTTTGGATCAGATGTTTAAAACGTTTCAATTCTCACCTACAAATGGCTGTTAGGTTTGTGAAATCTACCATGTTTGTACAGAATGTGTAGTGAGACAACCTCGAGGTCAAACAATTTATCACCAACAGAAGTGACTCAACTATAGTATGTAGTCTGCAGTCTGTCTGCTCCTGTAAGAAGAGTCTTTTTACTTGGTCCATTTTGGAGTGACTTGTACTGACTATGTATAAGGGAGGTCATTGCTCTTAAAATTGAGAAAGTACAGGAGGACTGCAGTTTGGCATTCCATAAAACTTCAAAAAGAGTACCATTACTAAATGATTATCAACTATAGTGAGCCAAACAATTATTTAAAGGTGCAACTTGTCTGATGGAAGGTACACCATAGTTTTGGAAATGTTTCATGGAAATGTTATTACTTGCTTCAGAGTGTTTAACAGAAACAAAAGGAAAAAAGGGAAAAAAAATAGCAATTTGCATTTTGAGGATTTTTCCAGTGAAAAGATATAATATTTTGACATTTTTGTTTTAAAATGTTAATCGCCATGGCAACAGTCTTAATTTTGAATCGTTCTGAAACACATGGGCACGGGTGATTTTATTGGTCAAAACAACCTTGGAAATTTTTTATGTGTCACATTAACATCATCATGAAGACAAGCTAGTGATGTACTCTCCAAAAAAAAAAAAAAAATTACACAGTGCACCTTTAATGATGTTTTATTAAGAGTTCATTGTAATTGGACAGATAAAACATCAAACAATACTTAGATTTCCACCAGACCTATAAAAGCTAAATCACACATTAAATTTAAAGCTTTTGTCATTAAAAGTGCCTGGTCACCTGCTTCTTTCTATGGATATGGTCATTGCTCTGCCTGAAATGTTCCACAGTATGACATTAAACAGCTCTACCCTACATTTATTTAATTACAAGTGTTTTTCTTGCTCAAAAATACCTAGAAAAACAGGCATTCTGTCTGTGAGTGTGGTTGCGTCTCCACAGATCTGACCTTTAACATGGCCTGGTTTGGTCTCTATGAAGATAGAAAGGTTTAATGCTGTGAAACATTCCAGACAAAGCAATAACATCTCCAAATCCAAAATCTTCAAAATGTTTTACCCAAGTACACACAACTACTAGGATAAACGTAATACTACTACTATCTCTGCAGTTTGGGTTGGACAAAAGTTAATTGTAAAGTAGCATGAGAGCCCTGGAGTGTGCAACTGACAGATCTCTGTAGAGTTGGGCTCCTCTGGGCACAATTATCTGTTCTGTGGTTGTACTTTGTCAGCATTGTGGTTGTTTTGGAAAGAAAAGCATTGCATGATGGAGCCGTGAATTCAACTCTGGCCTGTGAGGAAAGGCATATTGTGGATATAAATGTGGCAAAAAATAAAGTAAAAGCTAAATTATCTGTTGTGGAAAGACATTTTGCAAATCTTTAAACCAAAATACCAAATATAGCTTAGACTTTTGCAATTTGTATGAATTTAAACTAACTTGTACTTAAAGAAGTCATGGTATATTTATATATGAGCATTTACAGTTGTAGAAATGCAAATTTTTGAGAAGATCTTGATGTGAATCATGATGGTCAGAATAGAAATAATTAAGATTGATAAGTGCTAAATAACAGTTATTTTGTCATGAAGTCTGCACTGAAATAGAAGGATCATGTTCTATGTAGTTCCCTCTGTTTTACTGTATTGTACTGTGTATTACTGTAGTACATTTGAGGATACCACATCACAGTACTTCAGTTACACCCAAAGTAACAAACAAAAAAGTGGGAGGGACATGTTAAAGTTTGTTCCTGTAAAATTAAAGAGAAAAGTATTTTCTAAAAACAATTTTTTCAGAAGCATCAAGTCTTCTCAAGTCAAAGGCCACAAGTCCGAGTCAAGTCTCAAGTCAATAACCTTCAAGCCCAAGTCGAGTCCCAAGTCTTAGGCTACGTTCAGACTGCAGAGCTTAACGCTCAATTCCGATTTTTTTGTGAAATTCACATTTCCAATTAAATGCGTCTTGTATGTGACTCCAGTGTGAACAGTAAACGGCCCGAAAGTGTCCCGCATGTGCACTGGAGACACGATGACGTCAACCGCAGCGAGCGTCTCTGTGTTTATGGAAGTTGTCCAAACATGGACGCAGCATCGAGCACCTGGAGATTTTAAAGTTCCTCTCGTAACGGAGCCAGAACATGAACAACTTACTTGTTTTAAGGAGGAGATTGAGAAGGAGAAGGACGAGGTTTTTGGTCGTGGTGTTTTGTGGGGCAGCGGCAGCGACGTCCGTTGAAAGGAACGTGTGGATGTGGAGACGGAGCCAAGAGTGGTGAGTGGTGATGTGCTTCACTTCAGTGACACGGAGTTCGTTAACAATTTTCACCTACTTCAGCGCAGAATAGTGACGTTTGTGTCTTGTTGATAACATGTAGGTGGATGAATGTACTTTGGCCGTTCAGACTGAAGTCACATGTCAAAAGATCAGATATGTATCGGGTTCAGGAGCACATATCCAAGTGTCCTGGGTCACATTTGAAAAAATCGGATCTGTGTGGTTCAGACTGTCATTATAAGATCGGATACAGGTCACATAGGGGCCAAAAAATTGGATTTGGGTCACTTCAGGCTGCAGTCTAAACGCAGCCTATGTCCATTTTATCAAGTCAAGTCTCAAATTCTAAAAAAGTGACTCAAGTCTGACTTGAGTCCAAGTCATGACTTGTAAGTCCCAACATCTGCTTACTTGAGAATTTCTTGGAACACTTTGTAGTTCTGCTTATACTAGAGTGACCAGATGTCCCTATTTACTCGGCACAGTCCCAGTTTTGAGCCGTGTCCTCTGTCCCTGCAGCTTTATCCAAAACCACTGATCTGTCCCAGTTTTATACAAGAAATGTCCAAGGTGTCTCTATTTTTGACCAGTTTTATACCTGCCAACAGTAAAGATATTGACATTTGTTTAGGTAAAATACAGAAAGGCTGCTTAAAAATGACCAAAACAGAAAGAAAATATGACTATACTGACTCGAGTGCTGAACAGTTTTCCTTAATTACGCACAGTTTTATTATTATTACCAACCATTCCTAACCAAGAGTGTCCCAGTTTTTATTCTACTCTAGTCACCTTAATTTACACAATATTATTTTGAAGTAACATTTGCCTGCTTGTTGTGTCCACACACCTTTATTAGTGTATCCAACAGTACCTGCTCTGTACTAAGCTCCACTGTGGACAATTACACAAAATCAATAAAGAAATGAGACAAGACACGAAGTTACAATCATATCGACGACTGACCGGCGCCACCTCCAATCCGAGACATGTCATTATGAAACATTATTTAGTACTATGTTTACTCTACCAAAAAGAGATCCGTTGCCATGGAAATGCACTCCCAACTATTCCATTAATAAACTTGCCACTGTCGTAACCCTTCGCCGGTTGCTGCTTATAGTGCTGGTAATTAGTCGTAATTTTATTTTAATTATTTGCTACAGACAGCGGTGGGGTTAGCGTTGGCATGTAGTAGGTCAAGGTCAGGGTTGTTTTCTGTCTGAGTGGCCTCTTCACCAGTGTTTAGAGGCACAGTTGTTAAGCTGGAGATAATGGACAAAAGTACAACATGTTTAGGGCTAAAGCTATCAAACAATTAGCCACTAGCAATTACTTTAGCTACGATGTCCAAGGACTTTGACTTTGACTGAAATCTTCAGTTATGATGGCCTTGTATGGGGGTCAAACATGTCTGAAAGCAACATAATGGGGAAAGGAATGGAATTGTGTTTTTCTCTATATCAGAGATACTATTTTTTTCACAAGAGCCACACTGGAAGAGAAAAATCAACAGAGAGCCACTTATACCCAACATACGCCAACATACCAAGTCACCTTTGCAAATCTGCTTTTCTACATATAAAATGGACATCCCACAAAAAAGAAACATAGCCAATACATTTCAATTAAAACCATATTTACTTTAATACTGGCATAAGTGGAAGTTGGTATGCATTATTACTATTACTAATCTGCATGAATAAACTCAACTTTACAACATATAAACCAGGAATCTCCAACCTCTCCACCCCATTCCAAGTAGCTCACCAAGGGATTTCGGAATTATATGTTATTATGCTGTATTATTATATATTATGTTGCTGAATAACAAAATGTGGTTAATTACATGCCTGTTATTATCGTAAATGTATCATTTTGAAGCCCAACTTTGTGCACTAATAAATGGACAATGGTTTATGTTTTATTGGCATCTAACTGTACCCAAAGGCTCGCCCTCTTCCTTATAACCACCTCAATTTCTTGTGGCCGTTAAAATCAGTAGCTCTTTGGCATTTTTGTTTTATAAAGGTAGTTCATTAGAGGAAAAAGATTGGAGACCCCTGATATAAACCATATCCACTATAGAGCCACATCAGCCCATTTGAGATTATAATGTGTTTAATGCAGCTTTGCCACATTTGTTTATGTTTTACAGAAATTAAACTTAAAACCACATGGTTCATTTGCATAAACTGTAAGTGTTGAAAAAAACAGATCTTTCCTTGTGCACTGATGCGTCAGCTTCTGTCAGACTAAAAGACACGATTCAGTGGAATATGAGTGTTCTTTTTGTGACAGAAGGGCGTGCTGCTCATGGTGAGTCCGTTCTGTGCATATATCATAGCAGATGGCTCATGTTTTCAGAGGTCATACATGTGCAGGTCGTACGTGTGCAGGTTTAGTACAGCTCTTCATTTAACAGTAATTTCACTCACTTTATTTTTGTTGGTCACTTTATTTAGATAATGTTAATCTAGAGCATGGACTACTTTTTAAAATGTTGGTCAGACAGCAGGTTGGGTACAGTATTTTCAAATATTTTTTTGTGGTCAGAGCTGGGGGTGGGTTAGTTGACCCCTGTGCACACATAATGTCCACACTGTCACCAGCCCGTCACCTTTGTCCCTATGTGTGTGTAATCTTCAATCATAATGTTTGTCTTGTATCTTGTATGTTGTTTGGTTCCTAATTTTTATAATGTATGTAGTTTGAAAATAAAATTATAAAAAAAAAATAAAAACAAACGTTGGTCGGTTACGGGTCATTTATACCATTAATTAAGTCTTGATTTATACTTCGTGTAATGCAGCTGTTTGTGTTGCAGTTTTCACTATTTGTTTATCTAGCACATGTGAAAAAATATAATGGCTGTGTTGCTATTTTTGGTATAAGCTTGCAAGCCACCAATTAAAGCCTGGCAATGAGTATCCCTGCTCTATACGAACAATGCAAACACACAATATAGACAACATGAAGACTCGACTTGTAACAGGAGAGGGGAGTGTGGGGTGGCGTTAAAGGCAGAACACAGTACAATACAAAAACACAATACAACAATGAAGGCGTGGGGTGCGGGGAGGGCATATGTCAGTGGAACTCTGGTAAAGGAACGCAAGAGAGTCTCACTGGAATTAAGATTTTTGTTCACAATTAAGAAGTTTTAAATGATAGAATCACATTTTTAGCATTAGCAAAGGATGAAGAGTGGGAGTAATCAAATATGCAACACTTATGAAAATGTATGTTTTCTTTTTGATTATCTGCTTGTTTTAGTTTTGATTTGTGTTAGAAACAAATTAGAATAATAAAACAATCCTCCTGATTTCCCAATTTGTACTGCGAAGAAACCATAGCAAACAGTTCAGAGAAACATCAAGACTAAGTGACTTCTTTTTGATTATTTGCATGTTTTAGTTTTGATTTGGCGTATATGTTCTCTAATGTACAATACCACTTTCCTTTTACTGAATGAAGACTTCAGTACAGACAAGAACCATAAAAAGCATTGTGAAAATAATGCCTTTCACTGTGTCTCTCTCATTCTGCCTCTGTTTCTCTCTCTCTGGTCTCTCCCCCTCCCTCTAACTGCCTCTTTCTCTGTCTCTCTCACTTTCTCTCTGTGGTCCTCTCTCCTCTCTCTCTTCCCCCCTCCCTCTCACTGTCTCTTTCTCTTTTTCTCTCTCTCTTCCCCTCTTCTTCTCACTGTCTCTTTCTCCGTCTCTCTCTTTCTCTGGTCTCTCGCCCTCTCTTTCTCTCTCTTTTTCTCTCTCTTCCCCCCTCCCTCTCGCAGTCTCTCTGTCTGTCTCTCTCTCTGTCTGTCTGTCTCTGTTTTTCCATCTCTCTAGTCTCTGCCCCTCTCTCTTTCACACTCTGTTTTCTCTCTCTCTTTTTCCCTCTCTCTTCCCCCCTCTCTCTCGCTGTCTCTGTCTCTCTCTCTAGCTCTGCCTGTCTCTGTCTTTCTATCTTTCTCTCTTTGTTTCTCTGTCTCTCTCTCTCTCTGTCTCTCTCTCTGTCTTTCTATATCTCTGGTCTCTCCCCCTCCCTCTCATTGTCTCTTTCTCTGTCTGTCTGTCTCTCTCCCTCTCTTTTTTCTCTCTCTCTTCCCCTCTCCCTCTCGCTGTCTCTTTCTCTGTCTTTCTATCTCTCTCTCTGCCTGTCTCTCTCTCTCTGTCTGTCTCTGTCTTTCTGTCTCTGGTCTCTCCATCTCTCTCACTGTCTCTCTCTTTCGCTCCCTCTCTCTGCCTCTCTGTTTCTCTCTCTTCCCCCCTCACTCTCGCTGTCTCTTTCTCTGTCTTTCTCTCCATGTCTGTCTTTCCATCTCTCTGGTCTCTCCCTTTCGCTCTCTCTCTGTTTCTCTCTCTCTTCCCTCGCTCCCTCTTGCTGCCTCTTTCTCTGTCTCCCTCTCTCTCTCTCTGTCTCTCTCTTTCACTCTCTCTCTCCCTGCCTCTCTCTTTGTCTCTCTCTCTCTCTCTTCCCCTCTCCCTCTCACTGTCTCTTTCTCTGTCTCTCTCTATCTCTCTCTCTGGTCTCTCCCTCTCTTTCTCTCTCTCCTTCTCTCTTTGTCTCTCTCTTTCTCTTCTCCTTGTGCATTTAAAGACTCATGATCTCATTACTAAAGGCCAAAATCTACTCTAAATGTTTCTCCCTGTTCACACATTTTACATTACAACATACACCACATACAAAATCATCTCAGGTGAGAAAGAACATGACAAACATGGGATCACACATCTACAACTAAGGGGCCTTGAGAATTTCTCCAATTAACACTGTTCCGAGCTTCATCACCTGTGGAATGGGCTGAAGCTGCCGTTTCTCCCCCTGACTGGTTCTTCTTTGTTGTGTTGCCGTTTTGAACATCAGTCTATTTAAAATGATTTGTGTTGTATTATACTAGTAGCAGTGCTAATGAATCCTTTGTGACAACAATAAAAA
This sequence comes from Boleophthalmus pectinirostris, assembly GCF_026225935.1. Classification (NCBI taxonomy): domain Eukaryota; kingdom Metazoa; phylum Chordata; class Actinopteri; order Gobiiformes; family Gobiidae; genus Boleophthalmus; species Boleophthalmus pectinirostris. Next base: position 34,476,456 of record NW_026571036.1, on the reverse strand, counting down.
CTCAGGCACATTTAGTTCAGATTGCTTTGCAAGAAGTAACAGCCAAGCGCAACAATCACTGGTTTTGTTCTGAAAATTCACATAATTTAAAGTCGCAGGGAGGGCACGGGCACAGTACTTGAAAGAAATCTTCAAACAAAATACAAAACATACAAAAATATTTAAGTTTTAGTCCAGTGGTTGCCTCAGAATTGAAGAAAAAAAAAACTAAAAAGTCTTCATCCAGTTGACAGCTCAAATCTACTTGAATGTTGAACCTTATTTTAAATTTTTTTGTTATTGGGTTCTGTTCTCAAATTTGCCCCATAACTCTTCTGGCAAAAGACAGTTTTTGTAAAATAATGCTTTTTAGTGGGCATACCAAGCACCACAGTGGGACGGTTATGGCTCTACTCTGCTGCCATTGTGTCCTTAGGCAAAACAATCCACCCACCTTGCTTGGTATGAATGTGTTTTTGGAGTGAGTGATAGGTGGAGGTAGGAGTGTATATAAAATATAAATACTATAAATTCCGGACTATAAGCTGCTACTTTTTTCTCACACTTTGAACCCTGCGGCGAATAAAATGATGCTGCTAACATATAGACGGATTATTTGTTTGGCACATTGCCACTTATTATACGGTCTATGGTTTGACAACACAACGGATATGCACAGTCTAAGTGCAGAAAACATCGCTGTCTGTGTGGGTAACACATGGATCTAGGATTTACATGAAGTTGCTACACTAACTAGTGATATTGTCAGCACACTCAAACAATTTATCGCCATGTGATAAAATAAGTTATGATGCTAAATGAACATCAATGAGGGGGATACGTCTTACCCGTATGCGTTAAATGAAGAGAAGAAACGTCTCAAACTTCAGTAGCCGAACATCGACTCATACCTGATTGGTAGAACTAGTCCTGCTTCCAAGAGAGACTGAAATCTGCTGAAATCCTCCAAGACACTGACATGATACAGACACAACAGAGGCTCTTTTTGCAGGAGACATGTGCAGTAGAGCACAGGGAGAGATGGGAGTGATGTGCTGAGGAAGATGCTCGTTTGATTGTGTTTTGAACAGTTATTTTGCACTTCATACACACACCCTCCTCATGGAAAACACACGAAGAAATGCAGATGATGCAGCTTTTAAGTTAACGGCAATTGATGTGGCTGTGGAAGAAGGAAACAGAGCTGCTGCACGTGAGCTCAGCATTGATGAGTTTATGGTGAGATTTTGGCAACGTCACCATGACAAAATGACTCAGTGCAAAAAGACAACAAAAGGTTTCAGAGACGATAAAAACAGACGGCCCGAACTTGAAAACATTCTTGAAGACGTGGACACCTGCGGCTTATATTCAGGTGCGGCCTATATATGTGCAATTTTTAAATTTTGTTAAAATTTAGTTGATGCCGCTTATATTCAGGTGCACTCAATAGTCCAGAAAATATGGTAATTCAAAATACATTCTCATGAGAAATGCTTCATTCACAGCTATTTGATATTGTCTCCATGGAGATGTTATTGCTTTGCTTTTAATGTTCCATGGTAGACATTAAGCATATCCATCTAGCATTTATTCATTACAGGTGTTTCTATTCTTAAATGTATTGAATAGGGGCGACTCTCCACAGATCTGAATTGTAATATAGCTAAGGGTTTGGTCTCCTTTGTGACAGATAGGTTTAATATATACTGTGGAACATTCTAGACAACGCAATAACATTTCCATGGAGATAAGCAGTTGGTGGACCCACCACTAGAAATGTTACCCAGTGTAAACTTCAATTCTCTTTTCCGTTACCAAGGTTATTTCTATTGATCGGCGCTGCACTTTTACTTCATTAATGTTCTGTAGTGTAAATAGTAGTGTGTGCACAGACCTGATGATTCTCTGTCTGACTGTTGAGATAGAAGCATTTTCTACTGACTCGTTTTCTATTCACTTATAACAAAACACCACTTTTATCATGGCAATTTCGTTTACAACCTGAAAAAGGTGATATGATCTTCAATAACAATTTAATTTCAAAATATATCCCACGTCCAGCCAGCCCCAGGAGGGTAACCATAGCAACGGGAGAAGTAGGTCATAAAGAAGATACTGTAAATAAACAACAGAGATGACGGTCCAGGATGTGAAGGGAGTCTGAAACATCAAAGTTATGGAGTCATGGTGACATGTGGTGTCTGGAGATTAGACTGAAAGTATGGATGTCAACATGTTACCTTGGTTATAAAATAAAATAAAATAGCAGTGTCTGGTGATCACCCAGTTTGAGTCGGAAGTGAATTTGCATCGAAACTGATGTACGTATGCCCAGATATTTCTACGCAAGCACGACAACGTTGGTCCTTTCCTATGGCAACACAAACAAAGACAAACTGAATTTATTTTATTATTTAAACATTTAGCTCTCTATTGTGAGTTAAATATGAAATAGGAGAAGATTTAACTGCTAAGAAACAGTTCAGAGAATCAAAACCATCAAAACCAAATGAGTTCAGTTTAAAGTTTTATAAGTTTGGTGATTATGCAGGTTCGGTCTCTGTCTACATCTCTGTCTAAAAGATAAATGTCATGAAACTTTCTTGGAAACTCTCTTTATTTACTTGAAAGAGGCAGTGCATATTAATGAATATCTGTATACAGTCTAAATGTGCCAGATTAAAGCAAAGATGCTAATTTCCATCTGTTGGTAACACAGATGGAAGTTACAGAGCGTTATAAAAGACAGCACAGAAAAAGGAAAGTTGTTTAAGCTTGAAGAATGGTAAACTGACAGATAAGATAATTAAAGTTGTACTGTGCAACTTTTATGGAGGTTATCTGCTACCTGTTTATCTCCAGGGAGGTGTTAGTTCTTTGCCTGGAATGTTCTTGCATTTGTTCAATTACAGTTGTTTTATAGCTTACAAATATCTTAAAATACATGAATTCTTATCATGTGCAGGCTTGCTTCTCCATAGATCTGACCACTAACCTGTCTCTATTGTGATTACAAAGTTTATTTCCATACTGTGGAATAATCAAGGACAAACAGGTGGCAGATAAGGATGTAACAATAACCGAAATATCGTGATTTTGTATCGTCAAAGTTCTCACAATAATATCGTGGACCATCACAACTTTGCTTAAATTAAGAGTTATGGTCCAAGAGCTAAAAAAAAAAAGACAGAGGGAACTACATAGACCATGATCCTTTGCTCCATTTCAGAAATAACTGTTGTAAGCACTTTTAAGTCTTCGTTCTTTGGATTAAGTCTTGTCAAGGCATTTTAAGAGGAAAAAGTAGCATATTAACCTCCACAAAATATCGCAATAAATATCGTACCATGAGATTTATATAGTGAAAATATTGTACCGAGAGATATTGTTACATCCCTACTTGTGAGCCTCCCCACCATATCGTGAGCTTTCCCACGATATTGCAGTAAACATCGTACCATGAGGTTATTACCGTGACAATATCGAATCGTGAGACTTGGATATCGTTATGCCCCTAGTGGTGGACCCTCCTCCAGAAAAGTTACACAGTGCACTTTTAACTGTTTTTAGCAAGTAAAGTAATTAAAATAACAGGCTAACAGACTGAACGATCATGATTGTTGCTACCCATTCACACGATACCGCTAATGTAAAGTATACAGTATGCAGTGTATCCAGGCAGTACCCACAAACTACAGTAATTCATGTTTTATCTCACAGTAAAGGATGCAGTGAGCAGTGATGATTCATGGAACTTACGTCATGTGCTTTGAATAAGAGAATAGAGATTGATAGATAATGGGGGCAAAGGCAGAGCTCTAATACACTGTAGTGGACTACAAAGAGGTCCTATAGAGCTGGCTTCTCAGGCTTTCTGTGTGGAGTTTGCATGTTATGCCTGGGCCTTTCTTACAGCTCAAGATGGAGATACAGTATGTTCCCAGGAGCTGCAGTTTGGTACCGCTGTGTTCCTGATTGTTTATTCAAGCAGAAAGAGTGAGACAACGAATATCCATCTTTTATTACTTCTACATCAGGCTCAATAAGTCGCCTAAGCTTTTGGATTGATTTTTAGATTGTTTTCAGCTTAATGTGTGGTGGCAGGGACATTTTGAGGACATTTTGAGGACTCGATTATACAAAAGATGTGTATTTTTCCAGTCTTAAATGTTCTTAAAACAAATGCTCTGATCCACCTTGTGATGTCATGAAGCAGTAGTTTAGGTAACACCTTTTAGCTTTTGTTCAGTAGAGATCGGTAATTTCAAACCTGAAATTATCAAAAAGATTCTTGAAAAGATGTATGGAGTTTAAAAACACAGTGGAGCACTTCCCATATTACCTCATGACATCAAAAAACAGCACAAAAGCATAAAATAGCATACAAAAAGCATACAAAAACAGACAGAGGCAGATCAGTTAACACAATAATCAAAAATATTAAATATTTAAAAATCTATTATAATAAATACATTAATAAAATTGAATAAGAAATAGTCAAGCTAAAACCACCTAAAGGAAGGCTAGCCGATAAAAATGGGTTTTAAGAAATGCGATACTGATACTGATGGTGCGATCAATCCAAAGCCGAGGCGCTCGGACTGAAAAGGCTCCATCACCTTTCATCTGGAGCCTGGACTTTGGAACAGCCACAGGGACCCGCCTAAGGATCCAAGGCTACGGGAGGGCTCTGAAGTTCGGGGTTAAAAGCTTGTTTGGTGTGGTGCAAGACCTAAGTGAGCTTTAAAAGTGATGAGTGAAATCTTAAAATCAATTCTAAAACACACAGGTAGTGAAGGGAAGCTAAAACAAGGGTAAAGTGTTAATGCCTGTTAAACCCAGTGAGGAGCCGAGCTGCGTTCTGCACCGGTTGGAGGATGAATGAGTCGAGGCCAGAGAGGAGGGAGATGCAATAGTCTAGACATAAGAAGATGAGTGTGTGGATGACTTTTTCAAGATCAGGGCAGGAGAGGATCATTTTGATTTTGCTATTTGTGTGAAGGTGAAGAAAAGAGGATTGGGTGATTTTTTTCATATGAAGGTGGAAGTTGAGGTGAGAGTCAAAAATAACGACAAGGTTTCTGGCAGCAGGGGTGGTGCTGGAAGCGAGAGAGCCGAGACTACAGCTGATATGGGAGGTGGATTGGGGAGGATTGATTAAAATGATTTTGGATTTGGAGCTGTTGAGATGTAGGAAGTTCTGTGCCATAATGTTGACGTCATTGAAGCTGTTTTACACAGCAGCCAGGCTCCCGGGGTCAGGAGGTAGAGCTGTTGGTAGAGCTGTTTGTTGTCAGCATAGCAGTGGAGGGACACATTATGGCGGGTTATAACATGTTCTGGGGGAGTGTATAAATAGAAAAAAAATGGGACCTAAAAGAGAATCTTGCAGCACGCCACAGGTAACGGGGGCAGAGGAGGAGGGAAAGTTGCCTATGGTGACCGCAAAGGTTCTGTCTAAAAGAAAGAAATAAAACCAATCAAGTGCAGTGTCTCAGATGTCAACCCAGTTTTTGAGGCGGTTCATTAAAATAGCATGTTCATCGGAATCAAACGTGGCGCTTGAATCTAAAAGAATTAAAATCGAGCACTCTCCCCTGTCAGTAGCTACAAGAAAATTATTTGAGACTATGAGGAGGGCTGTTTCACTGCTGTGAGATGCTTTAAAACCTGATTGAAATTTCTCAAAGATGTGATTTCTATTCATACAATCTGAAATCTAGTTAGAAACAATGTTCTGTAAAACTTTGGATAAAAATGGAAGCTTTGAAATTGGTCTAAAATAGTTTAAATCAGAGGTTTTTTAAAAATTATATGAGCTCTTTAACTGCTATGGCATCACACTAAAACCCACGGATAAGAAAACATAGAATCAGGAGTCTGCTGCTTTGCTTTCTGACAATGTCTGTGAACCTTGTTATATTTCATTGTATACGTCAGAACACATTTCTTCCATGTTCTCCTGTGTACAAGGAACTCTTCCATACATTTTTAATAAGACAGGCCATGAACTTGAATCCATCCACGGTGATTACAGCAGTCCTAGTTAATGATATGCTAATTTAAAGTGAGTGGTATTTACTGTGGATTAATTTCAAATTTTGCCAGATCATTTATTTTATTGCTTCCCACTGATAGTGCTGCATTGATGGTTTAAAGGGCTCAAAATACATGATTTTCTGCTCTAGGTTATGATGTTGTTTCCTCATCACAAACACACCTGGAGTTGTTTTGTTTCATTCACACACATTTAACTCACAAATCCTACATATTTAGGCTGAGTGTTCTTTTCCAAAACCAAAAAAACATTTATTCCATCTTGCGCTATCATATGGTAATACAGGAATACAGGAAGTGCTCCATTGTGTTTTTTCAACTCCATACGCCTTCACTAGAATAATTATCTCTATTGAAATAAAGGTAAAAGGAGCTGTTATCTTGAAAACTACCAGATCGTTCCGTCTCTGGAGCCGTTTTCCATCGGATTAGTGTGGACGAACACTGCATCTGCAACGAAAATGACTCAAATACATACTAGTGTGCATGGGGCCTGATAAAACATGTGTGAATGAAACAAAACACAACTCCGGGTATGTTTTTTAGGAGGTAACAATATTATAACATGGTTGAAAGCTCAGAAGAGTTAGTTTTGTGTAATATAGGCCCTTTAACTATTGAAAAAAATGCACATCTTTTGTAGACAAACTAATAATGGATTGCTCAAACTTGAATGAAAAACACAACTGCAGGTATGTTTTTGAGGAGGTTACAGCATTCTAACATGGTTTAAATCGTACAATAATCCAGGTTGTGTAATGTAGGCCCTTTAATGATATAATAACTTGTGTGGTATTTACTTTGGATTAATTTCAAATTTTGCTTAATCATTTATCTTATTACTTCTCACAGATAGTGCAGTAATTTTAATACTTTAAATGTCAGGTGCTGTGGAAGAATTAGGTGCACGAGCTTCTGTCACTGGCTCATTTTGGTCTGAAAGCAACTAAAGATCATAGAGATGGGATTAAACAAAAGGAAGGACAAATTTGCATTTCTATATCAATATTTCGTCACATATTCAGTTTTGAAACTTGCAAAAATGCATTCATCCTCCATGCTTTTGATGTGAAAAAATAGTCCTACTGTTTCCGAGAGACTGAGTCCTAACTGGAGGAAGGTGAGGTAATTGGCTTCTTTTGTTTGAGGTCATGCTGGAGTCAAGAAATAAAATTGTTAAGCTAATTTGGAATCTGCCCCCTTTCTTTCTCTGTTGAGCTAATGGCATGTCAGGAGTGAACAAAGGTGATGACATTTGATTTGGTTTAATGGTTTTCTTGCAGTGGACACCTGGCTTTAAACCTGTGGCCTAAGGTTCATGTAGAGTCATAAAACAATCTGGGAAAAAAAGTGATAGTTTCTGTTTAAACTTCTATCATTTACGGCTGTCTTAAAGGTGTGTCATGTAGCTTTACTGGTGGAGGGTTCATCCAAGGGTGTAGGTTGGCATAGGGACGGTGGGGACATGTCACAACCAATATTTGGGGAAGACAAAATAGTCCCTACCAATATTTGAGATTTTATTTTAATAAACACATATATAAATATATTTATATTTATTCCAATATTTTTCCAAACTCACTAGTATTAATTTAACACATTTTCATTCACATTTTGTTTATTAGATGTTCTGACATGTATTCAGTAATATGATATATTATTTCATTGGCTGCAACAGAGTGATGACAGTTAGGCTAAACCTCCCGAAGATTGAGCAGGCGTGAGTGAAGACGCTGCGCACCAAACTTTGAAAAACTTTTCAAAAGGAACTTACTTGGCTTCATCTTCAATTAAACTGGCCTTATAATGAGTCATCGCAGAAAAAGAGCGACTATCGCCACAAGTGCACCTCCCAAAAAGAGCCCTACTGCTGTAACTTAACAGCCCCACTCTATTGACAATATTCCATGGAAAAAATGTATGGACATCTCACAAATATCTCATCACCAACAAGCAAAGGGAAATCTACTACAAACTTCTACATCACTGTTATCCAGTAGAGAATCATCTTAGAAGAGCAATGGACACAAACTGAAGAATGAATCCACCTCTCACTTATTTTGGAGAGAATGCATAAAAAATACGCAACTTCTTATCCCATTTGACCCTTTCTTATACAGATGTGCTGTTTGTTTTTTGCAGTGTGCATCATACCAAAAGTAAACAATATTATATAATTAATCTGTTAATCAAGTAACCTATCAGCTGGTTTCACGTGGGGGAGCTGAAAATGTCTCCATCAAAGCTGAGACCAAACCTACACCCTTGGGTTTCTCCATGGAGATGCTTTTGCTTTTTCAGGAATGTAGACAAAACCCTGATCACAGTCAGAAAATATGTTTTTTAGGTATTTTTGAGCTATAAAACCTGTAATTGAGTAAATGTAAGGTAGAGCTGTTTAATTTCATACTGTGGAACATTCCAGGCAGAGCAATGACGTATCCATAGAAACATGCAGGTGACGGACCCGCAAACAAACAAACAAAAAAAGACACAATGCACCTTTAAAGGGTCCATATTATAACAGATCATAAAATATCATAATGTTTTTTGCTCATTAAAAATATACCTGGAGTTGTGTTTGGCAATTTGAATCCCACTCTTGATGTAAACATCATTGGCGGAGCGATTCCATCTCCCACAGATGAATGCTGCCACTGTGTCCTTGGGCAGTCTACTGTGAATGGGTGAGCAGTTCCTTGAATTAAAGTGGTTTTAGTGCCTTGAAAGTGGAAATGCGCTATAGAAAAATCGTGACCATGTCCATTATCTTACACATGCACATGACACACAGTTCTTTTTCTGTAAATTTTCAAGCTTGAAAAGTTAAAAGTGAGATTTTTTGGTGAAGAAACTGACACTGTCCAATTCTTAAGCACAGCTGGCATGAGGATCATTATCGTTGGGACCAGTGCAGTAAACAAGAGCCAAGCCAAAAGATGTGGCAGATACTACACTGACATTTTAAACCAGAAAGTGTATTTAAAACAGTCTGCAAGTCTAGCCATAACTTTGCACCCAGAGTTATGAATCTATTAACATGTCTTCACCTTGGACAACAGGACTCCAGTCAGCTTCTAATATGTTATGTTATACTGATCTGTAACTTTGAGCTTTCAGAATATTGACTTTTTGGTTAAAAAACAGTATGCTTCGACTTCAAGCTTTGAAATGCCAGTAGTTTGAATATGAAAAAAACAAAACATTATTTTGAGGGAAAAGTCCAAAGATACAGAGTTAATAGTCAAGCACTTGCATATAAGGAATGACCATCAACTGTATATAGAAATGGACAAAGCCAACCTGCTGGGCCCTCGTGTTCCAAACATGGGTGTTCTTCTAGCTCCGTCAGCTCACTTTGCCGCTCCATAACTGCTGCTCTAAAACCTTTCATTTTGGTCTTAAAATGTTTGTATGAACCTGTTTTAATTTTGCAATTTTGTTCGTAAATCCATTCCTATTCTCAATATGGAACTTGGCCCCAAATTCATCCCATAACTACCAGCCTCGATGAGCTTCATTTGACTGGAGCTGAACACTATGGGTGACTATGGGTGGGTCACTCCCTTACCCTGAATTCACACCAGGAGCTGCAGCAGCGCTTAACGTAAGCGGAGCTGTGCGTACAAGTAAAGTTTCAATTCTCAGAGACGCTGCTGCTAAGCAGCCTGCACATCTTCTCACTGTTTTCAGACATCACATTTTGTACTTGCTTTTTATCATTTATTTTATGTTAAAGTGTATTAAGTTAGAATGTGTATTAAGTGTACTGCAACACATTTGCATTTAATGAGGTTTAAATCTATTTGCACGCACATTAAACACCTCCTTTTTTTGTTTTTTGTTTTTTCTTCAAAGAGGTAAAATCACCTATAATTAACATACATTATGAGCGTGATTAAAATCTTATGTCCATACTAGGGATGGGCATGATTAATCGATTAATCGATAATTGATCATCATAATTTCATCGATTACGTTAATTTTAATCGACAAACCGAATGTAGGTTGCTGTGCTTAGCCTGACCAAACGGGTCTGTACATGTGTCTCTGCACTCAGAAGGAGCAAGCAAACACAAACATTCGGTCAGTCTGCAGCGTACCGAAGCACAAATGCGTATTTAACGATGATTTGTACAAGAAATTCTACGCTTTCTGTTGCGTTCGGGACAAGTGGGAGTCCTTGTGCACAGTGTACAAAGCAGCACATATGTTTCGGTGTCCAGTGGGAAAAAGTTTTACCAGGTGAGAGTCGCGCAATGTCGATGACGATTCCCAACCTCCCACCCCCGTACAGTGTCCTGGTTTTGATAAACGCAAATCTGGTTACACTAACCTGTACACTGAATCATTTCTTTTAATCCAACAGAAATTGACTGCATCAGCGACACAAGAGCTGTAGTTTTATCTTCGCTGAGTTTATGCAAATTAGCGATGCGGTTTTAAGTTTCGTTTCTGTGAGAGTTGAACAAAACTGAATTAAACACATTATAATGTCAAACAGATTGATGTGGCTCTAGAGTCGTTACGGTTTATATGTCGTAAAGTTGAATTTATTTATGCAGATTAGTAGTGCAGATAGTAATAATAACGATGATCATTTTAATATAAAAACGTTAATGATTAATCGATAATCGATCGTTAATTCTTCCGACGATCGATTAAGAAAATTTCATCGAATGCCCATCTCTAGTCCATACAGGTACGTTTATATGTTAATACAGAGTCCTGCACCGAAGGATACGGGCAAATAGTTGCTGAAATGGGCAAGTTTTAATGTTCTGGAATTTTAAGGGCGGGTCAGGACTAAACCAGGACTAAACCAGAACTAAACCAGGTCTAAACCAGGACTCAACCAGGTCTAAACCAGGTCTAAACCAGGTCTAAACCAGGACTAAACCAGGACTAAACCAGGACTAAACCAGGTCTAAACCAAGACTAAACCAGGACTAAACCAGGTCTAAACCAGGACTACATCAGGACTAAACCAGGAATAAACCAGGACTAAACCAGGTCTAAACCAGGACTAAACCAGGTCTAGACCAGGTCTAGACCAGGTCTAAACCAGGACTAATCTTGGAGAGAGAGAGAGGAAGCGAACCCGAGCCTCGCGGAGCAGGGTGTCCGAAAAGAGCGACGGCTGTACTTACCTCCTCGTCTAAAAGCTCTGCACCGGTCCTTTTGCCCACGGTCACTCGGGTCTGCACAGAAGGACTTCCGAGCACATTCAGACAGTGAGTCCTGGTTCTGGTTTAGTCCTGGCTTAGTCCTGGCTTAGTCCTGAGTCCTTGTAGAATTGGTGTCTGACATCGTAAATCACGTTATATTTCTCCACTTCAAGGATTCACTTTTCGTCGTCCATCATTAACCTTTCCCTGGATACAGTGCGCGTTGTTTACATCGCTGTCTTGACTTTGGTGAAGTTATTTTGAAAGGGCATCGGAAGTTTATTTTGACACCGCGCGTTTATTTCCTGTCTTTCCCCTGCTAAAAACCTTGGAGACGCAGCATTGACGCTGCAAAATCAGAAGTCCAACCTTTCTCGAGCAGCGCGTCAGCGTCAGTCGCTCGTTGGACGCTCGTATGACACTGTCGGTGTGAACTGTCAGACCGGTTAAAGTGAAAGTCTAAAGCAGCGCGTCTGCTGCTCGTGTGCTGTGCTGCTGCGCTCACGAGCCGTTGCGCTTTGGTGTGAATTGGGGGTTAGTCCACTTCTTTATATTCTTTATACAGTCCATGGAAAGAACATACTACATCAAATACTGACCACAACAGCAAGACAAATATTGGATATCCATAAAAAAAAAAAAAAGAAACAAACAAACAAAAGTGGACCGTCTATTTTTTAGACATTATTCTGCAGTTAAATTATAATCCATAGTCTCCTGTGTAAGTAATAGGGATGTAACATTAACCGAAACATTGTGATATCGTATCATCAAAAGCTTCACAATAATATCGTGAGCTGTCACAGTATATCGAATCACAAGTTCCTTTGCTTAAATGCATGGTTTTATTGTAGCAGCTTATAATGGCTTATAAACATAGAGAACGACATATCCCATGGTTCATTTCAGCACAAACAACATGAAGAAATATGTTTTTCCTTGAATTCTTGGGAGTATGGTGAAAATAATTCACACCAAAATCTTGTTAAGGTATTTTAAAAGCAAAAAATGCCCTCTCCAAAATATCGCAATAAATATCGCACCGTGAGATGCATATCGTGATAATATCGAGAGATTTGGATATCGTTACATCCCTAGTAAGTAACATAGGCTCATCTTTTCATAGGTTTCAGCTCCCTGTTAGGTAACATTATCCAACACTTACAATATTCAAAGCACAGGATATTTTGTTTTAAATGACAACAGCCCAAATTTTTCCTCACTCTAAGACCCATGGGTAGCTTTTTGTACAAACATTTCGCCACCTCTTTCAAATTGGTGTGTGTTTACAGGGAGGGCCGCTGTGTTGATGACTCCAAATAATACAGCTACTATAATACACCAACCTGTATGTGTGTACGAGTCTATTTTCCTTGTTTGAAACCATAAAAGCCGCTATTTTAAAACAGTCTGGTGTGGCTGTACCCGTTGATCACTTGTGTGTTTATTTTTCCTATCTTTGTGCACTGCAAACACAGGAGCAAACACACTTCCTAAGACCCCTGCCCTCTGCAGTCCTTCTGGAGTGAGTCAGGAGCGTTGCCATGGCGTTTTCAAGTGACCGTCGCTTTCATCTGTCCAAGTTGCTGCATTAGTTGTGCTGTACTTCCATTTTGGACACTCACTCCAGTCTGGATAGTTAAAAGTCTGAAAAGATATCATGAGAGATGTACATGTCAAAGCCAATTTGAATAATAGTTTAAAGGTATCTTAAAGAGGCAGTATTACACTTCTGTGGGGTAACATGGATCACCATTTTACTTATTTTATTTATTTATTTTTTAATGCTATATTCACCAAAAACAATGTCAGTATATTTAATAAGTTGCAGTTTCCTTGTTGAGTGTTAAGTCCCCCTCTATTTGCTCTTCATGCTACGTCGCTCCCCATTTGAAACTCTCGCATTACAACCAGCGTGTATTCCTCTAACAATACTACTGCACATCACATCAGGTTGGTGAAGTTGTAGTGTATTGTTCAGTATCCAGCTTTTGAAATTGCTGTGCTGGAGCGTGGGAGACACAGGTTTGTGGAGTGAGCTTTGGAGAGAATCCTACTGCAAGGGGGTTTTGATTTAGCCTGATTCATCATCTGGTTTCACTTTGTGGAAACCATCTGACCTGGCAGCATTAGGATTCATTCGCTTGACAATAGGCGGGTACTTTTTTATTTAATCACTCGCTGCTATTTGTGACATATGTAATGCACTGGAACGCTCAGTGGTGTCCAAGTAACTGCCAGCACAACAGCAAACAAAGCAGAGAGTGAACATGTCTGTCAATGATTCTGTGTGATGAACTTGCAAATTAAAGGTGCAATAAAAAATGCAAAGTTTGTATTTGACAAAGGAAGTCCAAAGGAGGACAGTGCTATAGCAACTCAGGTTGGTTCACCTCTTCACTGATTGGCTGGTGCGCTGTCTACAACTTCTGGGGTTCTTGCAAATTGTCTAGTGTATTCCGATTCCTGACTTAGTCACTGAAGAGAAATAAAATTAAGAGACGCACTAGGTGGCCCTAGCCATATAAATGACATATAAAACCTCTTCAGGCATGTTTTTGAACAGGGGACATTATAACATGGTGGAAAGCTCCAAAAACTTTCCATAAAACCCCCTCTATAGGTATTATTTTCAGTTGATTTCAGTGGTTCATAGCATTTCATAATAATTATTATAGTAACTGTTTCCATATATAATACAAAAAATTAATGTCAGACTCATTTATCTTGGTATCAAAAGTCAAACATTGAGTAAATTGTGCATATTTGCTGTCCAAACATTGGGACAATAAACTCACTGTGTGAAACATGCTCCATACAAGTCAACAGGCCTAATTCAACAGCTGTCAATGTTATTAACCTTGACCGACTTTTTCATGTGCCTAAGCTACTTTTCCCCATCTCCATGGCAACAGTGTTTACTATTGACATTTTGAGTAATAACCAATTTTTTCAACCACAAGAGTGTGAAGAGTGTGATTTGCCAATTACATACGTAGTTGTTCTCTCTGATCACCATCTATTCATCCAATGATTCAGAAGCGCTCGAGCTCTGATTAACACTTTTATCGACGTGAAAGTCTATTCCAGGTCTCACAAGAAGTCTAAATAATTGGTTCAAAGTAAATTCCCTGTAGGCTTATAGGTCAGTGCAAGACAACCAATAGATTTAACAGACTAAAAGAAACACTCAACACCGCTTACTATCACTTCACCTAATGTTCTTAAAAGGCCAGATTATGCTGTTTTCTGATCTGTTATAATGTTGTTTCCTCATCCACATAGATGGAGTTGTGTTTTGTTTCATTCACACATGTTTAACACAAATCCTATATATTTAGGCTGAGTTCTTCTCACAAACAGAAAACACCTGAGCCAAAATCTGTTTAAATTGCACAATAGTTAAGATTTGACTAATGAAAACACATTTATTTTGTTAAATGTTTGTTTTGTTTTTTTTGTTTTTTTTTTGTTAAAACTGTCATTATGATGTCTTCCTTTTGCATAAATTGTCCTTGCATTCTGGCATTTTCCATGGAATTCAGCTAGAGGGATTCAGATTTAAAATTCACTGCTACTTCCTTTTTTTTTTTTTTTTTTTTTGTTGACATTATTTCCTGACAAACTGCAACTTAACTGATGATAAAACTATGACTTATCACAGGCACCATCCCACCAAACCAAGTAATCATTAGAAAGATATGATTAGAAATATGTCATGTTATTTATCTCTCCAAACATAGCAGGTGACCCCTCCAGTTTGGCTTGAATACAGCGATCCCCCAAAATATTAATTAAGTCTCTAACCTCTCTTTCCCTCCATTGACTAGACTCCGGGCCTGACGTGTGTGTGGGATGAATGCCACCTGGCCGTTCAGACTGAAGTCACATGTCAAAAGATCAGATATGTGTTCCACATATCCAAGGGGCCTGGGTCTCATTTGAACGTAGCCATAGACTGGTGTGTGGGTGTGAGGTTGTGGAGGGTGATCAGACCTCAGCCTGTTGAGATGCAGAAGAAACACCTCTAATATGATCTCACTTTGTCCATGTGACCTCTGCAGCACAAAACAACACAAGCTTTTCACACTCATTATTTGTGTAGTGCTTATAAGATGCCAGTGCCCTGCTGTATTAGTTTTCCACGATTTTACAATGTTGTTCACTCCAAAACATACTTGAAGTAGTTTTATTTGCATGTTTGAGCACTATTCAGATTGTGAGATTTTGTTCAATGCTCAAACACAAGCTACATCACCCATGGCCCCACACAACAATTTTTGTTTTGTGGAGGTCTGCCACCTGTTTGTCTCCTTGGAGATGCTATTGTGTTTTCTGGAATGTTCCAATAAAATGAGAAGAGCACTACGAGTTCAAATTACAAACCAGATGTATTGTGTTTGAGTAATAAAATGTGCCTTGATGATATTGCATTTTGATAACAATGAATTTGAATATTTAATTTAATTTAATAAGATAATAATGAATTTGGAATTTTGTATTTATGGAAATTAGAACGAATGAATTTTAACTGGACTGCAAATGGAAAGTAGCTGGCACAGAGCATCTTGTTTGTTGTGTGCACTTTCCTTTTTAAAAAAATGAATAAATAAAATAAATAAATAAATCTGTGTGTGGAGAGGAAAGCCCGGTAAGCCCCTTAAAGGTGTGTTGTGTAACTTTTCTGGTGAAGGGTCTGTCAAACACTTGTCTCCATGAAGATGTTATTGTGTTGGAATGTTTCACAGTATGCCTGTAACTTAATCTGGTTTGGTTTCCATAATCATAGAAAGGTTCATTTCTATGTTTATGGAAACCAAACCAGATTAAGTTACAGGTCAGATCTGTGGAGAGGCAACCACTCTAGGTCAGAATGCTTGTTTTTCTAGGTATTTTTGAGCTATAAAACCACCTGTAATTGAATAATTATAAAGTAGAGCAGTTTAATATCATACTGCGGAACATTCCAGGTAGAGCAGTGACATACCCATAGAAACAAGCAGTTGAAAAATGACAGTGCACCTTTAAGAATGGATTTCCCCTCCAAAATATTTTAGCAATACACCTTTTATTTCACATACTAGACAGATGTTTCTCCATGTAGCAAGAAGTAAACGTGTTCAGTTGTTACTGTCTAAATCCTGTCTTTCCTAGTTGGACCCAATATAATGTGTTAATCGCTTTCTGTCTCGTCACTGACTTGTGGCACTATAATTCAGTACTGAGTGACATTGATGTTTTGTATTAATATGGGCAGAATCACTCAAGCCCACAGTTTAATACAGCATCACATATTAAGGCGCTGGCTGCTCTTGTGCACCCAAGTAGTACATTTCAAGATGATTGCCCTGATTGCATACGGTCATCACATTTATGTGGAGCAAATCAATACAGCCCTGCATGATTGTAGTGGCCTTAGAGAGAGATTGGAAGAAAAATTACAGTTGGTTCTTGATTTTATTCATATATTTACCAGGTTTGCACTTGTTTTTCTTGAGTATAGGGTAGACCGCTGCTTAAGATGCTATATGTCTTTGGTCAAAGGCTACAGCGGCCACAGTATGAAGACAGGCTCCAGACATGTGTTTTCATGTCAACCACAAATTTGTGAGAGAGAGTTAGCTATAATCAGTACAGAAAGGGGATAATAAGATGCACAGTGCCATTAAAATAAAGTTAGTTGGTTCGGTTTTTATTTTTGTTTTAGTCGTACTGGTTTGTTAATTTAATACTTGAGTACTTTGTTAATGTTTGGATGGAGGAGTGCTGGGAATAACAGGTGACCACATTCCCTCCCTTTGGCACATTGTCAGTATTCACCTTAAAGATTTTCTGGCAAAGTTAAAGACCAGCTTTTAGTTTTTTTCATAAGTGAAGTAGGGTTGAACTGCCAATCCATGCATGGCATTCATCTTTTATTCTGGGTTTTTACAATCTGCTGGTCTCAGTCAGATCTACAACAGGACTATAACTTTTTGGGTTCTCTTTAAAGACAATACAGTAACGCTCTGTCATCATGGTTAATGCTGTCCATGCTTCGTTTCCTGATTTCAATGGTCTCAGCAAGTTCAAATGCTGGACTGGACGTTGGATTGGACGCCAGATCAGACGTTGGATCGGACGCTGGATCGGACGTGAATGGAGGATTCCTCCTTTCACACACCTGGGACACCCTCCTCCAGAGAACACCGGGCAACGGGAGGCGTGGTCAATCTAAGCGACCTGCCAGGTCCATCAGGTTGACCACGCCTACAGGAAGTAACAGCTGATATACGACACGTCACCACCAACACTGGTGACAGTTCTGAAGATGGCTTGTCTTTAAAAAGGACCCAAGAAGTTAACCCTTTAATGTTCTGCTCAACCATTTGGTAGATCACATTTTGAGTCACTATATCTTATTGGGAAATGTGTTGAACTGAACTCAACCTGATTGGATCATCTCAACCACTTGGCTGAAGTATGCTATGCATGAAATAACCTTTAGAGGGCACTCTATTTTTTGACAGTAGGACTTTTCACTCATCGTGACTCTAGCAAGTTAAAAACAGAAAAATCACTTCTGACATATGCACAACTTCTGGCTGCATTTTTAAAGGTAAATCAGTTTTTTCAACATATTACATCATCTAACACATTACTTAACAGAATTATGTCACTTGCTGCAACAGAAAAACATTTTATAAGGGTCAAATAATTTTTTGAAAACATGCTTGATCAAACGGTTGAGATGTCACTCTATGGTAAAACTTGGCATGGAGTGACATCTCAACCATATGGTAACAGTTTGGTGAATTTATGCTAATTTCATTCAATTTTACTATTTTTGATGGAATAAAAACACTTCTGTTCACACATTGTTGCCAATATGTTACAATTACAGTGTTATTATACTGAAATTATTTAATATGTGTAATAGCGGGATCCTGATTATCTGCCCAAACAAGTAGAGGTGATCGGCGACCTTTCCACTGAATTTATGGATGAAGAGGAGATGCCCTCTACAAGCACATCTGCTAAGAAGAAGAAAAAAAGGGAAAAACACCTTAAAAAAAAGTAATGGAAGAGCTGGATGAGGCCCCTGTGTCACCCCCATGCACAAAGAAGAAAAAAATGGCTGAAAAGAAAGAAAACGAATCCAGGAGAATCTGGAAGCATGTAGATATTGATGAATTCCAGGTTCCTGATTCAAGTTTCTGGGGTACAAGACCCCAGCCAAATAACACCGCTGGTACTTCCCCCTGTTTGGATACGCCCTTGACCTGTGCATTTCCAGTTCTTGGTTTGTCTACAAGAGAGACTGTGACCTACTGAAGGAAAAAACAATGCCTCTCAAAATGTTTCGCCTGACTGTGGCCCACAGTTTGAAACAAGTCAACAAGCCAGCACCTAGAGTTGGTCAGCATCATCTGCTTGTCCACCATAAATGTCCTGTGAGAAGAAACGCCTCCCCCCAAGACCCCCACAGCCACAACCAGACATACGCTATGACAACTATGGACATTGGCCACTTCACACTGACAACCAGGGACGATGCAGCCTCTGCCCAAAGGGTGTGTCAAGATGGAAATGTGAGAAGTGCAATGTTTTCCTGCGCTTGATCGGAGTGAGGGAATGCTTTGTAGCGTATCATCAAAAATAATGTGCTGAGGGTTACCACTGGTTACCATTATTTTGTTTGAGAGATTTGTATCCTTTTTGAATTTGTTCAATGCAAGAAAATAAGTTCTTTGAAGATTTTACACAGCACAACTGAGAAGTTGGATAGGTCCTCAGGTGTTCTTTTTTATTATTTTAAGACAGGGGAAATACATAAATGCCCCATATGTTTTTCAAAGTACTATTGTCACATAAGTATTGGAATTTTATGCAGAAATTAATTTGTTGGAATGAAATTTAATTGACATGAATTGTTTTCTGGTATTTTTATGTTTTCTACTTTCTTTTTTGTATTTCTAGTTATTAAATAATACGTTTATTGATAATATACATTTATAGATATGTATTAGATACTTTTACCATCAAGCACCACCTCGACCATTTGGTAGAGGCATATATTTTTAAAACTGGGGGGTCTATACATATTTTTTTAATTTATTTTTGTTATTAGTGACCCAATAACTTAAAAACTACAAAAAAAAAAAAAAAAAAAAAAATTAAATAGTTTTTTTCTTGGAGTGAACATTAAAGGGTTAAAGTACATAAGAAGACAAAATTAACATCTTTGGCTCCACAACAGGACTATTCTAGGTCTAAATGAGAGCTGAACTAGCTCTGAATAGGACTGCACCACTGCAACAGTTTTAACCAAGAACTAACCCAAAAGAGGACATAAAAGTGTAACTGGCTTTAAACTGATCAAACTAAAATTGCAAAAGACTATTGTACATAGAGCTGGGTATCATTCAGAAGTTGCCGATACAACATACATACCACCATGCAGTACATATCATGATACAGTAAGCTTTTGATTCGATACGATTCAATATGATATATTTCAAATCGATCCAATACGGTTCAATAAAAAATAAAGCCTAACTCATGGCTGTCTTTGTTAAACCACTTCTTGTGCAAAGTTCATATGAAACACACCCATTTTAATTATCACGGAGAAAAGGTCAAATGTGTTGCATAAAAAAAGTTTCCTTCCTCTGAACAAGCAACAAAACTGTAGCGCTGTGACAAAATAATTTAGTAAAATATACCAAAAAATACTCTTGGTGATATATTGATACTGTATCATCACTTTAAATGATATGATATATTGATATTCCAGTATTTTTGCACACCCCTACTTGTACCACTGCTTATCCCAAACCAAAAATGTATAAAATATATGAGAACATTGGCCCATTCACCAAAACTCCAAAAAAAAAGAACTCTCAAACACTCAGCTCACTTTATGACTACACTAGATTTTACCACTATTTCTTCCTGAAGCTTGGATCATATTATCCGCTGCAGCAGTTTGAACACGTCTCCCTCGCTGCGTCTAATCACCACAGAATGAGGTGGCACTTGTCTCTACCTCATCACGGCCCCAGCAGTTAGCCGTTAGCCATTAGCTCCACACTGCTATAATCACATGGGGAGCAGGAGTCTAGAGCTGTTACAGTGTGAAGAGGGAGAGAGGGCAGAGGAAGGTAGCCCACAGCTGCACATCCACGCTCGTGTCATCTGATACTGTTTGCTTCTGTGCCTTTTATTAGCTGTAATATCCGAGCGTACAGACAGACATGCAGCATATGGAGCACAGGATTAAACGCTATTAGATCAATCTAAAGTGGAACACGGCATTTTGAGCTTGGGAGATGTAAACAGACTAATAATGCTACTCAAATACGTGTTAATGAAATCAAATATAACTCCAGATCATAGACTGTATAAAGAAGACACTAAAGGAGTTCTAGTCAAATGAAGCTCACCGAGGCTTGCAGTTACAGAGGCGAATTTAGAGCTGAGTTCCATATTAGGAATAGGATTTGATTTGCAGACAAAATAAAGACATGTAGAGTGGATTACCATCATTTCCGGACTATGGCGCACCTGAATATAAGCCGCATCATCTACATTTTTACTAAATTTTAAATCTGTACATATATAGGCCGCACTTGAATATAAGCTGCAGGTGTCCACGTCTTCAAGAACATTTTCAAGTTCGGACCGTCTGCTTTTATCGCCTCTGAAAGCTTTTGTCGTCTTTTTGTATTGAGTCAGTTTGTCACTCCGCCGTCGCCAAAATCTCACCATCGACTCATTGACGCCGAGCTCACGTGCAGCAGCTCTGTTTCCTTCTTCGACAGCCACTTCAATCTGTGTTAACTTAAAAGCTGCATCATCTGCATTTCTTTGTGTGTTTTCCATGAGGAGGATGTGTGCATCAAGCACAAAATAACTGTTTAAACACAATCAAACGAGCATCTTCTCCTGCAGAAAGAGCCGCTGTCCTGTCTGGATCATATCAGTGTCTTGTTTTTCAGCATTTCAGCAGATTTCAGACTCTCTTGGGAGCGGGACTAGTTCTATCAATGGATGAGTGAATGTCTGGCTACTGAAATTTGAGGCTTTTCTTCTTGTCATTTACGCACACGGGTAAGACGTATCCCCCTCATTATTGTTAATTTAGAATCAAAACTTATTTTATCACACGGCAATAAACTATTTGAGTGTGTTGACAAGTGTATCAACGTCATGTTAACCCTAGATCCCTAGATGTGTTACCTGCACAGACAGCGGTGTTTTCTGCACTCAGGCTACACGTATCCACTGTGTTACCAAACCATAGATCTTATATATGAATGGACAAATGTGCCAAACAAAGAATCTGTCCATATATTAACCACATCGTTTTATAAGCCACAGGGTTCAAAGTGTGAGTAAAACGTAGCAGCTTATAGTCCAGAAATTACGGTAATAAAGACATTTTAATAGCAAAATGAGGAGCCTGACAGTTACAGAGAGAGGGATGACTTTTTTCAATACAGAGAGAATTGGAACCATAGCCGAAATTTTTGAGCTATAAAACCACCTGTAATTGAATAATTATAAAGTAGAGCAGTTTAATGTCATACTGCATTAACATTACAGGTAAAGCAATGACATACCTACCCCAAATTATTTTAGCAATACACCTTTTATTTCACATACCAACAAATGTTTCTCCATGTAGCAAGAAGTAAATGTTTTCCATTACGTTACTGTCTAAATCCTGTCTTTCCTTTCCTTGTTGGACCCAATATTATGACATTTTTATCGCCTTTATTTCTGTCTCGTCCCCTGACTTGTTGGACTATAATTCAATACTCAGTGACAATGATGTTTGGTATTGAGCAGAATCACCTAAGGCCACAGTTTAATACAGCATCATCATCATATTAAGGTGCTGGTTGGTTCGTTCTTGTGCACCCGAGTAGAACATTTCAAGATGATTGCCCAGATTTTACAGTCATCACATTTATGTAGAGCTGAAAGTGTGCCTATGCTCACCTTCAATATGTGCGGGTTAGCTATGTCCATATTTAATTCATTTAATTGTCCAAATAATAGTACAGTATTCTTTGACCATCTTGCATTACCAGCGTGTAACCATTGTGGAGTTTCAGTAGGCTATGATTCACCTTCAGGAAATTTGACTTGGAAACATGCAGAGTCATTCATGAAACATGCCAAGTGCTTTCCCTAAATAGCATTAAGCCCCTCGCAGAATGCATTCACTATACAGAGCTGTAAATGAAAAGGTGGCACTTAGTCGTATGCGCTTTTAAGAAACAATGTGATTTTCACCCTAAGACACACATTAATTTTAGACATGAGTGTAGCTGAGAATCACGTTGAACTCACTTGACAACTCCCAAATGCATTAATGCTGTTAATAACTTTGCATCAATTTTGAAACTTAGTGAAGTGCAATGACAGATAAATCTATTTCCAGAACCATGCACAGAGGTACACTGCAAAAAACTATATCGACAGTAGGTAAGTTAAACTGACTTAAATTAAGAACATTTTACTAACAGGAAAGTAAGGAAAAGAAAGATACAAACTAACTAACATAAACAATATATTTGCAAGATTACGCACGCAAAGGTTTGTTTGATTCCCATATGCTGTTGTTGTGTTCTTGGGCAAAACATGTCACTTTATTTCAGTGAAAAAGCTGTGTATGTTAAAGGTCCCAAACAGTGCCGGTTCACCCAATACGCACACTATGCACGTTGTGTAGGGCCCCGCAAACCAATAGAGGCTCTGTTACCTTGGCGACATTGACGTGGGGGAAAAAAAAAAATGACTAGTCCGTGTTTGACCTAAACGGTAAAAGTCACTGCCACTGCGGCGCTGGCGGGATTGCTAATCTTCGTGCTGATCATATTATTAGTGTTATTTCAAAACATTAACATGCCCAACATTTAAGACTGTATGATTGTTTGTTTACACATTCAATTTGATTAGATTAGTTCTGTTTTGGTCAGATTTTTTTTCTTAGTTAGACCAACAGGTGGCGACAGTGCAATATGTTTAAAGGGGAGATGAGTAGAAGTACTGGGGTGTCAGGTCCGACTGTTGAGTTCAGTTAGGAGGGCTCCTCTGCAGAATTTTGCCTAGGGCCCCATGGGAGTCTGAATCGACTCTGAAGCAAAAATGACTCTTGTGAGCTTTAAACCATGTTATAATGCTGTTGTTTCATTCACAGATTTGAGTAACCCTCTTATTATTACTCTGACTACTTCTCCAAAGCTCAAAATACTCTGTTTGTGAGAAAAACTCAGTCTAAGTATGCAGGATTTGTGCATTAAACATGTGTAAATGAACCAAAACACAACTCCAGGTTTGTTTTTGATTTGGAAACAACATTATAACACAGATGAAAAAGTAGAGTAGTATAGGACCTTTAAAGATCCTCTACTGTTGCACATTTTATTACTTCTATTTTTATGGCTTACAAGAATATACAAGACTATACTAAAATGATTTACTTTTTCAACTTGTGCTATCATTTCTGATGCTTGGAACACAATGTTCTAACTTAATTAATCCGTGGTAAATAACACACTCGGCCTTGTCATGGCAACAGAAAAGACACAGCTGTTAAAATGTACCAAGACACTGTAATAAGTAAATTGAAAAATGAATGTGCAAAATCACAGAGTAGAAAATAGAAAGTGTGAGACAGAAAGTATTATAGTAGACCAGTGTTGAGGCTGTACTGTATTTTAACATGCTGTAATTATACATTTATTTACTTTTATGTGGTCTTATTTACATAGATAATACTTAAAGCTGATCCAAACAACAAGTCACTTTC